>NC_042983.1:10137963-10489934 GCF_901001165.1 Salmo trutta | reverse complement strand
GAGAGAGATGAGAGAAGCTACCTCAAATCAAATAATGTTTGTCACATGCTTCAGGTGTAGACTAACAGTGAAATGCTTACTTACGGGCCCTTCCCAACTATGCAGAAAGAAAGAAAATAGAGAAATAATAGGAAAGTAATAACATTTAGTAATAAAAGTAATAATAAATACACAATGAGTAATGACAACTTGGCTATATACACGGGGTACCAGTACCGAGTTGATGTGCAGGGGTACGAGGTAATTGAGGTAGATACAGTGCATTCGGAAAGTATTCAGACCCCTTGACCTTTTCCACATTTTGTTACGTTACAGCCGTATTCTAATATTGATTAAAAAATGTTTTTCCCTTATCTAGCTCCACACAATGCACCATAATGACAAAGCTTTCTCATTATGGGGTATTGTGTGTAGATTGATGAGGGAAAAAATGTATTTAATGAATTTTAGAAGAAGGCTGTAACGTAACAAAATGTGGAACATTTTGCTAACGCTTTAGAAATATAATTTTTGCACAAGTATTCAGACCCTTTATTCAGTACTTTGTTGAAGTACCTTTGGCAGCGATTACAGCCTTGAGTCTTCTTGGGTATGACGCTACAAGCTTGGCACATCTGTATTTGGAGAGTTTCTTCCATTCTTCTCTGCAGATCCTCTCAAGTTCTGTCAGGTTGGATGGGGAGCGTCACTGCACAGCTATTTTCAGGTCTCTCCAGAGATGTTCGATCGGGTTCAAGTCCGGGCTCTGGCTGGGCCACTCAAGGACATTCAGAGACTTGTTCCGAAGCCGCTCCTGCGTTGTCTTGGCTGTGTGCTTAGGGTCGTTGTCCTGTTGGAAGGTGAACTGTCACCCCAGTCTAAGGTCCTGAGTGCTCTGGAGCAGGTTTTCATCAAGGATCTTTCTGTACTTTGCTCCGTTCATCTTTCCCTCGATCCTGATTAGTCTCACAGTCCCTGCCGCTGAAAAACATCCCCACAGCATGATGCTGCCACCACCATGCTTCACCGTAGAGATGGTGCCATGTTGCCTCCAGACCTGACATTTCATCAGACCAGAGAATTTTGTTTCTCATGGTCTGAGAGTCCTTTAGGTGCCTTTTGGCAAACTCAAAGTGGGCTGTCATGTGCCTTTCACTCAGGAGTTGCTTCTGTCTGGCCACTCTACCATAAAGGCCTGATTGGTGGAGCGCTGTGGAGATGGTTGTCCTTCTGGAAGGTTCTTCCATCTCCACAGAAGAACTCTGGAGCTCTGTCAGAGTGACTATTGACTTCTTGGTCACCTCCCTGACCAAGGCACTTCTCCCCCGATTGCCCAGTTTGGCCGGGCAGCCAGCTCTAGGAAGAGTCTTGGTGGTTCCAAACTTCTTCCATTTAAGAATGATGGAGGCCACTGTGTTCTTGGGGACCTTCCATACTATAGACATTTTTTGGTACCCTTCCCCAGATCTGTGCCTCGACACAATCCTGTCTCTGAGCTCTACGGACAATTCCTTCGACCTCATGGCTTGCTGTTTTCTCTGACATGCACTGTCATCTGTGGGACCTTTTATAGACAGGTGTGTGCCTTTCCAAATCATGTCCAATCAATTGAATTTACCACAGATGGACACCAATCAAGTTGTAGAAACATCTCAAGGATGAGCAATAGAAACAGGATGCACCTGAGCTCAATTTTGAGTCTCATAGCAAAGGGTCTGAATACTTACGTTAATAAGCTGTTTCAGGTTTTTTTATATATATGCATTTGCAGAAATGTAAAAAAAATTGTTTTGCTTAGTCGTTATAGGGTATTGTCATAGGCGTTGTAAGGATAGGACCAAGGCGCAGCGGGTAAAGTGCTCATGCTTAATTTATTTGATGAAAACACTTAAACAAAAGAAACGTATGACGAAAAACAGTTCCATAAGGCACACAGGCTATACAGAAAATAACCACCCACAAAACACAAGTGAAACAAACCACAACTAAATATGGCCTCCAATTAGAGACAACGGCAACCAGCTGACTCTAATTGGAGGTCCTACCAAAAACCCAACATAGAAATAGAAAACTAGATTTAAACATAGAAATAGAAAACATAGAACCTAAACCAAAAACACCGAAACACACAAAACAAACACCCTCTGCCACGCCCTACACCAAACTACAATGACAAATAACCCCTTTTACTGGTCAGGACGTGACAGGTATTGTGTGTAGATTGATGAGGAAAAACATGTATTTAATACATTTTTAAAAAGGCTGTAACATAACAAAATGTGGTAAAAGGGAAGGGGTCTGAAAACTTTCTGAATGTACTGTATGTACAGTTGAAGTCGGACGTTTACATACACCTTAGTCAAATACATTTAAATTCAGTTTTTCACAATTCCTGACATTTAATCCAAGAAACAATTCCCTGTCTTAGGTCAGTTAGGATCACCACTTTATTTTAAGAATGTGAAATGTCAGAATAATAGTAGAGAGAATGATTTATTTAAGCTTTTATTTCTTTCATCACATTCCCAGTGGGTCAGAAGTTTACATACACTCAATTAGTATTTGGTAGCATTGCCTTTAAATTGTTTAACTTGTGTCAAACGTTTCAGGTAGCCTTCCACAAGCTTCCCACAATAAGTTGGGGGAATTTTGGCCCATTCCTCCTGGTGTAACTGAGTCAGGTTTGTAGGCCTCCCTGTTCGCACACGCTTTTTCAGTTATGCCCACAAATTTTCTATAGGATTGAGGTCAGGGCTTTGTGATGGCCACTCCAATACCTTGACTTTGTTGTCCTTAAGCCATTTTGCAACAACTTTCAGGTAGCCTTCCACAAGCTTCCCACAATAAGTTGGGTGAATTTTGGCCCATTCCTCCTGACAGAGCTAGTGTAACTGAATCAGGTTTGTAGGCCTCCTTGCTCGCACACACTCAGTTCTGCCCACAAATATTCTATGGGATCAAGCTTTAACTTCCTGACTGATGTCTTGAGATGCTGCTTCAAAATAACCACATAATTTTCCTTCCTCATGCAGCCATCTATTTTGTGAAGTGCACCAGTTCCTCCTGCAGCAAAGCACCCCCACAACATGATGCTGCCACCCCCGTGCTTCACGGTTGGGATGGTGTTCTTCGTCTTGCAAGCATCCCCTTTTTCCTCCAAACGTATCGATGGTCATTATGGACAAACAGTTTTATTTTGTTTCATCAGACCGGAGGACATTTCTCCATTAAGTATGATCTTTGTCCCCATGTGCAGTTGCAAACCGTAGTCTAGCTTTTTTATGGCGGTTTTGGAGCAGTGACTTCTTCCTTGCTGAGCGGCCTTTCAGGTTATGTTGATATTGGACTCGTTTTACTGTGGATATAGATACTTTTGTACCTGTTTCCTCCAGCATCTTCACAAGGTCCTTTGCTGTTGTTCTGGTATTGATTTGCACTTTTCGCACCAAAGTATGTTCATCTCTAGGAGACAGAACGTGTCTCCTTCCTGAGCGGTATGACGGCTGCGTGGTCCCATGGTGTTTATACTTGCGTGCTATTGTTTGTACAGATGAACGTGGTACCTTCAGGCGTTTGGAAATTGCTCCCAAGGATGAACCAGACTTGTGGAGGTCTACAATATCTTTTCTGAGGTCTTGGCTGATTTCTTTTGATTTTCCCATGATGTCAAGCAAAGAGGCACTGAGTTTGATACATCCATAGGTACACCTCCAATTGACTCAAATTAGTCAATTAGCCTATCAGAAGCTTCTAAAGCCATGACATCATTTTCTGGAAGTTTTCCAAGCTGTTTAAAGGCACAGTCAACTAAGTGTATGTAAACTTCTGACCCACTGGAATTGTGATACAATGAATTAGAAGTGAAATAATCTGTCTGTAAACAATTGTTGGAAAGATTACTTGTGTCATGCACAAAGTAGATGTCCTAACCGACTTGCCAAAACTATAGTTTGTTAACAAGAAATTAGTGGATTGGTGGAAAAATTAGTTGTAATGACTCCAACCTAGTGTATGTAAACTTCCGACTTCAACTGTACGTATAGCTAGGAATATAGTGACTAGTCAACAGGACAGATAATAAACAGTAGCAGCAGCATATGTGATATATGTGAGTTAAAACTGTTTGTGCAGAAATGGTCAGTGCAGATAGTCCGTTTAACTATTTGGTTAACTATTTAGCAGTCTTATGGCTTGGGAGTAGAAGCTGTTCAGGGTCATGTTGGTTTCAGATTGGTACTGCTTGTAGTGCGGTAGCAGAGAGAACAGTCTATGACTTCGGTGACTGGGGTCTTTGACAATTTTTAGGGCCTTCCTCTGATATCGCCTGGTATAGAGGTTCTGGATGGCTGGGAACTCAATCTCAGTGATGTACTGGGCTGTACGCACTACCCACTGTAGCGCCTTGCCAAGCAGTTGCCATGCCAAGCAGTGATGCAGCCAGTTAAGATGTTCTCAATGGTGCAGCTGTAGAACCTTTTGAGGATCTGAGGACCCTTGCCAAATCTTTTCAGCCTCCTGCCCTCTTCTCGACTGTGTTGCTGTGTGTGGACCATGATAGATCCTTAGTGATGTGGACACTGAGGAAATTGAAGCTCTCAACCCGTTCCAATTCAGCCCGGTCGATGTGAATGGGGGCGTGCTCGGCCCTCCGTTTCCTGTAGTCCACGATCAGCTCCTTTGTTTTGCTGACGATTACGGAGAGGTTGTTGTCCTGGCACGACACTGACAGGTCTCTGACGTCCTCCCTATAGAGTGTCTCATCATCAACGGTGATCAGGCCTACACCATCGTGTCGTCAGCAAACTTAATGATGGCGATGGAATCGTTAGCAGCCATGCAGTCATGGGTGAAATAGGGAGTACAGGAGGGGACTAAGCACGCACCCCTGAGGGGCCCTTGTGTTGAGGGTCAGTGTGGTGGATGTGTTGTTGCCTACCCTTTCCACCTGGGGGTGGCCCATCAGGAAGTCCAGGGTCCAGTTGCAGAGGGAGGTGTTCAGTCCCTGGGTCCTTAGTTTAGTGGTGAGCTTGGAGGGCACTATGGTGTTGAACACTGAGCTGTAGTCAATGAAGAGCATTCTCACATAAGTGTTCTGCTTGTCCGGGTGGGAAAAGGCGGTGTGGAGTGCAACAGAGATTGCGTCATCTGTAGATCTGTTGGAGCGGTTTGCGAATTGGAGTGTGTCCAGGGTGTCTGGGATGATGGTGTTGATGTGAACCATGACCAGCCTTTCAAAGCATTTCATAGCTACAGATGTGAGTGCTACGGGGCGATAGTCATTTAGACAACCATTTCCTGCAGTCTAATGACTAAAGAGGGTGTATTGATATTAATATTTTTCATAATTTCATAGATAATAAACTTTTATTTTTTTATTACGCCGAAAATCTGGTGTTTCTATGTCAAACGGTTTTATTATCTTTCGGTCTTCTGTGATGTACAATACCAGTCAAATGTTTGGACACACCTACTCATTCCAGGGTTTTTCTTTATTTTTACTATTTTCTACATTGTAGAATAATAGTGAAGACATCAAATCTATGAAATAACACATATGGAATCATGTAGTAACTAAAAGAATGTTATACAAATCAAAATATATTTTATATTTGAGAATCTTCAAAGTAGCCACCCTTTGCCTTGATGACAGCTTTGCACACTCTTGGCATTCTCTCAACCAGCTTCATGAGGTAGTCACCTGGAATGCATTTCAATTAACAGGTGTGCCTTGTTAAAAGTTAATTTGTGGAATTTCTTTCCTTCTTAATGCGTTTGAGCTAATCAGTTGTGTTGTGACAAGGTAGGGGTGGTATACAGAAGATAGCCCTATTTGGTAAAGACCAAGTCCATATTATGGCAAGAACAGCTCAAATAAGCAAAGAGAAACAACAGTCCATCATTACTTCAAGACATGAAGGTCAGACAATACGCAGCATTTCAAGAACTTTTAACTTTTCTTCAAATGCAGTCGCAAAAACCATCAAGCGCTATGATGAAACTGGCTCTCAGGAGGACCGCCACAGGAAAGAAAGTCCCAGAGTTACCTCTGCTGCAGAGGATATGTTCATTAGAGTTAACTGCACCTTAGATTGCAGCCCAAATAAATACTTCACAGAGTTCAAGTAACAGACATCAACTGTTCAGAGGAGACTGCGTGAATCAGGCCTTCATGCTCGAATTGCTTGCAAAGAAACCAATACTAAAGGACACCAATAAGACGAAGAGAGTTGCTTGGGCCAAGAACCATGAGCAATGGACATTAGACCGGTGGAAATGTGTAATTTGGTCTGATGAGTCCAAATTTGAGATTTTTGGTTCCAACCTCTGTGTCTTTGTGAGATGCAGACTAGGTGAACGGATGATCTCTGCATGTGTGATTCCCTCAGTGAAGCATGGAGGAGGAGGTGTGATGGTGTGGGGGAGCTTTGCTGGTGATTTATGTAAAATAAAGGCACACTTAACCAGCATGGCTACCACAACATTCTACAACGTACGTCATCCCATCTGGTTTGCGCTTAGTGGGACTATCATTTGTTTTCAACAGGACAATGACCCAACACAACTCCAGGCTGTGTAAGGGCTATTTGACCAAGAAGGAGAGTGATGGAGTGCTGCATCAGATGACCTGGCCTCCACAATCACCCGACCTCAACCCAATTGAGATGGTTTGGGATGAGTTGGACTGCAGCGTGAAGGAAAAGCAGCAAACATGTGTTCAACATATGTGGGAACTCCTTCAAGACTGCTGGAAAAGCATTCCAGGTGAAGCTGGTTGAGAGAATGCCAAGAGTGTGCAAAACTGTCAGCAAGGCAAAGGGTGGCTACTTTGAAGAATTTAAAATCCATTTTTGGTTACTGCATGATTCTATCTGTGTTATTTCATAATTTTGATGCCTTCACTATTATTCTACAATGGAGAAAATTGTGAAAATAAAGAAAAACCCTTGAATGAGTAGGTGTGTCCAAATTTTTGACTGGTACTGTATATAAAGTGTAATATTGGGATGCAAATTCAACATTGAATAGATTTCAACTCTATGTCTGACATGGTAAAGGTGTCTTCTTTTTTTAAGCCCATAACTATGTGTGTGAGGTCTAATCTTTTGTATAAAAGTAGATTTGTTTTAGAATACCAAGAAACACTCTGTGTGACCATGATTTAGCCCACTGCCGTAAAAGGCTAACTTGAAGTTTTTGGGCTCAGGCACTATGCCTGTCTGCTTGAAAGATGTAGGTATTACAGACTGGGTCAGGGAGAGGTTGAAAATGTCAGTGAAGACAATTGCCAGTGGGTCAGCGCATGCTCTGTGTACGCGTCCTGGTAATCCGTCTGGCCCTGCGGCCTTGTGAATGTTAACCTGTTTAAAGGTCTTACTCTCATCGGCTACGACGAACGTGGTCCTACAAGTGTGTGCATGTGCATATGCGTCTGTATGTGTGCGTGCGTGCGTGCGTGTGTGTGCATGCATGTGTGTGCGTGCATACCTGCGCACGTGCCTGTGTGTGTTCTGATAGAGTCAAATAGGTCCTGTCAACAGCATGGCTGCTTTAATGTGACATATTAATGTGGCCTGCCAGTGCCAATAACTCACCACAAGCAGCACATTTGTGCATATTTATAAGAGTCCATCATTTCAGCCCCCTCATAAAAATTAAATCTCTACTTGTGCTGGTGCTGGGAACTGCTGAATGTGTTCATAAACCATTGAGCAAGCTTTTCATTCACTACCTGAGGTAGATTTGTGTGTATGGCCGGGAGAGGAGATGATAGAGAACATATTTATCAATGATCTAGCTGAAACAAATGTACAGTTGAAGTCAGAAGTTTACATACACCTTAGCCAAATACATTTAAACTCAATTTTTCACAATTCCTGACATTAATCCTGGTAAAAAGTCCTTGTTTTTGGTCAGTTAGGATCACCACTTTATTTTAAGTATGTGAAATGTCAGAATAATAGTAGAGAGAATGATTTATTTCAGCTTTTATTTCTTTCATCACATTCCCAGTGGGTCAGAAGTTTACATACACTCAATTAGTATTTGGTAGCATTGCCTTTAAATTGTTTAACTTGGGTCAAACGTTTCAAGTAGCCTTCCACAAGCTTCCCACAATAAGTTGGGGGAATTTTGGCCCATTCCTCCTGGTGTAACTGAATCAGGTTTGTAGGCCTTCCTGTTCGCACACGCTTTTTCAGTTATGCCCACAAGTTTTCTATAGGATTGAGGTCAGGGCTTTGTGATGGCCACTCCAATACCTTGACTTTGTTGTCCTTAAGCCATTTTGCCACAACTTTGGAAGTATGCTAGGGGTCATTGTCCATTTGGAAGTCGCATTTGCGACCAAGCTTTAACTTTCTGACTGATGTCTTGAGATGTTGCTTCAATATATCCACATAATTTCCTTTCCTCATGATGCCATCTATTTTGTGAAGTGCACCAGTCCCTCCTGCAGCAAAGCACCCCCACAACATGATGCTGCCACCCCCGTGCTTCACGGTTGGGATGGTGCTCTTCGTCTAGTAAGCCTCCACCTTTTTCCTCCAAACATAACGATGGTCATTATGGCCAAACAGTTATATTTTTGTTTCATCAGACCAGAGGACATTTCTCCAAAAAGTACGATCTTTGTCCATATGTGTAGTTGCAAACCATAGTCTGGCTTTTTATGGCGGTTTTGGAGCAGTGGCTTCTTCCTTGCAGAGCGGCCTTTCAGGTTATGTCGATATAGGACTCGTTTTACTGTGGATATAGATACTTTTGTACCTGTTTCCTCCAGAATCTTCACAAGGTCCTTTGCTGTTGTTCTGGGATTGATTTGCACTTTTCGCACCAAAGTACATTCATCATTAGGAGACAGAATGCGTCTCCTTCCTGAGCGGTATGACGGCTGCATGGTCCCATGGTGTTTATACTTGCGTACTATTGTTTGAACAGATGAACGTGGTACATTCAGGCGTTTGGAAATTGCTCCCAAGGATGAACCAGACTTGTGGAAGTCTACAATTTCTTTTCTGAGGTCTTGGCTGATTTATTTTGATTTTCCCATGATGTCAAGCAAAGAAGCACTGAGTTTGAAGGTAGGCCATGAAATACATCCAAAGGTACACCTCCAATTGACTCAAATGATGTCAATTAGCCTATCAGAAGCTTCTAAATCCATGACATCATTTTCTGGAATTTTCCAAGCTGTTTAAAGGCACAGTCAACTCAGTGTATGTAAACTTCTTACCAACTGGAATTGTGATACAGTGAATTAATTATAAGTGAAATAATCTGTAGTATAGTCTGTAAACAGTTGTTGGAAAAATTACTTGTGTCGTGCACAAAGTAGATGTTCTAACCGACTTACCAAAACTATAGTTTGTTAACAAGAAATTTGTGGAGTGGTTGAAAAACGAGTTTTAATGATTCCAACCTAGGTGTATGTAAACTTCCGACTTCAACTGTAGCACATTCCTAATACTGTGATTCATTCTGTCAAATGATCTCTTATTTTGCTTTAATCTATGTGTTCCAAAATGGCACCCTATCTCCTATATAGTGCACCACTTTTGACCAGAGCCCTATAGGTCCTGGTCAAAAATAGTGTACTATATAGGGAGTAGGGTGCCATTTGGGATGAACACTATGTACTTTATCTATAGAGGATTTATTGTGTTTCTCCTATGAGCTGCTGAATATAAATGAAGTGTGAAAAATGTATCCATAAGTGAATTATTCTATACACAGTACTAAAATGTTGCAGCATAATAAAATGTACTTGCTCTAATTGCTATTATTTTTGCCTCTGTACTTCCTATGGCGGCTTTAGTCACTAGAGACAATCAGGTCTTTCCTTTATAGTTTCGCTCTCTACACACTGCATGTCGCAGTATTATCTGCATGTCACAGCATTATCTGCATGTCTCTGGTATTATATGCGCGTCGCAGCATTATCTGCATGTCGCTGCATTATCCATATGTCGCGGCATTATCTGCATGTCACTGCATTATCTGCATATCACAGCATTATCTGCATGTCACAGCATTACATTATCTGCATGTCATAGCATTATCTGCATGCCACAGCATTATCTGCACCCCCTATCCCTTATAGGGTGCACTACTACTGACCAGTGCCCATTCTGGTAAACCATTGGTACGTTGGACCATTGTAACATTTGTTCCTGCTTTATCCGCCAGCATGGCATGTCAGTGAAAAGAAAATAACTGTGATACTGGGTTGCTTACCCTTCTGGTCTAGGCTTGTTGATATGCCTGGAGGAATGTATTGGAACTGGGAGCTGGAAGCTGGCTCAGGTGTGGGCCGGGGGACAGGCCTCTGGCACTCACTGCCATTCAGCATTCACAGCTTAGAAGAGATTTAGATAAAAAGGCATTAAAAATGACAGCAATCGGCACACACATTTCCTGCTGGAAATATCCAGCTTTTGGCCATAACTGAGGGCCTCTGTCTGTCTGTCTCTTTAGAGAGCAGCAGAAACTGAAACTGTAGCCTTGTCTGGATAGCTGAGAGCCTGAGGCCTTAGCAGCTTTCTGGGTATTATCATCACATGGTGATCTATTGGACAGAGATAGAAGAGAGAGAAACGTGAGGGGTGGGGAGAGCGAGCGAGGGGGGGGGAGAGCACTCATCCACGGGCTGCTCTGGGGAAGTGTGATATGAATGGCTACAAAAACGGGCCCTTCAGTTAGGAAAAACAGAGGGTTTAAACTCTCACTCTCTCAAATGATTCATTTCTAAACAAAAGAGCTCCAACTCCTACCAATTCCTCTGAGTCATTCCACTCAGTTGGAGTACAATTGATTTTGACTGCTCAAGTGTAATGGGCCTACACTTTCCCCCCTCCTCCTTCTTGTCTTTTCATATCTCCTCAGTTTACTTTGCTCAAGGCATAGAAGCATAGAGCGACTGGCTGCATACACTTTTCCAGTGAACTGAACTAAATGCAGGGCTTTTATCTCCGACATGGTCTCCTTACAGAGTGGGACAGGTTGGTAGACACGTGACAGGGGTTCAAATATAAGACAAGAGTGAGATTAGACCTGTGACTCGGTATGAAGAGGGTCACAAGTGCTGGCTGTTCCCCATCCTTGCCCCCTCCACCCCCCACCTCCATCTCCCTCACCAACACTAATTGTAAACATATGATCGCCGCTGCAGATGCAGAGTGCCTCCACTCCTGCTTTACGCCCAGTTTCAGTCTGTGTCCCAAATTGCATATTATTCCCTGTATAGTGCACTTTTTTTTTTGCCAAAACCCTATGGGCCCTGGTCAAAAGTAGTGCACTGCTTAGGGAATAGATTGCCAGGGAATAGATTGCCATTTGGGATGCAGACCCAGTGACTTGATGCTATCTATCCCCAATCAAAATAGAAATATGAAGTAAAGGCCCGTCTAGAGCCCTACAGTGGGCTGGCTCAAATTGAAAGTGACAGGTTGACACATACATAATATGGCACCTGTAATGTGATTAGGCCAGCTGCATGGGGCTCCTTTCTCTAAACCCAGAGAATGGTTGGAGGGAAGTGAGTCCCAAATGGCACCCTATTCCCTATGTAGTGCACTACTTCTGACGAGCCTCGTATAGGCCTTGGTGCACTATATTTAGGGAATAGGGTGCCATTTGGGACGTAAACAGACTTGTGTCCAGCAATGCCAAACACACTTAAACTCTTACCACTAAAAGGCAAAAAGGTTAGCCCCCCCCACACTTTGGTTGGTCTTGTGATTCTTCATGCTTTGAGACGAATTGAGATGATGCTGTAGTTGAATCATAACTCCTGGAGGGGAATTACAAACACATGTGGACGGGGGGTTTGGGTCTGACTGGGTTTAGTACATTGCGAGCCATCAACAGAGAGAGAGAGAGGGAAGGTAGGGTACGACGGGAAAGGATTAGGTCAGGCATGATCAGGAGTTGTGCTGGCCCAAGTGACTGTGTCATACAGTGCCTTTGATGTGAATGAGAAATGACATGACAATTAATGATATCACAGGTGTAAAATGGAGCTTATCTCACGTCTCATAAAGTTGAGTCTCATTGGTATAATATAGATGCTATTTGATTTCTAAAAGTGTCTAGGTGAGGATAGGAAAATCAAATGGAAATGAATGCAGGGAGGAAGGGTTGAAGGGAGCCTAAGGAGTGACCATTGCAAAAATATAGTAACTAATAGAGTTTCAAGTTTTAATGTCACAAGTACAGTGAAATGCCTTTCTTGCAAACTCAAAACCCAACAATGCAATAATCAATAACAATGTAATATTAGAAAAAAAACACACACGAGAAATAAGAAAAAATATGAAGAACACAATAAGTAAGTAAGTATACTATATACAGGGTCA
The DNA here is from genome assembly GCF_901001165.1 of Salmo trutta. Taxonomy (NCBI): domain Eukaryota; kingdom Metazoa; phylum Chordata; class Actinopteri; order Salmoniformes; family Salmonidae; genus Salmo; species Salmo trutta. The sequence continues at coordinate 10,477,602 of NC_042983.1, read as the reverse complement.
GTTCCAATACCATATGTACAATGTGAAGGGATACTGGAGTGATGGAAGTAGATATGTATAAGGGTATGGTGACTAAGCATCAGGATATAAGATAAACAGAGTAGGAGCAGCTTGTATGTGTGTGTGTGTGTGTGTGTGTGTGTGTGTGTGTGTGTGTGTGTGTGTGTGTGTGTGTGTGTGTGTGTGTGTGTGTGTGTGTGTGTGTGTGTGTGTAGAGTCAGTGTAAATGTATGTGCATGTTATGTGTGAGTGAGCAGATGATGGAGTGAGTGTGTGTGTGTGTGAGTGTGTAGGGCCCTGTGAGTGTGCATAGAGACTGCAGAAATAAAAGGTCAATGAGGAACCAAGGTTAACACAGATAGTCGCTGTAGCTATTATGAAGCTGTTTGTGCCAGACTTGATGCACCGGTACCGCTTGCCGTGTGGAAGCAGAGAGAATATTCTTTGGCTTGGGAGGTTGGAGTCTTTAATGATTGTCCTGGCCTTCCCACCACACTGCCTGATATAGATGTCCTGGATGGCAGGGAGGTCGGCCCCAGTGATGTACTGGGCTGTCCGCACCACCCTCTGTAGTGCCATGCGATCGAGGGCGGTGCTATTGGCATTCCAGGCAGTGATGCAGCCAGTCAAAATGCTCTCAATGGTGCAGCTGTATAACTTTTTGAGGATTTGAAGGCCTTGCCAAACTTTTTCAACCTCCCGGCTGTGTGCGTGTGCTTAGAACTTGAAGTTCTCGACCTGCTCCTCTGCGGCCCCGTCGAGGTTGATGAGGGCGTGCAGCCCCCTCCCCCCACCACCCAGCTGGACAGAACGGACCATGGAGCTAGAAAGAATGGACCATGGAGCTGGACAGAATGGCCATGGAGCTGGACAGAATGAACTGTGGAGCTGGGTCCAGCAGGAAATTCAATCAAAACTCCTCAAAAGTCTGAGGCTGACTGTGTCAAATAGCCAAATTATAAATTGAGCTGAAGGAAAAATATAAATAATTATTGCAGTTGGCACGCACAAGGGGAGCCGGAGCCCAGGTCCACATTTCCAAATGAGCCGTTAGTGTGGAAGGAGAGCACGTCAGTACTCCTCTTACCTTCACAATTACGTTTCTGTTTCCCAGGGGATTCCCTGACTGTCGATCTAGCGATGACAAGATGAAAGATGGAGAGAGAGGGACTGAAGAAATGGAGCATGGACTTGCCTGGGCTAGGAAATTAAGAGATGGTAGACAGCAGTATGAGAGGGTATTGGGACTGCATTGCTTTGCCAAACACAGTCAAATTGAAATGCCTTGGGTTTCCAGAATTAGGGTAATTCTTCAACTCTGTTTAAAAATGTGTCAACGAGCAGGGAGATGGAGTAACATTTACAGCTCTTCTTGACTTCTGCCCCTCTTATACACCTCCTTCTAACTCCAAACTGAAATGTAAACACGTCTTTGTTTTGATTATTGCGCTGCGCCGGACGCCAAAGCCTACAACGTGGGAATCATCATAAAAGTAAATGAATGTTATCCATCATTCTCCCCCCACTAAGTAAACCTAAAGACTGACTCCATCTCCACTCTGTCTCCTCTATCTCCCTCTTTCTTCACTGGGCCTTTGAGTTGAAGAAAAGCCTGTCGAGGGGAATCAAGTCCAGCCAAAGACATTGTTGAGCGTATGTGACAGGCTGAAAGCAGCTAAAATGGCCTTATAATGATACTAATAATGGGGTGGGTAAGCATCATTTACCAGCACTGGACCGGGAGGTAGGAGGGATGGAGGTAGGAGGGATGGAGGGAGGGATGGAGGGATGGAGGGAGGGATGGAGGGAGGGATGGAGGGAGGGAGCCAGGCTGCAGTAGTGATGATGATGCAGATCTGTCCTCATTCACAGTGGCATGGTGGCTGTGTTCCAAATGCAACCCAAATGGCACCCTATTCCCAATAAAATGCACTGCTTCTGACCAGTGCCCATACGCTATGGGAATAGAGTGCCATTTGGGACGCAGGTGACGGGATGGAACAGAAGGAAAGGTGGAGCAGCTCCAAGCCCACCAGTCTCTCTGTGGGCCAGCCCCAGCCCCTGCCTCTACCCAGCCCTGTCCCTGTGCTGCTCCACGCGAAGCAGCCTGCTAGTCAGAGCGCACTGGGCTGGAAAATCAGAGCTGACTGGTTTTATTCCAGGGTTTGCAGCCGCAGTCTCCTTTGAAACGGGGATCTGGGTGACCTCACGCTGCTGCGGGAGCACATGTTAACCATTCCCCTCTCCCCTGGGGGACCAGGGAGGGCGGGGGAGGCTATGACAGGCAGTCATCACGGGCCGCTCCCACGGGGTCACACGCACACGCACACAAAGACACACAGGCAGAGAGAGAGAGACACACACACACACACACACACATGTCCTTGCCTTTATCCATGTAGTGTGACATGGTGCTGGGGATAGTAAAGGTGGTTGGTTACCTCAGCCCTCAGGTCTCTCACTGGCCTCCGAGGCAGCTTGGTCACAGACAGACTGGGGCCTGGTTGTTACTGACCTCTATTCTCCTTCATCTCTGTGCCCTTCACTGTGAATGCCACGGTTCTCATTATAGCATGGACAGTACCAGGACATCAGTGCGCACACACGCATCAGACACACTCATCTGTGTAAATTGAAATAGTTGTGTATTTGCGAGAGGGGGAAATATGCGTTTCCCCCTCTCACCAAAACAATGACGCTAACCCCTTAGATTGCGTTTGTGGATGTGTGCGCCCAAGTGTGTATGTCTCTGGATGGCCAACAGGGGAGGAAACAGAGCATAGTGTTAGGGAGACAGCCGTCAGGACCAACAGCGTGTCAGGACAGAGGCAGGTAGATGTGTGGGCTCTGTGCCTTGGCTGCCATCCACCTCGTCAAAGCCACTTTCCCAAACTCACAGTGACGCACGCTTGCCCCGGGCCGCATGGCTTATGTTACAGTACCAGTCAAAGAGATAATGACTTCATATTTGGCATTTAAGATAACATCTAGCTATCTTAACCTGTGCCCTGCTCCCTCTCTCTCTGAGTTCAGAGCTCTCTCTCTCTCTCTCTCTCTCTCTCTCTCTCTCTCTCTCTCTCTCTCTCTCTCTCTCTCTCTCTCTCTCTCTCTCGTATGCAGGGCACAGTGTGTTGTCCCAGTGTGTTTGCTAGTTTAAGTGTGTCTGATGGTTAAACTAAGAAGACAGCCTGCTGACAGGCCTTATGCCAGGGCTACGTATGCCAAAATACTGGGAAATGAATGAAAATATGCTGTGTGTCATTTCTCCTAAAAACCTAACTTGTCATGAAGGTTCTGTGTGTGTGTGTGTGTGTGTGTGTGTGTGTGTGTGTGTGTGTGTGTGTGTGTGTGTGTGTGTGTGTGTGTGTGTGTGTGTGTGTGTGTGTGTGTGTGTGTGTGTGTGTGTGTGTGTGTGTGTGTGTGTGTGTGTGTGTGTGTGTGTGTGTGTGTGTGAGAGAGAGAGTGACCTATGTGTGTGTCATTATAGGAAAGTCTGTAAAAGTTGGATCCAAACGGCAGAATCTGCCTACTCTGCACAGCCAATAGAGCATTTTAACCTCCCTGCTGAAAAAAACAGCATAGACCAGCCTAAATTTCAAACTGGTCCATGGTGGTCAGTGCTGGTCTGATGCTGGTCAAGCTGGTTAGGTTGGTTGACTAGCTGGTCAAGCTGATGATGCTGGTGACCAACTCGTGCTGGTATGCTCATGCTGGTGATGCTGGTATGCTGGTGACGAAGCTGGTCCATGCTGGTCCAGTATATGCTGGTCCAGCATGGTCTAGCTCAGGGATGGGCAACTATGATGGGGGTGGGGGCCACAAAAAATCTGAACTCATCATGAGGGGCTACAGTGGCTCGAGAATCTGCTACCCACATCCATACTCACACATGCAGTCAGAGCGGCCCTAGCCTATTGGGGGCCCTAAGTGAATTTTGCTGGGCTCCCCCTTGCGAGCAAAACATTTTAGAGGCCCCCCTCTTGACAGCGGAGAGAACAAATGTACGTTTTAGAGTTCATTTCCAGCAATTCTACACATTTTGCATGAGATGCAATGAAAATGTTGCAGTTTTAATGCAAGTTTGCTGCAATTCTACACATTTTGCTATGGGGCGGAGAGAAAAATGTGCAGTTTTACAGCTATTTTCCTGCAATTCTACACATTTTGCCATAGGATGGAGACATTTTTGCATTTTTTAAATATGATATCTGAGTGAGAGTGACTAACAAAATCAATGGGGGCCCACTGGTCAGTAATTTGACCATGATTACTTCAAGTTTAGATAGCTGGCTAGACTAATTTAGCAATATAAAAAATGTTAAGTGAGTGACTATCAGTGATTGACATAACAAGAGAAAAACTGCTTATGCGTACAGTAAGTTGAGACCCAGTCCCCCCCCAACAAAAAACCTTTATTATTATTTTATTTGGGGGGGGAATGTATCTATCCGCGGGCCTACAAAGGGCCACCAGCTGGTCAAGGTGGTCTGCAAAACCACGTCCATAATTATCATATTTCCAAGCACGCTGTAATGAGGTTTCAGTTTAAGAATTGTTTGTTTCAATGTCTGTGTTTTTGATAGTTTTTTTTCATTGATTGATTAATTAATGGTTTAGATAGTCTCATTTATTAGTCTTTCTGACCCTGCCATTCATTCTAAATGCAGATTGTGGGTAAATAAAAGTTATAGTTGTTGGATGTCCCCAATCTGTCTGGATTCAAATAGTAATTAAACATCACTTTGCAAGCCAGCATAATGTGACCTGTTGCTGGTTTTGCTGGTGACCAGCTTATGCTAGTCACCATTATCCAAAACACAGCGAAGCCTGTTCACAAGCAAAAGCACAGCGAAGGCTGGTGACCAGCATGACCAGCTGGTCTATGCAGTTTTTATCAGCAGTGTTAAAGCCAGTGTTTTTGATCCCACAAGTTCTTCTCGGTGAGGGCGCTCATCAAAGCTCCTCCAAATCTACTCCAATTTCATTTTGATCCCTGCTTTTGGAATGTGAAGTGAACAATAACATTTCTTGTGAAGCCAAAACGGAAACGGAAATAGCCTCAAGCCTAACACGAAACATGTTGGCTGTCAGCGCTCAGCATTAATTTAATGCCACTGTCTTTAGAGGCTCGGCAGTTGAGTTTAATCTGGTGGAGCGGTGGAAATGAGTGTTGGTGACAGGGATGTCAACAGCGGTTTGTTTCGCGGGCTGCAGGAGAACAGTACCTGCCTGTGTCTTTGTGTTATCCAACCAGCCCAGTCTTCTCCCCTTGTGTGCCCAAGTCAACCCACGTTACTGTCAATCACCGAAACCAACAGTGACACGCTTAATCACCCCATCAGTTAGCTGCACTCAGCGCTTTCTATGGCGGCATCCCAAATGGCACCCCTATTCCCTATATAGTGCACTACTTTTGACCAGAGCCCCATAGCCACTATATAGGGAATAGGGTGCAATTTGGGACGCGGCCTAAACCTTCGCCTGCCTGTCTGTCTGTGCATATGTATAAATAGAATTTTAACATGCCACAGTGGAAGTTTCTAAATAACTGAACTATGTTGAGATATTATGTTTTCATTTGGACGGCGTCCATCCACTCCACAGTTAAAATGGCTGCCTGACACAAAAACAGGTATGACAGCTGATTTCGATCCTGGTGCCTGAGCTGAACTGGCAGTTGGTTGCTCTGGCAGTTTATCCAGGGTCATGTCAGCTCGTGTGACTTTACAGATGTTGAACTCTCTTACGCTCTTGTGTTGTCTGACCTCATAACTTCACTCTCCCTCACCCCTCCTCACCCCCTCACCCCTATAATTCCCTCTAGCTGTCAATCACCCCCAGGGCCCAGCAGTAAAGGGCTCATACAGCTTTAAGAGAGTTGTAGCAGATGCACCGCGACGAGATTTCAATGTACGTACAGTAATACACTGAGGATACAACACATTAAAAACGCCTACTGTAGCTTTCCATGACATTGACTGACCAGGTGAATCCAGGTGAAAGCTACGATCCCTTATTGATGTCACTTATTAAATCCACTTCAATCGGTGTTGTTGAAGTGGAGGAGACAGATTAAAGATGGATTTTTTTTAGCCTTGAGACAATTGAGACACGGACTGTGTATGCGTGCCATTCAGAGGGTGAATGGGCAAGACAAAAGGTGTAGGTGCCAGGCATACTGGTTTGAGTGTGTCGAGAACTGCAACGCTGCTGGGTTGTTCACGCTCAACAGTTTCCCGTGTGTATCGAGAATGATCCACCATCCAAAGGACATCCAGCCAACTTGACACCACCGTGGGAGGCATTGGAGTCAACACGGGCCAGCGTCCCTGTGAGACGCTTTCGACACCTTGTTGAGCGCGCCCCGACAAATGAAGGCTGTTCTGAGGGCAACTCAATATTAGGAAGGTATTCCTAATGTTTAGTATACTCAGTGCATGTACATAACCTTGTTCATTTACATTACATCCTTACCTTACCGTTCATTGTGGCTGGCAATGTGACCTTTTTGCTCTGCAGCTCCAAAATGACCTGAAATATCACAGTAGTCACTAACCAGTAGGCATGCAAACTATTCAACAGCGCAAGCAACTTTTCATCTGAAACATATTACACTCTTGAATAATGCAACCAAACTTTATTACACTCTTGTATAACGCAGGAATTCACAATCAAAGGGTTTATTTTCTTGTTACGTTTAGCTTGCAAGACAATAGCGCAGCTAGCTATAGCTATGCTATACATTAAAATGGCCTTATGTGAATTTTTCTATAGTAGCTGCTAGAGCATATGGCTTTTTGCCTGGATAGTGGCTCAGTTCAGCCAAGGGAGGGGGAAAAAAAGCACTGTTGAGATTCCTCTTCTTAAAGGGGAACTGCACCTGCTGATTTGGCCTAATTTCTTGGCGTGTTCCTCAAGAAATTCTGGCGGCCATGACAGAAGCCAAACGTGAGTTGGCTTGGGGGTGTGTTTTGACGTGGCTGTTTTTTGAGTGTGTCCTTGCCACCACCAAGACACGTCCATCTGTCAGAACCTTGCTTTCCCCCCACTCAATCACAACAAACAAACCTCCTGCAGGTTGAGTTAAAAAACTACAGGCAGATGTATGGGGAGATGTTGGAGGAAGGTTTGAACAGGTCGGTAGCCTACAGAGTAATACGAGAAGGATGCAATTGCTGAATTTAGGTTGATATTCAAAAACGAAGTGTTTTGATAACTTTCAAATGTAGTAACAGGTCCATGTAGAATAAACAACCCTCTACATAATACTATAGAAGCAGTGTTCTGCTAATATAACAATGTGCACTTTTCACCTTTCGTTGTCATTCCCAGCCGATACAGATACCGTGCCTATCAGCATTTTGTCTGGTGGTAATTGGGCTACCTTGGTAAACGTGTCAGAGTGCTCATACCTTCCTGTGTGGTGTCCTGTAAACAACAGGAGTTCGCTGATCCTGGTGTAGAATACACATGGTTTCTCCCTGACCATATTGACAGATACCCTTAAAAAAAAAAAGACAAAAAAAGACAATACAAGTAAAAGTTGTGTCTAGTAACATTTTAATGTCAAGTGCCAGGTCTCTTTCCATTTGGAGACATCAGTATCAAGCCCATCTGTCAGTCTGGACTCCATCACATCATCTTGAAAGTATTCAAGGGGTTGGCTCCATAGAGTCACTGTTCTATTACCAATGGCAGTTAGGATAGAATATGTTTGTTTGACAGATATCACCTATGTTGAAGTTCGAACAGGTCAGAGTAAATCTGCCTAATTCTGGTCTCTCCATTGATAACCAGGCAATAGGTTTTTTACATTTAACCTTTATTTAACTAGGCAGGTCAGTTAAGAACAAATTCTTATTTACAATGACAGCCTACCAGGGAACAGTGGGTTAACTACCTCGTTCAGGGGCAGAATGACAGATTTTTACCTTGTCAGCTCAGAGATTCAATCCAACAACCTTTTGGTTACTGGCCCAACGCTTTAACCACTAGGCTACCTGCCGCCCCAGCTGGAGGTGAAGTATTTATCCCAGAGCCCCATTGATAAAATAAAGGTTAAATAAAAGTTAAGTAATTAAAAAAAAAAAAAATGTAAATGATGGGCATGGCAGCGTAGATCAGCTCCTGGCCCCTCATTAAAGATACTGGTTGGTCACACACAAACACACACACAGAGCACTGATTACATTATCAATAGTGGTTATGATTAGCATGGTGGAACCAATCTGATCGCTGTATTCACGCTGCTTTCTATTTTACTTCAGACGTCATGATATGTAATGGTAAACGCAGCGATCAGGCTGGTTCCACCATGCTAGGTTATGAAGGTGAATTGAGACAAATCTCAAAACAGTTTTGGCCTTTGACCAGGTCAAATGTCACCAACCTGATTCAAGTGTCCTCCCTGTTCCATTTATAGGAATGCTCACCGCGAGGGCTTGTCTGTGTCATGCTGAGGGTCCCCTTGCTGGTCTTCTCTATGTTGCATGTTCGGCTGCAAACTGGAAATCTCTCAAACAACTGCAGCAGGCAATCCTCATAAACGATGTACTTCCTCATCTTATGAGGTTGTCTGACAGGGTGATACAATAGACAGCCAAGTAGTACATTGTATTATGTTATATAGAAAGGACAAAGGTTTTTGATAATGCTCTTCACAACCAAAATTACTTTACTACTTGTATCTGCTTGACTGGGTAATTACCCTACTAGTTTATCAAACCGGGTATTTTTTTATACAGCTTTTCACAACACATATTACCATTGTTGATGAAGCCTTCTGTGTCATCAGGGCAGTAACTCAGGTCAAGCTAATTCTAGGTTGTCACTAGTTACCACAGGCACAAAGTCATAAAGCCCGCCTATTTCAAAAATGTATCTTCTTGAAATGTAATTTTAAACTCTAACCTTAACCACACTGCTCACCTTATGCCTAACCCTAACCTTAAATTACCTTCAAAAACAAATTCATGAATGTTTACGATATATCCAATTTTGACTTTGTGGCTGTGGTAACTAGTGGAAATCCTAATTCTATTTATTTTTTAAATTTTATTTCACCTTTATTTAACCAGGTAGGCTAGTTGAGAACAAGTTCTCATTTACAACTGCGACCTGGCCAAGATAAAGCATAGCAATTCAACACATACAACAACACAGAGTTACACATGGAATAAACAAAACATACAGTCAATAATACAGTAGAAAAAAAAGAAAACAAAAAAGTCTATATACAGTGAGTGCAAATGAGGTAAGATAAGGGAGTTAAGGCAATAAATAGGCCATGGGGGCGAAGTAATTACAATATAGCAATTAAACACTGGAATGGTAGATGTGCAGAAGATGAATGTGCAAGTAGAGATACTAGGGTGCAAAGGAGCAAGATAAATAAATAAATACAGTATGGGGATGAGGTAGATAGATGGGCTGTTTACAGATGGGTTATGTACAGGTGCAGTGATCTGTGAGCTGCTCTGACAGCTGGTGCTTAAAGCTAGAGAGGGAGATATGAGTCTCCAGCTTCAGTGATTTTTGCAGTTTGTTCCAGTCATTGGCAGCAGAGAACTGGAAGGAAAGGCGACCAAAGGAGGAATTGGCTTTGGAGGTGACCAGTGAGATAGACCTGCTGGAGCGCGTGCTACGAGTAGGTGCTGCTATGGTGACCAGTGAGCTGAGATAAGGCGGGGCTTTACCTAGCAGAGACTTGTAGATGACCTGTAGCCAGTGGGTTTGGCGACGAGTATGAAGCGAGGGCCAACCAACGAGAGTGTACAGGTCGCAGTGGTGGGTAGTGTATGGGGATTTGGTGACATAACGGATGGCACTGTGATAGACTGCATCCAATTTGTTGAGTAGAGTGTTGGAGGCTGTTTTATAGATGGCATTGCCAAAGTCGAGGATCGGTAGGATGGTCAGTTTTACGAGGGTATGTTTGGCAGCATGAGTGAAGGATGCTTTGTTGCGATATAGGAAGCCGATTCTAGATTTAATTTTGGATTAGAGATGCTTAATGAGTCTGGAAGGAGAGTTTACAGTCTAGCCAGACACCCAGGTATTTGTAGTTGTCAACGTATTTTAAGTCAGAGCCGTCCAGAGTAGTGATGCTGGACGGGCGAGCAGGTGCGGGCAGTGATCGATTGAATAGCATGCATTTAGTTTTACTTGCACACGGAAGGAGAGTTGTATGGCATTGAAGCTCGTCTGGAGGTTAGTTAACACAGTGTCCAAAGAGGGGCCAGAAGTATACAGAATGGTGTCGTCTGCGTAGAGGTGGATCAGAGAATCACCAGCATCAAGAGCTATGCTTTACAGATGTAGACTGACAAGGCTCCAGATTGGATTGGATTCAGGCCGGTGACGCCGTTATGGTTTGTTGCTCCTAGTTCACTGTATTAATCAGACATGAGTTAGTTAGTTCCATCATAGTTGCATTATTTAGTTTCGTCCGTAGACTATACAGAATATACTTGTATGAACTATGAACTAACTTGCAAATCCGACTTGTAGGCTAACATTAGCAAGCTAGCTAGCTAGCCTGCCTCGCTAGCATAATCGAATGAAATGTTTCTGACTCATCGATTTTTGAAAGGGATAAGTTGCTTTTTAGTGGCAGTCGCTCTTTAAACTAGGCAACACTTTCAGAATGTAAAAATATAAGGAAAATGTCAATATACATTTAAGTTGTTTCAAAGATATTGCTCTGCTATTACCATTTTAACTGTATGAGGTTTGGGCTCAACGTGACAACTCTGTTTACACTGCCCTACTTGGAAGGGGGCAACTGTCGAGCGAGTGTCGTGCACTCCGCCCAGAGGTAACGGTCGAGACTTGACAAGTTCGGACGTTTACATTACAGTAAAAGGTCTAGCCGAGGGTATTTTCTCAGAATCTGAGAATAGGCCCAAAGATGAGGGCCTGTAGGTAGCAGCCTGGGTTCAGGAGTTCACGGAAAGCTGAGAAGAGAGGTGTGTGTGCTTTGAGTTGAAGGCTGGGTCGAAGTGTGTGTGTGTGTTTGTGTGTGTGTATACGTCTGTATACGTGTGTGTGTGTGTGTGCACGTATGCATGTGTGTGTCTGTGTGCGAGCATTTTTGTGTGTGTGTATGTGTGTGTGAGAGAAAAGGGAGAGGTTTTGGCACTATTGTGGCAAGGGTAGGAGGAAAGGAGGGGAAATGCTTGCACAGGAAACCAGAAGCAGCGCAGGGCAGATATTCCAGTGAGACAGTGAATGTGATTCATCCTGATCAAAGGAAGCTGTCAGTGACAAAGGGACGTTTGTTTTGCCTAAGCATGACATGTATCGGAGACACATAAATTAGAGGAGGCATTAGAGGGAGGCTTGGTGGATTTCATGCTCGTGTGGCTGCTGTGGCTTCGTCCCAAATGGAACGTTATTCCCTGTATAGTGCATTACTTTTGGTCAAAAGTAGTGCACCTTACAGTGTTCCATTTGGGACGCATCCTCTGTTTGGTTGGTTGAATCGCTCTCCGCTTCGCTCTGCTTGCTGAGCCATGGAGGGAGGTTGGGTAGGAAGGGGGCCTAGACAACTGAATCCTCAGATGAGAGACACACGTGGGTGGGGAGGGAAAATGTATCTCCATGTTTGGCTCTTCAAAGCCTCCGATGAGAGATGAGAGCTGGCATGTGTTTGGCCCAGAATGAGAGGATTGAGAGAGAGGAGTAGGAGAGACAGAAAAGAAGGAGGATGAGGGTGGGGGTGAGGAGCGTGCAGTATCTGTGACCCTGGGAGTGACAGTGTGTCTGCTCAGACTATCAGTGTGTCCTTTTAATATGCATAAATAACGAGAGGAACAAGGGAGAGATCTCACTGACCGATTAGAGTCGTGGGGTTGAGATCAGCCTTTTGAACCCCCTGCCCTCTGTTACAACTGATCATTGATTTAGCTCTAGAGCAGCTCACTCTCTCTGCATGCGGTTTAACGAGACATTTGTTTGTCCATCTGGATTTACTGGCTCTGCTGAACTAGCATGTTCGGCAACATCTTCTCAATGGCAACATATCATTCAAACAAGGAAGTAGAAGATGACTGTTGTTGTTATAGTTACAGTTACATTTACATTTTAGTCATTTAGCAGACACTCTTCTCCAGAGCGACTTACAGTAGTGGATACATACACTGAGTGTACAAAACACTAGGAAAGCCTTCCAAATATTGAGTTGTACCCCTTTCGCCCTCAGAACAGCCTTAATTCAATAGAGCATGGACTACAAGGTGTCGAAAGCGTTCCACAGGGATGCTGGCCCATGTTGACTCCAATGCCTCCCACCGTTGTGTCAAGTTGGCTGGTGGACCATTCTTGAAACACACAGGACATTGTTGAGTGTGGAAAAACTCAGCAGTGTTGCAGTTCTTGACACACTCAAACTGGTGCACCTGGCACCTACTACCATACCCTGTTCAAAGGTACTTAAATATTTTGTCTTGATAATTCACCCTCTGAATGGCACAAATACACATCTCAATCTGTCTTCTTCCCTTCATCTACACTGATAGAGGTGGATTTAACAAGTGATGTCAATAATAGATTATAGCTTTCACCTGGATTGCCCTGGTCAGTCTATGTCATGGAAAGAGCAGGTGTTTTGTACACTCAGTGTATATTTTCAAACCTTTCCACACTGGTCCACTGTGGGAATCAAACCCACAACCCTGGCATTGCCAGTGCCATGCTCTACCAACTGAGCCACAGTTGTCGTTGATGACGATGTTGAATCAGTTGTAGTAGTGATTATCAGAGTAAAACAAGCTTATGAGACATTTATAACTTATATTTGTCAAGAATCAACGGGAATATATAATTCATTTAAAAGTAAAAACAGGTATGTACCAATTTCAGATTGCCCCTTTAATTTGGCAATAATTACTCAACACAACCTCCAAAAGAATCACATTAAAAAACATCTGACATCTCATTATCTCCAAGCCTGCAAAAAAAATTGTCCTGTGGAGTTTGGGCTTACTCTTGGTTTGGACCAGACAGAGTCCCTCTGCGAGACTAGTAATCCTTGACAATCAGCAATCTGATCTGTTTTGATCCATCATGCCTGCTAGGAAATTAATTTACTGCCTGGTGTGTAATCCAAACCGATTAATGGATAGAGTTTCATACAGTTCTTGGCAAAACCTCACACTTTTCCTTCATATAGGGACACAACTTTTTGTATTAATTTCAGACAAACTCTCAGAATGAACCGCTGTGTAACTGTGAAAATAAAATATGACCACCACATTTCTGGAGCCGAGCCCCCTTCTTTTTTAAAAGAAAGAAAAACTGCTGTAATGAATTTAAATGACGGGGAAAAAAGCAAGCGAGATTTGACAAATTAGTTTGACTGTCAAGCCATTAATTTATGACTTTGCAAACTTCCAAGTGTTTGGCTTGGCTATTGAACACAGAGGCCCATAGCTCTGGGAGGTGACTGTAAAATGAAATATGGCAGCGTTGCTATTTATTTATTTATTTCCATGCCTGAGGCTTTCATGGGCCTATTTGTTTTAATCCTCCAGAGTGCTGTAGGAGAAGCCAATTCCTGTTCACATTAATAAAAATAATATTTTGCAGAGCACGGTCTAATGGTCGAAATGTCACATCTACCACTCTCCCTTTTCCACCCCAAAGCCGTAACTCAACAAATCACTATTTTATTCACTCGCTTCAAACTCGTGAAAGAAAAAATCCCCTGTTACTTTTTGTTTGCACTTCATACACATATGAGGTGGTCCAAATGTCACCCTGTGTGTTTGATGGAAAAATATGAGTTTTATCTTTAGCTCGGGTTATATTGGAATTGTTTTTGCTTCATGTATCTACTCACATGGATCTCATAGCCTCTCTGTATATGTCTGCTCCCCCTACTCCCCTCCCTCCCTTTCTCCATCCCTCCCCGTCTCCCCTCTCTCTCTCCCTCCCTCCCTCCCCACAGAATGCTTTGACTGAAAACATGCGCTCTTTAATCACCGAGGTGACAGTCCCTGCCCTGTGTTTGCCTCTACCCTGCTGCAATAATAAAGGCAGGGTCACGCTCAGTGTCAGCTCCAGGCGTGATGTTTGAAGTAGGGAGGGATGAGAATGAAAGAGAGTCAGGCAGGAACTGAGGGAAGAGGGGAAGGCACTGTGTGAGTTGCATTTTATTCATGTCTGCAAAATAAAGAATTACAGAGAGTTTGAAAGTCAACAGGATACAGTGTGTGAGGGGAAACTTAGTAGCTGAAAGTATTGAGTCCCCACAGGGCTGGTTAGCCAAATGATAGGTTAGCCAAATGATAGTCCCCTCAGGGCAGGTTAGCCAAATGATTGTCCCCACAGGGCTGGTTAGCCAAAGGATACAGCAGTAGTGAGTGTTTTGGCTCTTTTAAACAGGGAGAGTGTAAAGTCTGCTTCCAGCTCACACTCTCAAACACGAAGATCCCCTGAACGCAGCTCACTTTCCAGCCCACTTTCCAGCAAACACTCAAACACATAGATCCCCTGAACGCAGCTCACTCTCCAGATCCCAATCACCTGAATTCTAATCACCTGTTCACACACCTGTATGTCATTATCACACACTATTTAGTTCAGTTCATTGCACCCCATCACTGTAAGGTATTGTTTGTTTTGTGACACTTCTTTTGGAGCGCTGTTTTTCCCATGATTTACTCCTCCCATGTATGATCGTTTTTGCCTGCATCACTAACGATGCCTTTTGCCTATTCCCTGCCTGTACTCAGATTTCCTATTATTTACCTATTGCCTGATCTCCCAGACTATGTTACTAGCCTTTCCCCTGCCTGTACTGTTGCCCTTTTGGACCCCCTGTGTATGACCTTCTGCCTGCCCCTGGACCCAGCTACCTGCCTCCTCCTGTGGTCCTTAGCAATAAACACCTGCTGCGCCCTGCGCTTGAAACCAGCTCTCTATCTCCCCTCGTGTTCATTACAGAGAGTGTGCATCCCAGTAGCACCCTTTCACTATATAGTGCACTATATAGGGAAGAAGGTGCCATTTGCACCGGTTTGAGTGTGTCAAGAACTGCAACAGTGCTGGGTATTTCACACTCAACAGTTTCCCATGTCTATCAAGAATGATCCACCACCCAAAGGACATCCAGCCAACTTGACACAATTGTGGAAAGCATTGTGAAAGCATTGAGTCAAAATGGGCCAGCATTCCCGTGGAACGCTTTCGACACATTGTTGTCCATGCCCCATTGAATTAAGGCCGTTATGAGGGCAAAAGGGGGTGCAGCTGAATATTAGGAAGGGGTTCCTAATGTTTTGTACACTCAGTGTATGCGTGCGTATGTGCCTGTGTGTATTTCCATGAGCACGTGTGTGTGTGTGTGTGTGTGTGTGTGTGTGTGAGTGAGGGCTGAATTCCTGTGCAGTTCACGGTGAGGCCAGGCCCCATGGCAGATTGCTGGCCATGAGGGGAGGGGAGAGGCCATTAATTACAGTGCTGTGACACGGGTACTGCCGAGTAATTGATGCCTCCTGTGCAGCAAGAGAGGAGGGGGGAGAGGAGGGAGGAGAGGAGAGGCGCTCAGTCAAGCAGTGAAAGGGTCACCTCAGCCAGGCCGGGGGGGGGGCACACCGCACCCACCAAAAACAAGTAAAGGCTTCCGTATTCTTCCCATCCGAAACAGTTCGGAACAGTATGTGCATATATTATGACGACATTTTGGTTCGTTTTGGTCTTCGGCAAGGGTTTTCGGCTGTTCGTGCACACTACATTTTTTCTTCAGGCAAGCCGAAGTTCGGGAGTCGAAGTCAAAAAAATTATTATTATTTTTTTTTTATGTGTCACATGCGCCAAATACAACAGGTGTAGACCTTACCGTGAAATGCTTACTTACAATTCCTTAACCAATAATGCAGTTTTAAGAAAATAGAGTAAAACATTGTACTAAGTAAATTAAAATTAAAAATAAAACATTTCAAAAAGTTACACAATAAAATAGCAGTAATGAGGCAATATACAGGGGGTACCGGTACCAAGTCAATGTGCAGGGGTACAGGTTAGTTGAGGCAATTTGTACATGTAGGTAGGAGTAAAGTGACAATGCATAGATATTAAACAGCCTACGCCCTTTCGTCAGTCATTGGTCAACAGTAAGTAAGTGTTTATTGTCATTCAACGATAGACAACTCGTTTTCATGCACATTCTTTCACTTGAGAAATACTGCACCAGACATCTTAGTTAAATGTAAAATTGCGGGACTAAGATCTCCTTGGCAAAAACTTCAAAATGAATGACCGATTTTTTTTTTTTTTTTGAGGAAGTTACTGACTACGACGTCTCAAGACAAACCGAAGCATGTGGAAGCCTTAACTCTCTAAAGAGCCTGCACCTCCGCTAGCTAGCAGGAGGATGGCTTTCTTATGCACAGTTCTTGGTTGTTCTCTCTTTATTAAATGTATTTTCTTAAATAATAGTTGAGATAGAAAACTTTTGAAAAGGGAGTACGTTGGTTTGGTTCTGTCTAGGTATAATCTGACTTTTGTAAGATTAATGACAGTTATTGTCTCCATTATGGCACATTAAAAGTTCCAATAATGTTAGCTCCAGATGTGTTGATCTATTTCAGCTGTTTAGCAGATAAGTCAGATAAGTGAAACCAGATCAGAGCGGTTTGATAACAAGGAGACTGAAGCAACCACATAACACATGCATTGTTAAAGTTTTTTGTAACAACTAACAACTAGAATGCAAAGAGAAAGAGTACGTTTCAAAGTATGCCCTTGCCTTGCATGTGTCAGTTGAGGATGAGCAATGGCCTGTCAAACAGAGGATGGACTCCTACCTGTCAGGGTCCTTTCAGCTCCTGGGGCCACCCTTTGATCTGCCTGATGAATAATGAATAACGAATGAAGGGCTGGGCGGGTCGACAGAGGTGTGTGTGTGTGTGTATGTGTGTGTAATGTATGAGAGAGAACCTTACACGCTTCGTGGGGGTCCGTCTTTTTCTTCTTTCAGGGTGTGGGAGGCCCCCCTGGCCTGCTCTCCTGTTGAAGGGGCCAGGACACACACACACACACACACACACACACACACACACACACACACACACACACACACACACACACACACACACACACACACACACACACACACACACACACACACACAGGGGATAGAGGGCAGCAGGAGAGGTGAAGGGAGAGGTAGGTGTCTGAGGAGACAGGCCTGGTGGAGAGGGGACAAAGGAAAGGTCACCGGGAGGGCATCTGGATTGGAGAGGAGACACTCAGTAACCTACATAACAGGTTGGCAGCTAGGACAGGACAGTTAAGAGGTTTTATAACCCACTGAACTCACCAGCTAACCTCAGAAAAAAATGAATCTTCGGTAACAGTTTACTTAAAGTGTAGGTATAGTGCTGTATTACTTGTTTTAGCATTTACAGTTGAAGTCGGAAGTTTGCATACACTTAGGTTGGAGTCATTAAAACTCGTTTTTCAACAATTCCACAAATTTCTTGTTAACAAACTATAATTTTGGCAAGTCGGTAGGATATCTACTTTGTGCATGAAAAGTAATTTTTCCAACAATTGTTTACAGACAGATTATTTCACTTATAATTCACTGTATCACAATTCCAGTGGGTCAGAAGTTTATATACACTAAGTTGACTGCAAGTATAAACACCATGGGACCACGCAGCCGTCAAACCACTCAGGAAGGAGACGCCTTCTGTCTCCTAGAGATGAACGTACTTTGGTGCGAAAAATGCAAATCAATCCCAGAACAATAGCAAAGGACCTTATGAAGATGCTGGAGGAAACGGGTACAAAAATATCTATATCCACAGTAAAATTAGTCCTATATCGACATAACCTGAAAGGCCGATCAGCAAGGGAGAAGCCACTGCTCCAAAACCGCCATAAAAATACCAGACTACGGTTTGTAACTGCACATGGGGACAAAGATCGTACTTTTTTGAGAAATGTCCTCTGGTCTGATGGAACAAAAATAAAACTGTTTGGGCATAATGAATGTCGTTATGTTTGGAGGAAAAAGGGGGAGGCTTGCAAGCCGAAGAATAACATCCCAACTGTGAAGCACGGGGGTGGCAGCATCATGTTGTGGGGGTGCTTTGCTGCAGGAGGGACTGGTGCACTTCACAAAATAGATGGCATCATGAGGGAGGAAAATTATGTGGATATATTGAAGCAACATCTCAAGACATCAATCAGGAAGTTAAAGCTTGGTCGCAAATGGGTCTTCCAAATGGACAATGACCCCCAAACATACTTCTAAAGTTGTGGCAAAATGGCTTAAGGACAACAAAGTCAAGGTATTGGAGTGGCCATCACAAAGCCCTGACCTCAATCATATAGGACATTTGTTGGCAGAACTGAAAAAGCGTGTGCGAGCAAGGAGGCCTACGAACCTGACTCAGTTACACCAGCTCTGTCAGGAGGAATGGGCCAAAATTCACCAAACTTATTGTGGGAAGCTTGTGGAAGGCTACCTGAAACGTTTGACCCAAGTTAAGCAATTTAAAGGCAATGCTACCAAATACTAATTGAGTGTATGTAAACTTCTGACCAACTGGGACTGTGATGAAATAAATAAAAGCTGAAAAAAGTAATTCCCTCTACTATTATTCTGACATTTCACATTCTTAAAATAAAGTGATGATCCTAACTGACCTAAGACAGGGAGATATTTACTAGGATTAAATGTCAGGAATTGTGAAAAACTGAGTTTAAATGTATTTGGCTAAGGTGCATGTAAAATTCCGACTTCAACTGAATGATGTCTTAGTAAAAGGTTCAGCCTACATCTTTCCTTTTCAGTCAAAATGGCTGTTATTTAGCGATAAAGAATAGTTGTTTTATTTTATTTGATTAGGATCCCCATTAGCCGACACCAATGGCGACAGCTAGTCTTATTGAGGTCCAACACATAACGAAAAATACATTACAGACAAAATACTTTACATTTTACATACATTTAAAAACATTAACATACAGTGACTTGCAAAAGTATTCACCCCCTTGGTGTTTTTCCTATTTTGTTGCATTACAACCTGTAATTTAAATGGATTTTTATTTGGATTTCATGTAATGGACATACCCAAAATAGGTGAAGTGAAATGAAAAACATAACTTGTTTTAAAAAAAAAATCTAAATGGAAAGTAGCGTGTGCATATGTATTCACCCCCTTTGCTGTGAAACCCCTAAATTACATCTGGTGCAACCAATTACCTTCAGAAGTCACATAATTAGTTAAATATAGTCCACCTGTGTGCAATCTAAGTGTCACATGATCTGTCACATGATCTCAGTATATATACACCTGTTCTGAAAGGCCCCAGAGTCTGCAACACCACTAAGCAAGGGCCACCACCAAGCAAGCGGCACTATGAAGACCAAGGAGCTCTCCAAACAGGTCAGGGACAAAGTTGTGGAGAAGTACAGATCTTGGTTGGGTTATAAAAAAATATCAGAAACTTTGAACATCCCACGGACCACTTTAAGCCGTACACTCCACAGAGCTGTGCTATACGGAAGAGTGGCCAGAAAAAAAGCCATTGCTTAAAGAAAAAAAATAAGCAAACATGTTTGGTGTTCGCCAAAAGGCATGTGGGAGACTCCCCAAACATATGGAAGAAGGTACTCTGGTCAGATGAGACTAAAATTGAGCTTTTTGGCCATCAAGAAAAACGCTATGTCTGGCGCAAACTTAACACCTCTCATCGTCCCGAGAATACCACCCCCACAGTGAAGCATGGTGGTGGCAGCAGGATGTTTTTCATCGGCAGAGACTGGGAAACCGGTCAGAATTGAAGGAATGATGGATGGCGCTAAATACATGGAAATTCTTGAGGAAAACCTGTTTCAGTCTTCCAGAGATTTGAGACTGGGACGGAAGTTCACCTTCCAGCAGGACAATGACCCTGAACATACTGCTAAAGCAACACTCGAGGGGGTTAAGGGGAAACATTTAAATGTCTTGGAATGGCCTAGTCAAAGCCCAGACCTCAATCCAATTGAGAATATGTGGTATGACTTAAAGATTGCTGTACACCAGCGGAACCCATCCAACTTGAAGGAGCTGGAGCAGTTTTGCCTTGAAGAATGGCCAAAAATCTAGATGTGCCAAGCTTATAGAGACATACCCCAAGAGACTTGCAGCTGTAATTGCTGCAAAAGGTGGCTCTACAAAGTTTTGACTTTGGGGGGGTGAATAGTTATGCACACTCAAGTTGTCTGTTTTTTTGTCTTATTTCTTGTTTGTTTCACAAGGAAAAATATTTAGCATCTTCAAAGTGGTAGGCATGTTGTGTAAATCAAATGATACAACCCCCTCAAAAAAATCTATTTTAATTCCAGGTTGTAAGGTAACAAAATAGGAAAAATGCCAAGGGGGTGAATACTTTCGCAAGCCACTGTATAGTGTCTCAGTTACACATGCATGTCAGTACATACACAGAAAAAGTAGGTCACATGGGGAGAAGCGTTGTGCCATGAGCTGCGCTTTATTTGTTTTTTTAACCAGGTTTGCTGTTCACTTGCACTATATGAGATGGAAGGTGAGTTCCATGCACTCATGGCTCTGTATAAACTGAAACTGTACATTTCCTTTCATTTCTTTTGGACCTGGGGACTGTGAAAAGACCCCTGGTGGCATGTCTGGTGAGGTAAGTGTGTGTGTCAGTGCTGTGTGTAAATTGGAATTTCTGTGTGTAAACAATTTGGAATTTCCAACACTTTAATGTTTTTTTTAATAAAAACAATAATCTATGCAATCAGTCTTTCCTCAACTCTTAGCCAAGAGAAACTGACATGCAGTGAAGAGCAAGTCGTGCTACTCTATTCTGGGCCAAGTGCAGCTTAACTAGGTCCATCTTTGCAGCGCTCAACCATATGACTAGACAATCATCAAGATAAGTTCATTAAAACTAGACCCTGCAGGACTTGCTTTGTAGAGTGTGGTGTCAAAACAGAGGACAGAACTCTCCCCATCTTTACAACCATTGAATCTCTATGTTTTGGCCATGACAGTTTACAATCTAAGGTAACACCAAGTAATTTAGTATCTTCAACAGCCACAGTATTCCTTACCAGATTCCACTGGGGTCTAGAACTTAGGGAATGAATTGTACCAAATACAATGCTTAGGTTTAGACCCATTATAAACCTGACTGCAAATATTTGTTTAGGGTTGCAGTGATTTCATTAGCTGTGGTTGCTGGTCCATATAGGGTTGAATCATCAGCATATATGGACACACAGGCTTTGTTTAATGCCAGTGGCAGGCCATTGAAAAGAAAAGAGGGCCAAGAGAGCTGCCCTGAGATACACCACTCTTTACATGTTTAACATTAGAGCGCTTCCAGAAATCAAATCAAATCAAATGTATTTATAAAGCCCTTCTTACATCAGCTGATGTCACAAAGTGCTGTACAGAAACCCAACCTAAAACCCCAAACAGCAAGTAATACAGGTGTAGAAGCACAGTGGCTAGGAAAAACTCCCTCGAAAGGCCAGAACCTAGGAAGAAACCTAGAGAGGAACCAGGCTATGAGGGGTGGCCAGTCCTCTTCTGGCTGTGCCGGGTGGAGATTATAACAGAACATGGCAAAGATGTTCAAATGTTCATAGATGACCAGCAGGGTCAAATAATAATAATCACAGTGGTTGTCGAGGGTGCAACAGGTCAGCACCTCAGGAGTAAATGTCAGTTGGCTTTTCATAGCCGATCATTCAGAGTATCTCTACTGCTCCTGCTGTCTCTAGAGAGTTGAAAACAGCAGGTCTGGGACAGGTTGCACGTCCGGTGAGCAGGTCAGGGTTCCATAGCCACAGGCAGAACAGTTGAAACTGGAGCAGCAGCACGGCCAGGTGGACTGGGGACAGCAAGGAGTCATCAAGCCAGGTAGTCCTGAGGCATGGTCCCAGGGCTCAGGACCTCCGAGAGAGAGAGAGAGAGAGAAAGAAAGAAAGAAAACCCTCTGTGTTCTATTATATAGATAGCTCTGAAATCCACGATATGGGAGAGGTTGAAAAGCGATAACACAGGTTATGGTCAATAATATCAAAGGCTGCACTGAAGTAATTTGTGTCCGTGCAGTACATGTAGAGTGCCCTTCTCTATAAGCATGCTGAAAGTCTGTTGTTAAATTGTTTACAAAGAATCTTAACAGTTTGAAAGTTGAGGGATAGTGTGTTATGATATCTCATTCTCTACTTACGCAAAAGTCTGAAAAGACAAATATAGAGACAAACATTTTGTCAGTTGAAATACACAATGTAAAGTAAGGAAGCTTCAGTTCACTAGCTGTTGAGGAACAATACTGTACTGTATCTGCAAGACAATTCAACGTGGCTTACACTAGATCGTACTGGACAGTAATTCATATTTGTTTCAAGTTAGCTATAGAGCTCTCTGTCTCCTCTCTCCACCCTGTCTCTCTACCACGCACTCCGACAGACAGATACCATCCCACCCATACCACAGATTGAAAGTGAAAAGTGAGAAATGAGAAACAGGTGTGGGTGTATGTGCGTGAGTGTGTGTGAGTGAGTAACGGGGGCAAAGGAGCGATTCGGCTGACCTCCGCAGAGATTGTGGTGGGTCAGGGCACGGGTACGGGGAGAGGGGTGAGAGAGAGGTGAAGGAACCTCAGGCCTGGAGCCTGTTTGTTAGTTTAGACAGTCCAGCTTTCATCCACCAATCATCATGGGAGACTAAACTTGATCCAGGCCTGTGAATGGTTACTGACTAGTTACTGTTTAAACCCCTTATAGTATAACTTCTTTCTCATGTCCTGTGGCTAACTGGCGTGACTGGTTGTGTTCCTATTGATTCATTAGTCACAGACTCATTGACTGACAGTGCTGCTTTTAGTGGGACGTCTTTATCATGCCAATTACTACTGCATCCAGGGCCTTTTTGTCTACCCAGCAGCTCTTGAGAGAGATCACAGAGCCTGTCAGTCAGGGGCAGGCTGATTCCCACCACAGACACTATGACTGACAAGCTGGCTGATGGATTGGCACAGTGTTGGTTGGTTGGGTTGTATAGTGTAAATGGATGCTGATGATGTTTAAGCAAGGTGGGGTTAATAAATGCAGAATGGGTTGTGCTGTCTCAGCTGCTTAGTCACTCATCTCTGATCTAAGACTGGTGTGATGATGATAGGAAGGAAGGAAGACTTGTGCATTTGATGATGTGATGGAACTATTGCAGACGTCGTACTTGGGTATTTGAGACTTGGTGATGTACAGTAATTCAACCCAGTCATATTTTATCATGTCTTTTTATGTGTTTCTATTCCCTAGTCCTCAGCTGCAATAGAAGTTGGTGTGAAACAGAAGACGTGATATACTGCATCCGTCGTTCGGTCATAAATCAGATCAATTGCCAATGGGTTTCTCTATTTATTGTGTAGCATTTGAATGATAAAACAGAGTGTTGTGTTGGCAGATCCTCTGTGGTGCCTGTCAATGACTGATCACTCAGTCGGGCCTTTCCAGGCAAATGCAAAAATGTGTGTGTCTTTTGACATTTAAATGGAGAGGCCAGGCCCCCCATTCTTCACATAGACACCTATGAACTTTTAACACCGGCCTTTGAAGAATGCAAATATGATCCCCCCCCTTCAATGGTTTACAGGAAAATGAGCACCGGTAAAGTAGTGTCCAAACACAATCGAGTTATGGCCCACCAGATACCTCTGCTGAGTTTAAAAGAGATGCGGACGCGGAACGCTGGCCAAAAATAAAGATAAACAAGAATAAATCTAAATCCAGGCGCTGTGCAGAAGGAGAGCAGGGTAGGGAGGGGGGAAGGGGTGAGGGGTTGAAGTCCTAGTTGATTCATGAGCCTTTTGGTATTAAAATCATACACATAAAGTTCCCCTACTTGTGAAATCATGTGGCACGTTCTCGCCTTCCACCCCGTTTAACCCTGACTGGTGACTGATACCCAGGGACAGGTCAGCCAATGGGAGCACACCTCCTCCCGCCGTGGACCAATGCCAGCGCTCGTAAGAGAAGGATAGCAGCCATGTCACACCCACCAGCCTTTATGACTTATTGTCTGTGTAATAATGTCCTTTTTCTGTTTGTAAGAGTGTATGATGAAAGAACAGGAAGAGTAGCTACAGTGGATGAGTGGAAATGTTGATGGGGGGGGGATGGAGGGTGTCAAAGTGATGTAATAATAGTTACCAAAGCATGAAAGAAGTCTATGTTTCATTTCCCAGCTCTGAGAAGGAACAGAAGGAAGTAAAATAGAGAAGGCTGGAGGGAGGGAGGGAGGGAGTGAGGGAAGGGAGGGGCAAGTGAGCAATATATGAGTGTTGAGAGAGCAGAGGAGAAAAAGGGGGAAAAAGAAAGAACGCCAAGCCTTCAGGTTTGATGTGGGCGTTTTTCTGACAGCTATAATTCTCCAGCCTACAGAATTTCATCAACACAAGTTGTGTTAAAGCTGTGCCGCGGGGCTGCGGCCCTTTCAAGTCTCCCTCTCTGACAGGTAGATTTATTAGTCCTGAAATTTGTACAGATCAGACGTCAGTCATGGCAAACTGTCAAAGTGTCAGCGCGGCACACAGGCAGCCTTGCTGCAGGGCCCTTTGCTTTTTCAAGGCATTTCTGAAGGGACAACAATTTCTCACTCAAGCTCCTACAGCAGTTATACTGGAGTGGGGAGCACAGAATTCCAATTTTTCTATCGATTCCTAATCTGTAAATTCAGGCTTTATGAGGAAATAAAGTATGACATAAAGCTAAAAGTGGAAATAGAATTAAGGCTGGAAAAAAAGCAAGTCAACGTTGACTGTTTGAAAGCACAATGATCTTTTTGAGTGGAAAGCTGCATTTTTGTGTTTGTTAGCTTTAGTGTTTGGTTACTCTTTTCTGGGCATTCGCTCATGTGCTGCATATTAAAGGTGAATGTTGGATTGAAATCTATCATGGTTGGAGCGATTGAGTTGGATGGAGGAATGAAGCGAATAAATTAGTGTGAGGTGGTGAGTGACGGAGAGAGGCAGACCTAAACAGAGGGCATGTGTGGGTTAAAACTTCACACATGATTTATGGACAGGTGAAGAAATGTATATTGGAAGTCTACATGACAGGTCACACTTCTAGGGAAGAGAAGACCAAAATGAACACGGTGAAATAAAACCTTGTGAATAAGCCATAGGAATAGGAGAGTTATACAGTGAAGAGCCTGGGGGAGTGAGATAGAGGGAGGAAGAGAGAGAGCTGGAGAGAGGGAGGGAGGGAGAGAGAAAGAGAGGGGGACGTAAGGCAGTTTCCATCACTGGAACATCTGGCTCTTATAATCCAGAGTTCATTTGTCATATTGGGGTTGTCTGAAAATGCATTTATCATCCAGAAAAAAACACTAACATTTTGAGAAATGAAAGGAAGTGAGGTGACACTTCTCTGACGTTTAAATAAATAATTTCAATATGATTAAAAATGTGCGCTCTGTTGGTGGAAGAAAGCAGGGGGAGGGAGCAAGGGAGAGAGTGAGAGAGGGAGGGGGGCCACCTTACAGGGAAAGCCTTGTCTCAGCTTTTTTAATTACTAGGTCCCGCTTTGTGTGTAGCTGCCTTTCCTTCCCCTCTCTCTTTCTCTTTCTCTCCCCACTCTCTCTCTCCCCTTTCTCTCTCCTCTCTCTCTCTCTCTCTCTCTCTCTCTCTCTCTCTCATTCCCACTATTTCTCTATCCTTCTACAACATGTTCATGTCATGTTTTTTAGTCATTGATTCATCACTGTTTGTCATTTCCCTACATTCATTTATCTAACTTCCTGTCAGCTGTCAGTGATAGGATAACATTAGTCTTTTACATAATTCTTAGATATGATTAAATATCTTCTGTTTTGTTTCTAAATCAAATGATCTTCCATACTGTAGACTGTGGGACAGTTTCCTGGACCCAGAGTAAGCCTACTCTGGACTAAATATACATCCTCAATGGACCATTTTTTTGTCCAGGAATAGGCTTCTAGGGAACTGGCCTTACAAGTACGTATGATGAGGTAATGTGAGGAGATGTGAATGGTAATCATCATGGAGGCTGTCAGGATGAAGAAGCCAGGATGAGACAGGCTGTCAGGGGAGAGATGATTTCTCTCTGAGCTAGGAGGCACACACGTGCACACGCACGCACACTCACACACACTAACAGAGTTTAATTAAAGCCTGTCCGCCCGCCCTGTCCTTTGGCAAACTGTGACAGACCGACCGGAAAGACTCCCAGATTGAGCCAGAGACAGACAGACAGAAAGACAGGAAAAAGAGTGAGTGAGAATGAGAGAAAGAGAGAGAGAGATGATCTGAGGAGAATGAAAGACAGGCCTCACATTAAGACTTGGCTGCCTGTCATGTGAACTCAAAGTGACGTGTTACTTAGTTACTGATGAATTTTACACCTTCAGTGTGTGTGTGTGTGTGTGTGTGTGTGTGTGTGTGTGTGTGTGTGTGTGCGTGTGTGCGTGCGTGCATTTCCTCATGGTTGTGAGCATTATGGTGTGTGTGTGTGTGTGTGTGTGTGTGTGTGTGTGTGTGTGTGTGTGTGTGTGTGTCTGTGTCTGTGTCTGTGCGTGCGTGTACTCATGGTCGTGAGCATTATGCATAGTGTGTGTTAGAAATGAAATAACAGAAGTAACATAAACAAGACCATCAATAGTAGAGACATACTGTATTTTCAGTAGAGTTGAATAGCCCCAGGTCTGGTAAGAGTAAAGCTTTGAACCTCTTTATCAATATTTGGGGTCATGTGGTGTGTGTGTGTGATGGAAGTCATTCAAGGTTGTAATTACCTGCAGGACAGAGTGTGTGTGTGATGGAAGTCATTCAGGTTGTAATTACCTGCAGGACAGAGTGTGTGTGTTGTATGGAGACCTCCATAGAGGAGGACTATAGCTGTTTGATATAATCCTGCCTGGCATGCTGAAACGCTGCTCTGCACATCAGACCGACATAACCAAATACCTCAGCGCTTTATCCCCCCCATACCGCGTGTGTGTGTGTGTGTGTGTGTGTGTGTGTGTGTGTGTGTGTGTGTGTGTGTGTGTGTGTGTGTGTGTGTGTGTGTGTGTGTGTGTGTGTGTGTGTGTGTGTGTGTGTGTGTGTGTGTGTGTGTGTGTGTGTGTGGTGGTCATTAGTGATAGCACAACACAACCAGCAAGATGAAAATGTCATGTGAGCAGGGGGATGTTGACCGAGCTGTCATCATTGTCAACATGTCAAATGGTGGCTGGAGGGGGTAGGATCAGAGTGACTGTGTGAGTGACTGAGAAGGAGAGAGAGAGATAGGGCGAGAGAGAGAGGCAATAACAGAGAGAAACGGGTAAAAGGCAAGAGAGAATGAGAGAAAGCGGGACTTAAAGATGGCGAAGGAGAGAGAGAAAGAGACAGAAGGAGAGGTCGAATGAGGGGGTGAAACAAGGAGAGAAAGAGAGGGACTTATGGGACTGGGAGAGAATGGGAAAAGGAAGAAAGGGGAAGGAGAACTGGAGAAAGAAGGAGAGAGAGAGAGTTAAAGAGAGGGAGAGAGGGTCTGCAGAGGGCCTGGAGGGCCTAGGAAAACAGCAGAGACAGCAGAGACAGGTTCAACAGGGATCAGATAGTCACACGCAATCAGGGTCAACACCTCTCACCCAGACAGCGTGGTACAGTTACTTCTACACACACACATGCACGTATACACACACAAGTATGCACACACCAACACTGATTTGGGCTGTAATATGAACCTAGGTACGGGGATATTTAACATATTTTTAGCCAAATGAATTGTAGAGGAATACTTCTCTACACCCCCTAATGGAACAGCTAAGCTCCTAGCGTGTACAAGGCTTTGCAGTAACATCCTTGGGAATGGAGACCAGACCAGGGAGCAGTGGGCTGATAGACACGGGGGGTGGTGTGTGTAACCGTAACGTAGCTTAGCTTAGCTTTGTCAGCAGACTGCAGGCTAGAGGACTTGGAGCTGCGTGGCTGTGTCCCAAATGGCACCCTATTCCATAGATAGTGCACTACTTTTGGCCATGGGGCTCTGGTCTCAAGTAGTGCTCTGTATAGGGAATAGGGTGCATTTTGGGACGCACCCTGTGTCTCAGCGTGCTGCAGGGCCAGGCAGGCTGTGCTGAAGAGAGGAGGAGATAGTTTTACTTATAAACCTGCGACTTCATTTACGGCCTGATTAATGAAGAGGGGCTAAACGGGCGGGTGGCGGAGACAGGACAGGCTGCTGTGACCAGGCAGGGGAACAAGACGCCAGGGGAGGTAAAGAGAGGACACAGTTTGTCCCAAATAGCACAATATACCCTCGATAGTGCACTACTTTAGCCCAGGGCATATAGGGAATAGGGTACAATTTGAGACGCATCCCACAGTCTTGGCCACCACTGAGAGGAGACACAGTGTACTGGGACAGGGATACGCATGGGGTGGGGACACATGACTGCGATGTGATCTATAAACACACATAGACCAACATAAATACTGACCAGATATTCACACTCATGCTGAAGGGCAGGGTACAAGAAAGTTAGTCATCTTGCTTGAACATTCATTTTACAAATAGGCATAGCTACATACAGTGTCTTTACCCGGTCAAATGTGTCCCTGATCTGTTTCGCCTGTCCTTGTGCTTGTCTCCACCCCCCTCCAGATGTCGCCCATCTTCCCTATTATCCCCTGTGTATTTATACCTGTGTTCTCTGTCTGTTTGTTGCCAGTTCGCCTTGTTTGTTCAAGCAAACCAGCGTTTTCCTGTCAGCTCCTATCGTTTCCCAGCCTCTCTTTCCTCGTCCTCCTGGTTTTTCACCTTTGCCTGTCCTGACCCTGTACCCGCCCGCCTGGCCTTTCTGCCTGAGCCTGCCATCCTGTACCTTTGCTCCACCTCTGGATTACTGAACTCAGCCTGTCCCTGACCCTGAGCCTGCCTGCCGTCCTGTACCTTTGCTCCACCTCTGGATTACTGAACTCAGCCTGTCCCTGACCCGGAGTCCACCTGCCGTCCTGTACTGTTGTTCCACCTCTGGATTACTGAACTCAGCCTGTCCCTGACCCTGAGCCTGCCT
Source organism: Salmo trutta (assembly GCF_901001165.1). Taxonomy (NCBI): domain Eukaryota; kingdom Metazoa; phylum Chordata; class Actinopteri; order Salmoniformes; family Salmonidae; genus Salmo; species Salmo trutta. The sequence goes on along the minus strand of NC_042983.1, from coordinate 10,448,539 downwards.
GCCGTCCTGTACCTTTGCTCCACCTCTGGATTACTGAACTCAGCCTGTCCCTGACCCTGAGCCTGCCTGCCGTCCTGTACCTTTGCTCCACCTCTGGATTACTGAACTCAGCCTGTCCCTGACCCTGAGCCTGCCTGCCATCCTGTACCTTTGCTCCACCTCTGGATTACTGAACTCAGCCTGTCCCTGACCCGGAGTCCACCTGCCGTCCTGTACTGTTGTTCCACCTCTGGATTACTGAACTCTGCCTGTCCCTGACCCTGAGCCTGCCTGCCGTCCTGTACCTTTGCCTTACCCTTAATTTTCGACCCCTGCCTGCCTTGACCTGTCTTTGCCTGCCCCTGTTGCCACAATAAACATTGTTACTTCGACAGTCTGCATCTGGGTCTTACCTTGATTCCTGACAACATGTATTCATTTCAATGCTTCCCTTAAACGTAATGAACTATGTTAAAAGGAACCTTTCCACTGGCTTCATGGTTTCTACTTGATGACAACATAAGAAGTCCTATTGTCTTAGTATTGTGCTTTAGGGATAGGGAAGCCATTCCTCAGTGGAGGGGATGTGTGGATGTCTACACACCAGTGACTAGGAGGATGTCACTGGTGGAAATATTGACTGGGAGCTTCCTGAGAGATGACCATAGAGTTTCCTACTGGAGAGACTTCAGAGACCCAGAGACAGGAAGCCCTGCTTTACACTTCCTGTTGAAGTAACCCACTGCTACTGTGGGGTGGACACAGCAGAGTTTTACATTGGTTGTGTCCCAAATGGCACTCTATTCCCTTTATAGTGCACTACTTTTGGCCATGGGGCTCTGGTCACAAGTAGTCCACTATGTAGAGAATAGGGTTCCCTTTGGGACGCAGACCTATAGAATGGAAAGTTCTGTAGATACTCACTACTGTACTCCATTTTCAAGGCCATGGGAGGACAAGCATGAATGTTTGAATTAGTAATTTTACTGATGTTATCTTTCATGAGAAGCATTAAAGTGATGATTGAGTACTACTGTAGTTCACAGCCAGTGACAGTTTATTGTCAGCACCAAGCATGGGAAAAATGCTTGTGTCCGTGCGTGTGTGTCAAACACGTGCCCATGCACTCCGGAGCCCTGACAGCGTGGTTGACCCCATTACACCTGTCAGCGCCCACGTATAATGTGACCTGTCACCAGGGCCCACTCCATCTCATCACCCAGCAGCTGGCCTGGCTGGCTCGCTGCTCTTTGGGAGGGGGGCCGGGGGTGGGGTGGGACAGGGTGGGGGGGCCTGGAGGGGCCAGTCTGTCCCTTTTGGAGTAAGAGACACACACACACACGTACCACGCATGCACACACACACAGGCACACACGCACATACACAAACACACACACACACACCATATAGAGCGAGGGGATGAGCTGAACTGATGCCTCGTCCAGATAAAGACCATATCCTCTCAGGAATTTCCAAGAGGCATGAAAGAACAAGAAAGAGACAAACGGGCGGAACATTTTTTACAAGAGAAGAAGAGAACAGACACACAAAGGGTTTTTCCAACTGGTGTTTTCTATTTACAGCCGTGAGGGCAGCCTAGATCCCCATCTATGTGCTCTAGGGGTTGAGAGGGGGTGGAGTGAGTGACAGTAAAAGAACCAGCTTTACTGTGAGAACATGGTGCTGGCTGACTTGTTGTCCTGACAGTCCTTTATGTAATGATTTACTAACATGATGATCCATGGCTTCAACGTATTGGACATTTGCACACAACAATGTCGTATCTGCAATACCTCTAATGGACAGGCAACATATTTGTATCATGTTATACTGTGTGTGTGTGTGTGTGTGTGTGTGTGTGTGTGTGTGTGTGTGTGTGTGTGTGTGTGTGTGTGTGTGTGTGTGTGTGTGTGTGTGTGTGTGTGTGTGTGAGACATTGTGAGTGTGACAGAACATGGTGTTGACATTGGACTCAGTACTGTGACTCTCGTTTCCTGAGACTCTAAAGTTAGTTGGTGTTATCACCCCCTGTCCATTCTCTCAAGTGACGATGATGACACTAGGTGTGGGCCCTTGGTTGTGCCACAGTGATACACTGTGTCTCACAACCTGTCTGGGCTGACCCCTTTAGAGTGAGTGGGAAAGAGAGAGAGAGAGGATGGAGAGAGAGAAGGAAGGGAGAGAAGGAGGGGAATAAGAAGGAGAGAAGGAGAAAGAGAGAGGAAGGAGAGAGAGAGAGAGAGAGAGAGAGAGGATGGAGAGAGAAGGAAGGGAGAGAGAGAGGATGGAGAGAGAGAGAAGGAAGGGAGAGAAGGAGGGGAATAAGAAGGAGAGAAGGAGAAAGAGAGAGGGAGGAGAGAGAGCGAGAGGGGGGGGTGTTCTTGGCTCTGCTGAGGCCTTGCTAGCTGCTCTACCCGTATAATTTACTGCCCCTTCATCCGGGCGGAATGTGTTTGTAGCCAGGCGTAATGGAGGCCATCCATTCTCCCTGTCAACGTTGGGAAACACTTTTTTAGCCGGGCTAGGGGAGGAACTGTTTGACAGTGAGAGGCGAAAGCTATTTCTATGGGAGCTGGCTCCCTAACCTAGAGAGTTGAGTGTATACATAGGAGATGTATTACAGTTTGAGGGTTGGTCTGTGAAGGACTGTTTGTTTATGTGTGAGTGTCGTGTTTTATGAATGTGGAGCTGTGGGTGTAGAGTGTGTGAAGTGCGTGCTTTAACTCCTGCTGTGTTAAATATTCATTTACATGTGGGTTTCTCTCTATTTCTCTCTGGTTTTTTTGTGGGCCATAAAGATCTATTTCTCACTAGCAAACCAACCAACAGAAGATATCTTCTTCAGAGTTGACCAATAGCACTTTGCATTCTTGTATGGACATAAGGAATAGTGCACCAGAATGACACAGAGGGTTAATCTCAAATGGCACCCTATTCCCTACATATTGCACTACTTTTAACATCAACCCTATAAGCCCTGGTCAAACGTAGTGTGCTATTTGGGATTATGGTGCCATTTGGGAATAGACAGTGAACCACAAAGACTCTAGTGTTCAGCTTATTGATTTGTTCCATGCCCGTGCTTGTTGTTGTTTGTGAGAGCAGTTCCAGCTGAGTCCTGACAGGGCCTTGGATCACACCAGGTTGACACAGAGCAGCTGCAGGCAGAGCAGAGCAGGGAGGAAGAGACAGGAAGTATGGTCAAAGACTGTGGAGACTGGAGAGAGAGACAAGGAACAGAATGAGAGAGAGCAGCCCACTCACTGGTCTGTGTCACAAATGTCACCCTATTGTGCACTACCAGGGTGCCATTTGGGACACATCCTCCGTGAGTACGATCACACTTAGACTCTCCCAACTGTCTCTCTTTCAGTCACTGTTTGTGAATTAGATTTAGGAAGCAAGCTACTATGGGAAGTTTTCAGTGATGGCTGGCTGTCAACCAAATCACACTAATTTACCCACGATGTTCGGTGTTCTGTTCAGTTGTCAGCCTCCTAAGTATCTGTGGGCCTCAGGCAGACACAGAGAAACAGCTTAGCTCCAAAATGCCTGAGCCCTCACCGCGGTTTCTGACCAGAGCTGTCACATCGACCTTGGCCCGAGACTCACAGGGAGAGAAGGAGGGGGGAGAGTGGGAGAGAGAGGGCAGGAGAGCAGTGGAGAGGGAGGTATAAATCAAAGGCACATACATCTGTGTGTGTGTGTGTGTGTGTGTGTGTGTGTGTGTGTGTGTGTGTGTGCCTATAGCGTTGTAGGTAGGTGGGTTTATTCATTAATTAATTCCCTCCCTCCATCCCTCATTTCCCAGATCACTCCGCCTCTCCTCCTCTCCTTGTCGGGGCTTTGGCGGGCGACTCTTGTTAGCTGCAGTGCGAGCGGGGAAGTGACTGCGGCTGACAATATAATTTACATTGTCTGTAGAGAGCTATCGGAGCGAGGCAGCCTTATTTATGCCACATTAGGGGATTTGCCTGCGCCGCTGTCTCCGTGGCCCAATCCATCAGACGCCTGTTTTCCAATGCCGCTTTATTGGAGCGTGCCCTTGAGAGAGTGCTGAGTAGCAGGGAGTATGTTTATGTGGGTGTGTGTGTGTGTGTGTGTGTGTGTGTGCGCGTGTGTCGTTGAGCTTGACTGGATGTGGTTGGACTAGTCAGACAAATGGACTGCAGTCTCAGACAGGCAAAATTACAGCCATAACTTCAGACGGGGAACCGTGATTACTAGACCATTGTCATATGAGTAAGTCTTGCACAGCATAAAATTGGCCATTGGGCTTTTTATCTAGCGTGGAATTGTCTTTCCTCAGCAGGATCACTGACATCCTTCCTGCTTTAGCTGCCTGTGTTTCCTACAATGGCTCATATATTATTAGAATCATCTCAAACCTGGAGATTGAAGCAAAAGTCCTGCTCTTCCTCAAACCTACAGGGATAGCTAGCTGTCTAGATAGGTGAGTTACTGTAGATGTGTGTGTAGGTGGCGTGTAGTTATTGTATCTATCTCAGCATTGTATGGTACAGGGCTTATTGGGAGAGAAATATGCCTGCGAGAGGACTGACTGGCAAACGTACAGTAATGAACGATGCCAAAGACCTCGTTTTTCATCCGGGATACAAAATGTCAGGGAGGAAGGCCAGAAAGACATTTCCGCATGGTGAGTCTCTCGGCTGCAGCACATGGGACTTCAAGTGCACCTCATTAATCACAGCTAGGGGACTGGAGGTCTGCAGCTCAAATGCCATCATATGCCCTAAATAGTGCACTACTTTTGACCTAAAAGTAGTACACCATATAAAGAATGGGGTACCATTTGGGACGCCACCTATATCTGTAATTATGAGAGACTTGTAAACGGGAAGTGCACCTGGCTCCCTTCCTCTGAGAAGGTTACAGAAAGAGTAAACAGTGCAGTGCACAGGAGTGTGCCCTTACAAGGGCACTAAGACAGGAGCACCTGTTGCACAAGTGTACTTATTGGGCTAATCGTCACCTGGTCCACTATGCATCAACATACTGTAGTTGAAACAAACAAACACATACTGTACACGTTTCATCTCTCTCCTTCTAGCACACACAAATATATGTCAACAAATGAATGGTTTCTTACGTTTTATAACACTCACCGAATTATTTTCCCATCCCTACCTCATGTGCCCTCGCCTCAGCCTTCCTCAGCTCCTCCTTCCTATCACCCCAGCCCTCCACCCCACCCCATCCCACCACTCCACTCCAGCCCCACCCAGTCCTCTGCAGCCATAAATCGTGAGGACGGGGAGCAATTTAGTGGGTAATTAATTGATGCTGCTTCCGCGCTGTAAAAAGACAATAAATGAGTGTGGAGCTGGGGCCAGTGTGCTGTGTCAGTGTGTGTAGCTAATGACTCTTTAGGGCTGGGGGAAGCTGGGTAATAAATTAAACAGGAACAAACTGCCCCCCCCCTCCTCTCCCTCCCCCCTCCTTGCTCTGCATCTCTTCTGACGGGTAAAGAACAGGGAGAGGGAGAGGGAGAGGGAGAGGGAGAGGGGGAGAGAGAGAGAGGGAGAGGGAGCGAGGGAGCGAGGACAAGGCCATCACTGTGATGTAGTGGCTGTGCTACTCTCCACTGCACAGGGCTAGGTGCGCTCACACATTCAGAAAGACAGACACACTCCACTGTTCACAGACTGAACACACGCTGTAGACACAGAGAGCACGTTACAAAGACTTCACAGCCGACATGACCTGCAGTTTATTCTCCCACGTTGTGTGACGCATTCCTTTATTTACTGCCACTACTGTCTGGCAGAGCTTGTAGTGCAGCTTTAAGGTTGGTGAATATATATGACATTCTCAGAGTTAGTCAAACTAAGAACACACTTCGACTGTGTCACAAACGGCACCTTATTCCCTGCAGAGCCCTCTTGGCAAAAGTAGTGCACTGTCTAGGGAATAGGGTGCCATTTGGGATGCGCCCATACACTATCCATTACGTCAGGTCCAGATGACATTACATTAGAGCAGTGTCCCACACACCTTCCGTACCTGTAAGTCATGGCGCTAGAGTGACTTCTGTGTTAATGTGCTGGAATGTACGCAGCCTACCAGTCTCCATTTCTAGAGGACGACAGGAGAAACCAAGGACAAAAACCCCTCCGCGCGCACACACACACACACACACACACACACACACACACACACACACACACACACACACACACACACACACACACACACACACACACACACACACACACACACACACACACTCTCTGCTGCTCCTACCGCCGTGTTGCCAGGTCCCACCCACCCCCTGTCTCTCTCCCCTAAGGTGATCACTGAGCAAACCAGTACACAGAGAGGCACGTGATGCCGCCCGAACACCTAAAAAGCCCTAATGCTGAAGGGATCATGTATCATGTCCCATCACCAGGCGTGTGTCCCAAATGTCCCACCCTAATACCCAAAAGACCCCAATGGGCTCTGGTCAAAAATAGTGCACCATATAGGGAATATGGTGACATTTGGGATGCAACCTAGATATGAAATTAATGAGCATTCACGGTGGTCCCTGGCCCACTATTATAATAAAGGACAAAGCAGGCATTCTTAGCTGCTGGCCAGGCCAGCGTTCGTTTCTCCTCTATCTAGCCCCAGTGGAGAGTGGGTCAGAACAGCTGCCATGGTGGTTAATTCAGGGGGACATAGATGAGGGTTGCGCAGGGCTAATTCAGAGGGACAGAGATGAGAATTGCGAAGGGCTCTAGACTGGCTCTGGTGCACCGCGGTTGTTTGGGACTGCCTGTAGAGTGAGGCGAGGCCTGCAGAGAAAGACTGCACTGCAGGGCGGGCACACAGAGGGGAGTCAGGGGGGGATGTGTACAGTGCGTGCGTGTGCGTGTGCGTGTGTGTGCTGGCTTGCATGTATACTATGTATTGTTTATGTGTGTGGGTTTTCCTGACAGAAAGATACAAACGAGGTAGAGGCAAATTCACTCCAGATACGTTGACAAACACGGACAACTTGCAAATGAGATTAAATCTAGACAAGAGAAGAGTAGTGGAGGCTCAGTTCATGTCCTCCTAATTAGACATCACACCAATCTTTCCTCTCTCCCTCACCCCCTCCCTCTCTCTCTCCATCTCTCTCTCACTTTCTCCCTGTCCCTCTCCCTCTCACCAACTTCCCTCTTTCCCTCTCTCTCTCCCTCTCTCTGTCACCCCCCCCCCTCCCTCCCTCTCTCGCTCTCACTCGCTCTTTCCCTCTGTCTCTCTCACCCCTTACCCCTCCCTCGCTCCCTCCCTAGTTAACGAGCGTGGCTCAGTGGCAGTAATGTAGATAAAAAAAACTCCCTCAGATTGATCTGAATGGCCTGTTGAAATTTGTTTCACTCCTGCATATTGATTTAATTCTGTTGCTTGAAAAGCACTAATTAATAATGATAATAAAAGTGTCACAGATCGTTAACATCAGCGGGCAGCGGGGGGATATTTATTCTGTGGTCTTTTTTTTCTTTTTCCCTCTACTCTGTTTTTTTATTCCTTCCTTTATGGCACATTTTAGTCCCGTGTCCCAGCTTAGGTGATTTCTCCTCTGAACAATCTCTTAACTTCTATGGAAATAGTAGATAACGGCACAGGGCTGAAAAAAGATTCTGTAATGAAACGTCCGTAATTCTGTTTCATATGATTTACTAGTGTGGTGACTGTGTAGTTACAGGTTATTACACCAAAGTACTAAAATACCATGTAACAGGAACCTGATGTTAAGTTTAACTCATCCTGATTTTCCATAAGGCCAACCCCTGTGTTGGTAGGTTTAAAAAAGTATTGATGTTTTATATATATATATATATATATATATATATATATATATACAGTGGGGGGAAAAGTATTTGATCCCCTGCGGATTTTGTACGTTTGCCCACTGACAAAGAAACGATCAGTCTATAATTTTAATGGTAGGTTTATTTGAACAGTGAGAGACAGAATAACAACAAAAATATCCAGAAAAACGCATGTCAAAAATGTTATAAATTGATTTGCATTTTAATGAGGGAAATAAGTATTTAACCTCCTCTCAATCAGAAAGATTTCTGGCTCCTTGGTGTCTTTTATACCGGTAACGAGCTGAGATTAGGAGCACACTCTTAAAGGGAGTGCTCCTAACCGCAGCTTGTTACCTGTATAAAAGACACCTGTCCACAGAAGCAATCAATCAATCAGATTCCAATCTCTCCACCATGGCCAACACCAAAGAGCTCTCCAAGGATGTCAGGGGCAAGATTGTAGACCTACACAAGGCTGGAATGGGCTACAAGACCATCGCCAAGCAGCTTGGTGAGAAGGTGACAACATTTGGTGCGATTATTCGCAAATGGAAGAAACACAAAAGAACTGTCAATATCCCTCAGCCTGGGGCTCCATGCAAGATCTCACCTCGTGGAGTTGCAATGATCATGAGAACGGTGAGGAATCAGCCCAGAACTACACGGGAGGATCTTGTCAATGATCTCAAGGCAGCTGGGACCATAGTCACCAAGAAAACAATTGGTAACACACTACACCGTGAAGGACTGAAATCCTGCAGCGCCCGCAAGGTCCCCCTGCTCAAGAATACATATACGTACCCATCTGAAGTTTGCCAATGAACATCTGAATGATTCAGAGGACAACTGGGTGAAAGTGGTCAGATGAGACCAAAATGGAGCTCTTTGGCATCAACTCAACTCGCCGTGTTTGGAGGAGGAGGAATGCTGCCTATGACCCCAAGAACACCATCTCCACCGTCAAACATGGAGGTGGAAACATTATGCTTTGGGGGTGTTTTTCTGCTAAGGGGACAGAACAATTTCACCGCATCATTTGACGGGGCCATGTACCATCAAATCTTGGGTGAGAACCTCCTTCCCTCAGCCAGGGCATTGAAAATGGGTCGTGGATGGGTATTCCAGCATGACAATGACCCAAAACACACGGCCAAGGCAACAAAGGAGTGGCTCAAGAAGAAGCACATTAAGGTCCTGGAGTGGCCTAGCCAGTCTCCAGACCTTAATCTCATAGAAAATCTGTGGAGGGAGCTGAAGGTTCGAGTTGCCAAACGTCAGCCTCGAAACCATAATGACTTGGAGAAGATCTGCAAAGAGGAGTGGGACAAAATCCCTCCTGAGATGTGTGCAAATCTGGTGTCCAACTACAAGAAACGTCTGACCTCTGTGATTGCCAACAAGGGTTTTGCCACCAAGTATTAAGTCATGTTTTGCAGAGGGGTCAAATACTTATTTCCCTCATGAAAATGCAAATCATTTTCTAACATTTTCTAACATGCGTTTTTCTGGATTTGTTTGTTGTTATTCTGTCTCTCATTGTTCAAATAAACCTACCATTAAAATTATAGACTGATCATTTCTTTGTAAGTGGGCAAACGTACAAAATCCGCAGGGGATCGAATACTTTCTCCCCCCACTGTATATATATATATATATATATATATATATATATATATATATATTGCAAAATATAAAACGTTTCAATGTTGTAAACATATTTATATTTTTTGATGAATGTTGTGAGATTATAGAAACTATTCAAGAACTTCTGTGGCCTACTGAACACTAGTTAGTGGTTTTGCAATAATGTTCTGCTCAGGTTTACCTGCCTAAGCATACTGTACCCCTCTGGATAGATGAAAACAACACTTTTTCTGTCAGCACAATTCGAAACAAAGGTGCTGCAGATTTATGCACCCTTTGCTTTCTTTGAATCAAAGCAAAGCAGAATAATTAGCCAACAAAGAACTTTGCTCTTGATCCTGGGTTTGATATTTGTCGAGGCGTGTGTTTTCTTCTCTCTCTCTCTCTCTCTCTCTCTCTCTGCTGTTTTTCTGCTTGGCTAGCATCGTCCTCCCACTCACCTCTCTCTGTTCTGTACTCCTAACTTCTACTTCCACCCTCATAGGCCTCTCCTCAGTAAAGGGCAGCACACGTAATGAGGCCCTCACTCTTACTCTCTCCACCTACTACATGTGTTCTCTCTGTCTCTCTCTCTCATGTTCCATCTCACTTCTCTCTTTTACACCGGAGCCCTCTCTCCTTTGTCTACCCCTGTAGAACGATAGAGAGAAAGAGAGAGGGGAAGAGAGTGGGTGAGAGAGAGAGAGAGAGAGAGAGAGAGAGAGAGAGAGAGAGAGAGAGAGGTAAAGGGAGTGTGTGAATGGCTGCCATGAAGATAAAGCTATTTGGCAGCAGTGTCACAGACCTTCTCACCATCACATCCAGTGAGGTGGAATAAGTGGAGGAGGGAGAGAGAGAGAACGGAGGAGTGGAGTGCTCCATCCATTATTGCCAGGCATGTCTGACACAACAAAAGACAGAGTGCTGGGAGAGGCCTCTTGGCGGCGAGGGCCGGGGAACTTCAACAATATTTTTTGGCGCCTGTCAGGCTGTCCAATAAAGGGGGCCGATATATGAACTATCTAGCACTGATGTAATGCACCTCATAAATCCTCTTTAATTACTGTGTGTGGGGACAGCCAGTGGGAGCCTGGCTGGATTTATGGTGTCTCTCCGCTTGGCATCTTAACGACTCTGTGCTTTTAATATCATTACCCTGTAATTTATTATGCTGCCATAGTGCACACCCAAACCTACAGCATAACTCTTGTTTATTTATTCCCCCTTTAAAGGCCACTTCTTTGACACAGGCATTTAGCACATTTCACTTGAGGTTTAATCATTTTTTCTAATGAGCCCATTATGCGGTGGTGTCCTCTGGCTGGCTCGCCTGTGGGTAGACTGGCGTCGGGGCTGGGCCTGGGACTGGGCCTGGTGGGGCACCAGGGCTGGGGTCTGATAGGGCCTGGCCCGGCCCAGTCTGTGTTGAGTCCTGCCCCAGCAGCAGCACCCCTCACTGGGAAAGGAAGCTCAGTGGAGGGGGTGGGAGGTGGCAGTGAGAGGCAGGTTTTAAGCATTGTTGCATCCTCCCTGCCAAGGCTAGAGCCCTGAAGCCCTGCAGAAAGAGCAAGACAGATCGATCTGTCCTTCTCTCTCTCTCTCTCTCTCTGCCTGTCTCCCGCTTTCTCTCTCCAAGACCAGGACCATCACTTTCCCCTTTCCTTCCTTTCATTCTCAGCTTCATTGTCCCCCTTCCCCCTGCCACATCTTTCTTCCCGACTCCTTTCATCCATCCAGCTCTTCTCTCTCTATTTCCCCTGCTTCCCATCCCCATCCTTCCTTCTTCCCTGTTTGTCTTCCCCATTCTGCACTTCACTGAGAGGGGGAAGAGAGGCAACAGAAGAGAACGAGAGAAAGAGAAAATAAAAAATGAGTGCAGGGTGTGGACAGGCATGCCATGTCAAGCTAATAGCTTCCAGAGCAGGGTTCCATATTACACCCAGGCGCTAGGCCGTCTCAGCCCGTCTTCCTAATGCTAGCAGCTAAATGCCTGCGCAGCCCCACTGACAGTGACATATTAGTTTTGCAGCCTTTTGCAATCTGATATCTCAGAGTTTGCCACCGTACTAAAGATTTGATTAATGTCATTCCATTTGGGCCCTGTAATTGGCCACGACTGCAATGCCGAATAATCAGGCGTTCCGTCTCGGAGCAGAGAGAGAAGGAGGGAGGGAAGGAAGGAAGGAAGGAAGGAGGGAGAGAGAAGTGAGGAGAGAGAGAAAGAGGGAATAAGAGATAGAGAGAGAGGGACAGAGTGAGAGAGAGAGAGAGAGAGGGGGGGGGGGACAGAGTGAGAGAGAGAGAGAGAGAGAGGGGGGGACAGAGAGAGAGAGAGGGACAGAGCGAGAGAGAGAGAAGGACAGAGAGAGAGAAGGAGGAGAGAGGCCATGCTAATGAGAGAGCTGGTTAATTAAGCTTGCGGCACGGCAGCGACAGTTACTGATGACTCCTATGACAAAGAGGCCCTCTCCCACACAGTGCTGAGTCCTGCAAGACTGCAGGGCTAGGCGAGGAGAAGGATGAGGAGGAGTGGAGGGAAGGAGAGGAGGAGAGTAGGAGAGGACAGCAAGAGGAGGAGGAGGAGGAGGAGGGGGACAAGAGGTGCAGCAGGAGGAGAGGAGAGGGGGAGAAGGAGGAAATGAGAGGAAGAGAGTAGGAGAGGAAAGGAGGGGAGGGATGGCGTCGTAGAAGGAAATAAAGGTACATTATCCAGGCCAGGCGTTCATAGTAATTTTTCTTTTTATATAAACTTTAGACTTTTTTTTTGCTCCATATTTCCAAGGTGGTTCATTTGATCACTCTTTTGTTGCTGAGAATGTTTCTGCACAGCAGGAAATGCAAACTTGAAGAATATTCCAGGTTTAAAAAGGCTTCCAAAGTTTGTAATTTCCACTTCAAAATGTCAGACTTGATTCGCTCTGACGAAAATGTATCAACCGCTACAAAGAAAGATCCGTTAATTATAATCTACATAATAATTCACATTTCCTGTTGCTGCAGGGTTATTTTCCTCAAATTAAGATCCTACATCTGTAGTAGCTCTGATCAGCTCTTCAAGGTTAGAGCAGAGAGAAGTTCTGACTTAGAAAGAGCCTCCAGTCAGGAGGAAGGTAACCATGCTACAGACAGACAGACAGACAGACAGACAGACAGACAGACAGACAGACAGACAGACAGACAGACAGACAGACAGACAGACAGACAGACAGACAGACAGACAGACAGACAGACAGACAGACAGACAGACAGACAGACAGACAGACAGACAGACAGACAGACAGACAGACAGACAGACAGACAGACAGACAGCAAGGGGGAGGAAGGAGACATCACATTACAGGGAGGGAGGAAAATGCTGGAGTTGAGTGGAAATGTGATTCATCACAGTGATGATGTAAACAACAATGAAACCACTTGAACCAAATTGTAAAACCTTAACTGTAATGACTGCTGTTTTCTCAATGTTAGCATTTTATAGATCACATTCTGCCAGGTCCTCCTCACATGCAAAAAAATAGGTTTCTAACCCCCAGGGTCTTTCCATATTATAGGTCAAATAAAGGTCAAATTCAATGGTAAACAGCATTACCCACTGAGTTGCTTGATTCTCTAGCAGCATGTAAGAGAGTAAATTAGGGAGTTTGAGCATCACACCTAGAAAGTGAAAGACAAGTTCTCCTTATTCCCTCAGACCTGCCTCTCTGAGGTAAAGTAGAGCCAGCCACTGCCCTGCCCTGGTCATGTGATTTCCCTGTATAGGGTTGTTGTTGTGATAAACACTGTAGTGACTCAGCATAGCCAGTTAGACCATTGAAGTTCTCGTGCCCAAATATGGTATTCCATCTCCTGTTGTGTCGGACAGACATGTTAGGTATGTAATTATACAAATAACATATAGCTTCACTGCTGTGGAAACACCAAATAGAATCTATCAAGTTCCCTTCCATCGACCAATGAAAGTTAGCCCTTGAATATGAGTTAAAATATGAAAATTGATAATAATAGCAACAATATTTTCCTTTCATGTGAAAATTGTTTGATAAGTATATTTCTCATGACCTTAACTGTATGAATGAGTCACCATGGGAAGTTTTGGAGTGGGAGGAGATTGTTGTCAGACTGTCGCTTCTCTCTCGGTGTGTGTGTGTGTGTGCTGTGTTTGTGTTTAGTGTAGAGGAAAGAAGAGGTGTGAGAGTGTGAGTGATGACAGAGGAAGAGTAGTGTTTGGAGAGGGATTTGGCCCTCCACAGAGACAGAGAATGAGTCCCAAATGGCACCCTATTCTCTTTAGGGTGCCATTTGGGACAAAACCAGGGATTAGTGTTATGACTACTCTGCTGAGCTCACACCTCACAGCAGACCTGCCAGTCAGGAGAGTCGTGACAAGACAAACACAGGGTTAAACCTCTCTCTCCCTACCCATTTGTTGAAGACTTACACCTTGTCCTCTGTCGGTTTGTTATTTGCACTGTTTATAAATAACAGTGTGTATGTGTGTGTGTGTGTGTGTGTGTGTGTGTGTGTGTGTGTGTGTGTGTGTGTGTGTGTGTGTGTGTGTGTGTGTGTGTGTGTGTGTGTGTGTGTGTGTGTTTTATGTCTTTTACAGCATGACAAAATTCTATTCACAAAAGCACTAACTAGTTTGATAGACAGAAAGAGAGAGAGCTTGAGAAAAGGAGAGAAAGAAAGAGAGAAGAGTGTGAGAAAGAAAGAGAGAGGAGTGTGAGACAGCTTCCATGTGTGTCGGGGGCGTGTAGATTAATGACAGCAAACAGAGAAAAACAGCATCTGCAGCCTGGTATGCCCTGGGAGAACAGGGGGAGGAGGACAGGAGAGGAGAACAGGAGGAGGAGAGGAGGAGAGATTCATGTGGCAGGAGAGGTGGGGGTCACAGCAAGGGGGAGGAGGAGGGAGGGGGGAAGGAGTCTCAGTTGGTGCTCATTTGAACTGGAACTGACCTAAAGATAACCCTCCAACCCCTCCCTGACCCTGACCGTTCACAAGGGCCCCTGGATAAAGGAGGGCAGGTCAACAAATGAGCGATGGACTTAAGAAAAGAGAAAGAGGATGAAGAGGGAGAGAGGGAGCCCATCTCACAAACATCTGGTGCCTAGTTACCGTTTTTCACGCCGGACCCTGGATAAATACTAACTCTGTCCCTCCTCCTCAAAGCTACGGGTTCAAAAGGTTCTGCACGGCCCATCCATTTAAAGTTCTTGCTCTTTTGATTTATTCCCCAAGCTAGCGCTTCTCTAAGGATGGAGGCAGAGAGAGGGATGGAGGGAAGGAGGGAAGACATAAACATTGACATAAATCTCCTGGGATTTTTCCCTCGCAAATGTTAGCCTCTTTTTCTCTCCACAGGCACGCCCGCACGCAGGCGCAGGAGCATGCACACGCGCACACGCGCACACACGCGCACACACGCACACACACACACACACACACACACACACACACACACACACACACACACACACACACCAATAGCCATAAACTGTCATGCAAACAAACAAACAAACACACTTTCATACGTATACAGGGAGACAGCAGATTCCCAGTAGGCCTGTGTTGTCTCACTCTCTCATTTCTCAGAGAAGTCATTTTTCCTCAAAGTTAATTTGTATACTCAAATCAACAGTTCATTGCTTTTCTTTGGAACCAACCACTCTTTTGTGTTCCCTGTTGTTTTCCCTTTTCTTTGAATGCTCATGGAAATGTGGGTTAGTCATGGCCCACTTTGACTGCTCCCAGAGAGTGCTATGCTCTCTCTCTATTTTATAATGGCTCTGTTTTCTGTTTTTTGGAGTTTCTGTTGATTTATTTGTTTGGTGTCGGAGCTTGTAGAGAAGGAGAAAGGAGAGAAAGAAAGATTGAGAGATGAGAGAGAGAGAGGTTTGGAGGATATAAGAGAGGCCTATTTCTCTGCCTGTGTGCCTCCCTCCCACCCACCCTGCCTGCCTCCCTCCCACCCACCCTGCCTGCCTCCCTCCCACCCACCCTGCCTGCCTTCCTGCCAGCCTCCCTCCTTGGGTGCCTGGCAGAGCTGTTTATCCACGGTGTGTCAACCCCCTCTATTTACGCTTTATGATCTGCGCCACAGTAAACGCTACATACATTCCAGCCCCTCCAGCCCTCCAACTCCCTTATCATGCAAACATCGTAATCCCGGATGCAATTTCCTCTCTTTATTGACAGTCACTTCTGATTTAATGGCCCTTTGATGATTACACTGTAAAATGGTACATGGGGTGATAGCTCCAAGTTGCAAGGGGAGAAGGGTCTGTGTGTGTTTGTGTGTGTGCGTGCATGCGCGTGTGTGTATGTGTGCGTGTGCGTATGTGTGTGCATGTGTCCGTTGGCGTGTGTGTGTTCTTATGTCTGAGAGTTCTCACTGTCAGCCTGTTTGCTGACAGAATGCAGGCCTCACTAGTTTCAGGTCAACATCCATCAATGCAGGCCTGTTACTGTTACTGTCACTGCTACTGCTACTGCTACTGTCATTGTCACTGTTACTGTTACTGTGACTGTCACTGTCACTGTTATTGCTACTGCCACTGTCACTGTCAATGTCACTGTTATTGTCACTGTCACTGTCACTGTTACTGCTACTGCTCCTGTTACTGTTGCTGTCACTGTCACTGTCACTGTTACTGTCACTGTTACCGTTATTGTCACTGTCACTGTTACTTTCACTGTCACTGTTACTGTCACTGTTACTGTCACTGTCAATGCTTTTGTCGCTGTCACTGTTACTGTCACTGTCACTGTTTTTGCTACTGTCACTGTCACTGTTATTGTTACTGTCACTGTTACTGTCACTGTCACTGTTACTGCTACTGCTCCTGTTACTTTCACTGTTACTGTCACTGTCACTGCTTCTGCTACTGTCACTGTTACTGTTGCTGTTACTGTCACTGTTACTGTCACTGTTGCTGTTACTGTCACTGTCACTGTTACTGTTGCTGTCGCTGTCACTGTTACTGTTGCTGTCACTGTTACTGTCGCTGTTACTGTTGCTGTTACTGTCACTGTTACTGTCACTGCTTCTGCTACTGTCACTGTTACTGTTACTGTCACTGTTGCTGTCACTGTCACTGTCACTGTCACTGCTACTGTTACTGTCGCTGTCACTGTGACTGTCGCTGTCACTGTTACTGTTGCTGTCACTGTTACTGCTTCTGCTACTGTCAGTGTTACTGCTTCTGCTACTGTCACTGTTACTGTCACTGTTACTGTCACTGTTGCTGTCACTGTTACTGTCACTGTTACTGTCACTGTTGCTGTCACTGTTACTGTCACTATTACTGTTACTGTCACTGTCGCTGTCACTGCTACTGTTACTGTCGCTGTCACTGTTACTGTCACTGTTACTGTCGCTGTCACTGTTACTGTTGCTGTCACTGTTACTGCTTCTGCTACTGTCACTGTTACTGTCACTGTCACTGTTGCTGTTACTGTCACTGTTACTGTCACTGTTGCTGTCGCTGCCACTGTTACTGTTACTGTTACTGTCACTGTCGCTGTCACTGTCTCTGTCTCTGTCGCTGTCACTGTTACTGTTGCTGTTGCTGTTACTGTCACTGTTACTGTCACTGCTTCTGCTACTGTCACTGTCACTGTCACTGTTACTGTCGCTGTCACTGTTACTGTTGCTGTTACTGTTACTGTTGCTGTTACTGTCACTGTCACTGTCACTGTTACTGTTGCTGTTACTGCCACTGTTACTGTTACTGTCACTGCTTCTGCTACTGTCACTGTCACTGTTGCTGTCACTGTTGCTGTTGCTGTCACTGCCACTGTTACTGTTGCGGTTACTGTCACTGTTATTGTTACTGTCACTGTACTGTCACTGTTACTGTCGCTGTCACTGTTACTGTTGCTGTTACTGTTACTGTGCTGCACTGTGGTGTTGTTCTGTTTTTCTTCATTGTAAACACCAAACTCTGTTTCCCTGTTGCTATGGCAGCTGACAAACACTTTCATGATGAAGAGCTTGTCTTCCCTATTGGTTTTTGTCAGATGCCCCTCCATCCTCTCTCCTTGGATAACATGCAGGCCTAAACCACAGGGACTAGTTTAGTTCCTGTGGGCCTTGGTCAAAAGTAGCGCCCCATAAAGGGAATAGGATGCCATTTGGGACGTAGTCCCAGGGTTTTTAAGGTCAGAGCTAACTGCGCCATGTGACCAGGCCTCTTCTCAGTAGGGGAGGGTGGGCGATGGGCTTCAGCTTGTTGCTCTACTCCCCTCCTACTGTTAACAGCCTTTCTATCATTCTATCATACCCTGTCAGTAAACTACTGCTCCAAGCAAGTATGAGCACAATTATCAGAGTGCCCAGCATTGCATACCAACGACCGTCAAGAGAAAAGCATTAGTACATATCTGTGTATATTTAGCGTCCATCATGTATTGGGCAGGAGCTCACCAGAGCTGACTACCGGCACCTCAAATGTTCTACTGCTTGAGCTCCTGTTCCTCTTATAGAATATTAGCTCAAAGGTATTATAGAGCTCCTGCACCTAAATATAAACAGTACCAGCACCCAAATTGAGTACCGGCACCTATTTCAGTCCAAGTCAAGCACTGGAAACAACCCTTAGCCCCAGCCTCTAGCCCCTAGACTTTTTGCATTTGTGGAGATCTGAGAGGACTGCATATGTTTAAGCAATCCTTTCAGATCTCCACAAGTGGGCTAGGGTGTGCTATAGGGACAGAGACAGAGGCTGGGTGAGGTGAGGTGAGTGGGCAGGCCCAGCTGTCATGGCCTCCCAGCTGACTGAGTGACTGAGTGAGTGTTGTGAGGAGTGAAGTGAAGTGAGGGGGCCGGAGAGGGTGTCACTGGCGGACAGATAGATGGCCACTCCTGTGGTATGCAAATCATTCCTCTCTCGTCACTGGCTCCCTCCACTCCTCTTCTCCTGCCTCCCTCACTCCCTCCCTTATTCAGCTGCCTGCCTGGGCTCTTTTGTCTTACCGCTGTCGTCGTTCGTCATGGGCGGCTGGGACAAGAGGTCAGGAGAAGGGCTTGGTAAGGCCACGGTGGGGTGGAGGGGTGGAAGGAGGGGCAGTGTTACCTCAGCCACCTCCCTCCTACTGCCCTCTTCAACCAAACCTTCACCTGGTGTTAGTGTTGGTGTTGGTGTCAGACTGCCCCCTTTCTTTAGAGGAACCAAATAGAAAGCATGTATTTCATGACATTCTTTTATTGTGAAAACAATCATCGCTCAAACGGAAACCCATCAAAAAAACAGTAGCCAATCAGTGCATAGAACATGCATGTCAATACTTTTCCTTGTTTTTTCTTTTTCAGATGATGCTGTATCACGTCGAAACGAGGCTCCACTGCTCTTAGTTCTAGTTCAGATGGATGTGCCAGTCAGCTGCGGATATGGAACGGCCCAGGAGCAAAGCTGTAACGTATTCCCAGGGTGTGATGTGTGTGTCGTAAACACAAGCATGCTACCATATTGTCGAGCGGCAGATCATATTTTACACTGTTAACACACCATCTGGTTCTCCCTATAAGCATTCATAACACATAATGGAACACACTCTGCAGGCAGGGTCATACACACACACACACACACACACACACACACACACACACACACACACACACACACACACACACACACACACACACGCTGAAACACACAAGGTGTGGTTGGAGAACGTCTTAACAAATTATTCCCAGATGAATATTCATAATGAGTCCAACAAAGACTCCAAGACAACGTGTCCTCAGCACTGGAAGCTCTCAGAGTGTAAAAAGAGGACAGGGAGAGAGAGACGGAGAGAGGGAGGGAGAGAGAGAGAGAGAGAGAGAGAGAGAGAGAGAGAGAGAGAGAGAGAGAGATAAAGCCTTCACATTGAATTGAGAGAGACATAAAATTACATTTGAAATGTCTTTATTCTTTTGGAATTCTGTTATTTATTTCTTGGAATTGAGAGAGAGAGAGTAAAAACACCACACCTATAAATCGCTGCAGCTGATGCTGTGCCACAGCTGAACATGGCAATGTGGCATTCCTGCCATAGCCCAGCAGCTAACAGAACTCCATCTGACGAGAGACAGGATTAGGCTAATGGACATGGTATCAATTACCACTATTACTGGGAGACATTTATTACACGTTTAGTACTGACTCTAATTATGTCTGCAGACATGTCGACGGTCACCAGACGAAAAGCTGATAGCAAGTAAACAGTTGTTGGGAATTTGTGTTTGATGGAGGGTGGAAGAGAGAGGGGGGAGAAAGATGAACGAAAGAGAGATAGGGAGAAAAAGAAGGGAGATGGAGAGGGATGTGGAGAGAGAGAGAGATATGGAAAGAGAAATATATGTATGTATATATATATATATATATATATATAGAGAGCGAGCGAGCGAGAGAGAGAGAGAGAGAGAGAGAGAGAGAGAGAGAGAGAGAGAGAGAGAGAGAGAGAGAGAGAGAGAGAGAGAGAGAGAGAGAGAGAGAGAGAGAGAGAGAGAGAGAGAGAGAGAGAGAGTTCTGGCTGAGTTGACAGAGGCCCATTCATCCTCCATGCTAGAGCAGATAGAGTGCTGGAGCTGAGAGGACAGGGACCATAAATCAGCCTCCATGACACACACACACCACTACTACACCTACTACTACTCCTCCTACTACTACTACTACTACTACTACTCTTCCTACTACTACTACTCCTACTACTACTAATACTACTACTAAAACTGCTCACCCACACAGAACTTACACACAAAGCACAGACCAATATTTTCAACATTGGCATTGTGAAGACAGTGTGGACAATAGTGTTTTTTCTGTTCTATTTTCACTCTCTCTCTCTCTCTCTCTCTCTCAGGGCTTGTACATTTGACTTTCATTCTGAATCGACATTCATTCTCCTTCTGCCACTGCAGCTTTGGTAGAAAAGACCTTGATCAGCACAAACACTTTTACCCCCTTTATCATCACTAGAGAACCATTCTCAAACACATTACAGAAATAAGATTCTCTCTCTCTCTCTCTCTCTCTCTCCCACACACACACCTCGCTCTCTCATCCTTTGTTTTTGTCTCTTTAGATAATGGAGGACACCCTCTAGCAAGGCTAATGATCTGTGTCTGAGGTGCTGGGCTCCACTGGCTGGGTCTGGTCAGGCTGGGTTAGAGCTATTGATCAGCAGGGTGATTGATCTGAGGATCTGGCTGATTATTGGGTCATTAATCAGGCCTGGATTACCCTATCAATAAAGCTGCCAGCACACGTCTGGAATACACAGAGGAGAGGAGACGAGACCCACTGGAGAAAGGGAGTAAATGAGAGAGGGAGGAGTGAAGGAGAAACGGATGGAGGAAGACACTTCTCTACTCCCACCTCATTCTATAATCTCAGTATAGTTGGCTTCACTGGAGGAGGTCAGGCACCCAAACGGCTGACTGTCACTAGCTCACACACACTGTCACAAACACACGCACACACACTGTCACAGTAAACACCAGGTGTGTCGCACTCATTAGCCGTGGAAAAACACAGTGAAAGACAAGGCGCTGGATGTGTAAAAGTGGTGTGTGTGTGTGTTTGCACGCAAGTGTGTGGCGTGCATGTGTGTGAGCAGCCCTTATTAATAGTGGGGTCTGTATGGGCCTCAGAAGGCCCTGATTGGTTGGCAGTGAGATGAAAGAGAATGGCCCCTGTCTGTTAGCACCTCATTCACGACACACACACACACACACACACACACACACACACACACACACACACACACACACACACACACACACACACACACACACACACACACACACACACACACACACACACACACACACACACACACAGCTTACTCTCTGGCCTAAATCCCTTCCTCCAGGTATATATCAGACAGCAGATAAAACAGTTACAGCCTCTGCCACAGGGCTGGGAGCTGAGTGGGTGTCCATAAAGCCAGGGGCCACCAGACACATAATATTATACACACACACACACACACTCACACATGCACGCACACACACAGCCTGGAGCTCTGTGCGGGCAGGGCTTTACTAGGGACAGACAGGGGTAATGAGTTTGCGTTTAATGAGGGTTGGGTTCTGCTTGTGTTCTCTTAAGGGTGTCACGCAGGCAGGCAGAGAGAGAGAGCTGCACCCCACTGACTTACTGGAGCCTTTCCATATGTCTGCTGTAACTCTGACACACCATATGGTTCCCTCCACTCCGCTCCACTCCGAACCTCGAGCTTTCACTACTTCTCCTTCTCTCTTTTATTTTCATTCCGTGCATCCATCCAAACCTCCCTAAACTTCTATAAAGCTAGTCCCACGTTTCTTTCATTAACTCTCACATTTTACTCTCACACACTTCTCACTCTCACATTTGGACCTCATATGAATCAACCTCTAACCCATTGTCTTAAGTCACTCCTACGTGGCGCTTGTCTCTAAACCTCAGTGCGTGTGATTTAAGACAATGTCTATAAGCACATAGTCCTAGTTTCTTCTCTCAGTGGCATGTATTCATGGATGCCAAGGGAAGCCAGGCTTCCTCCCCAAAAATGTATCAAGAAAAAAATGAAAAGAATATTTCTCTTTCGTCTCTGTGTTTATATTTTTCCTTCAATTCGCAAGAGGCTGAATGTACTGTATCTCACCAGAGAAAACATCCGAGCGAGCGAAACAGCATCCCTCTGTCTCTGTATGTGTAGCAAATCTATCTGATGCTGTCTGGTCAAAAATAGTATAAAATTGTTGCCGCCCGTAGCATTGAACGCAAGAGAAGCCAACAAGCATTTGGCCTCTTGTCACGCCCGAACAAGGGAAGTTGGTCCCTCTCCTTGTTCGGGCGGCGTTCGGCGGTCGACGTAACCGGCCTTCTAGCCATCGCCGATCCACTTTTCATTTTCCATTCATTTTGTCTTTGTCTTACACACCTGGTTTCAATCCCCCAATTACCTGTTCATTATTTAACCCTCTGTTCTCCCATGTTTGTTTGTGAGTGATTGTTTCTATGTAGGAAGGTCCGTTATTGTGGGTTCTGCTTTTGTATTGCATTTATTATATGTTGAGTAAAATACGGTTATTTACTCATATCTGCTGTCCTGACTCCTATACACCTGCTACACACAGACTTCCTCACACCTCTCTTGATAAAAAAGTATAAAATAAAAGCCAATCAGCATTGAGCTAAACTGAGTGAGCTCAACTGTGAATGGTCCTGGCCCATCAAAAAAAAGTGTCAAGGGAAGCCAGTTTGATTTGGCTTCACACCAATCACATCACATCAAAAGCCAAACGTCATTGACATAAAAACTTGTTGAATTGTTGCATCTCGTTGTGTTGATGTCCTCCAGTGGCTAGTGGCTAGCTAGCTTAAATCAGCCGTTTCCTAAATAACCCATGGATAGAGATAGGGATTTGAATTTGTGGTTTTACTTAATTCTCCGTACTAGCTAATGATTATAACGGCAATTCTGATCCAACCATAAATGTATACATTGTGCCCGTGGCCTGAGAGGATGGAAGTTCAATATGTAGCTAGATGTAGTAGGCTAATGTTAACTAGGTGGCTCATTGTTGCCAGTGAAAGGAAGTTAGGCTAGTGAGCAATCATTTTTGCCAGGTAGCCTAGGACAACAAAAACTTAAAGTGTGTACTGTATGACAGTGTCATAGACCGTTTTGGCAAAATGTCTTCTCTCTGACTTCATAACTCTTGTAGGATTCCATGGGTAAGCCACAAAACGTTGTGATGTGTTGTCCACTCATTTGTGGTTTTGTAGTTTAATCCCAGCTAGCACATTTAGTTACTTGGAAGTTGTGGGAACGTAATTTTGGTTTCACATTGGTTCTGGGAATGAAGCCATACGTTTCCTGACCGGTCAAACTGAACGTTTTTTAAACATTCTGAGAACAGAAGTGAAAATTCCACCTGTTCTAAGAAAGTGCATTTGTCGGTTGCAGGCAGGTTCTGAGAACGATTTATTATAGTTCCCTAAAAGTTTTCCTGCAAGGTTTTATTAACAGAAATTATAGGTTATTTAAAACTTCTTAAGGATCGGGGTCCGCTAGCGGGACAACTCCCGGTGAAACTGGAGGGCGCATAATTCAAATAAATTAAAATAAATATTATGGATTTTAAATATTTTGGTACATACATCGGCTGAAAGCTTAAATTCTTGTTAATCTAACTGCACTGTCTGATTTACAGTAGCTATTACAGGGAAAACATGCCATGCGGCACAGGTTTCATACATTCACATATAAAGATTAAATATTCACTTACTTTTTGAAAATCTTCCTCTGATTTGTCATCCAAAGGGTCCCAGCCTATAACATGTAGTGTTGTTTTGTTAGATAAAATCCTTATTTATATTCCAAAAAGTCTGTTTAGTTGGCGCCATTGATTTGAGTAATCCACTCGTTCAACTTGTAGAGAAAGGAATCCGAAAATCAAGCCCTAAACTTTGTTTCAACTAGTCAAAATACGTTTCTATTTACTCCTCAGATACCCTAAAAGGTAATCAAACTATAATATTTATTTCGGAAAGAAGTATGTTCAGGTGCGTAAATTTCTTCATTGGCGTACGCAAGCACGAATTTCCAAGACACTGTTCTTCTACTAAAACTGTTATTTCTTATTCGTTTTTGAAGTTACAAACCTGAAACCTTGAACATAGACTGATTACACCCTGTGGAAGCCATAGGAATTGCATCCAGGGAGCTATTTTACAATATGAGCTTTCTCTTGCATTTGTAAAAGGATGGTCTCTCTCAAAAAATACATTCAGGTTGGTTTTTCTTTGGATTTTCTCCTACCATATCTTTTGTGTTATATTATCCTACATTATTTTAACATTTCTACAAACTTCAAAGTGTTTTCTTTCCAATGGGCCAGAACTACAGGCAGTTTACTTTGGACACGTCATTCAGGAGAAAAAAGGGGACTAGCCCTAAGAAATTAAAATGTTTTTTAATAACTTCCTTAAAACTTTCACTGAACATTTCAATAGACTTTTAATAACACTGCTAACTGATTTTGGGTTAACTTTTTAGAACTCCAAGCACAGATAGGACAGACAGAAATGATTGTCCTTAAGCAGTAGTCATGAAAACATTTATTTTGAGAGTCAACCAATAATCTTCTGTTCTCTTTCCATGGAATTAGTCCACTGCACCACCAGGATGGAGCTAGCATGTACATTTTTGTCTATCCAAACAGACCCTATTTCAAAGGGAAGAAGCACTCATTAAGATCAGGTGTGGCCAATTAGTGGGCTCGGCTAACCGACCTCAACACACTTAACAAGATAGAAGATAGAGTTTTGTTGATGCCGAGAATGGAATGTATATGTTTTAAATAACATTCTTAGAATGTTCTCTGAGCAATTTGAGAACATGACTTTAAATAGAACCATGAGGAAACTTTGGACTGAAATTCCCACACAAGAACGTTGTTTCTTAACATTCTTGGAACAATTTGAGAACATTCCTAGAACATTACCAAAATTGAAATTAAATGTAACCATGTTTTAACTTTTAGGGAACGTTCTGTTAATGTGATGAAATACCAAGAATATAATGTTTTTTTTGTCAAGTTCCTTAAAATGTGCCGTGAATGTTCCAAAGCCATGCAACTAACCTGCACCATTCTCAGAAAGATGTGGGAAGGTTGTCTGTAAAATAACCATAGGACAACCACTCCCTCACCGAGCTCTAAGAAACATATGGTTCTCAGAACGTTATGTGCTAGCTGGGCTCCCTCTGCTGAGACACACACACACACACGTTTTTTTATTTTTATTTAACCTTTATTTAACTAGGCAAGTCACATACTCTACGAAACCTCAGCAGCCCATCGAAACTCCTCCGCTATGGAGCAGACCATGGGAAACTCTGTCAGTGGGACACAATGTGGTAACATGACTATGTGGAGATGTGTGATTACACATAGCAGTCATTTTTTGTGGTGAAGTATATCATCCCCCTGTCATCCTGTCAGTCACATTCTCTGGTGAAATGTGTAAGTCATCTCTGTCTTACTGAAAAGTACACAAAGTAATGCAGTCCATTTTCCATGGTGAGAGTACATGTTATCAGACTAAGAATAAAGACTTCACTCTGGCCTGGAAGGAAAGTAGTTCTAACACCCTCTGTCAGCACTGCTGCAATGACTGTATCCCTCCACCCTGCCTGGTCTCTCTCTCTCCCCCCACAATCGTTCCTTTGTCTCTCATCAAACTATCCCTGTCTTTCATATTCTGTAGAACCATCTGCCTCTCATTCGGACTAACCCGTTTCTCTGAGAGGTATCTCATTAGTTCAGTAAGTGATCGGCTATTGGAGAAGACTGGGTGTGTGTTTGTGTTCCTAAGGCTTGAGTATTGATGCAGCAGCAGTGTGTAATAGATGGTGTATAGTGGCAGGCGTTGGCTGTGTTTCCTTGTAATCCCAGCTAGTCCCCTCTCCCAGCCTGTCAATTATGGATGTGTGTCTGGCTATGATCAATGAGCTAGGGGACAGGACGAATGCCAGCCTCTGCCACCGATACAGCTCTGAACAATGAGTATCACACACACACAGGCACGCATGTGAACACATGCGCTCGTGTACACACACACACACACACACACACACACACACACACACACACACACACACACACACACACAGCCCCATAAATGAGGAGTCCAGTTTTCTGTTTGCTGAGGGACTGTAATTTATCATCAGACAGAGACAAAAGCCCAGCGAGGCACCGACAAGAGCCAAGACCCACACTGCTGTCTGTTGTGTGTCAGCAAATCAACAAACACAGGATAGAGAGACAGAGGAGAGGGAGGGAGAGGGAGGGAGGGAGGAGAGAGGGGGGGAGGGAGGAGAGAGGGAGAGAGGGCGGAGAGGAGTGGATATAGGGAGGGAGGGAGGGAGGGAGGGAGGGAGGGAGGGAGGGAGGGAGGGAGGGAGGGAGGGGAGAGGCTTGTCCTTGTTTTCATCCTCCCTCTATCGGCTGCTCCTGGTTCACTTCCTCCTCCTTCCCCTTTCCTCTAACTCATCCTTATCACTTACTCTCTTCTGGTTATCACACCCTCCTCCCTCCTGTTTCCTCCTCCTCTCCCTCCATTCCCGTCTCACATCCTCTCACCGGATCTCTCTGCCTTGTCATCTCCTCTTTGACTACTTTAGGCTCTAGGGGCCCTTCACCAATAATCTCTCCTCCCACAATGATATTGTGATTTTATTCATCTCTTATTCAACCTTCACTTAAGACTTGAGAAGTCTCTGGAGATGTAAATGTTTTCTAAGTTGCCTGTCAAGAAAGCAGTAAGAGTACTACATTTGTGATAATTAGCTTTCAAATGTTGGTATTTTCGTGCACCCACATCACACACACACACACACACACCACACACACACACACACACACACACACACACACACACACACACACACACACACACACACACACACACACACCATTCAATTTAGGAATTATGGTCTGGATGTCTCTGTTGTTTGTCTGCAGGCAACACAGGCCATGAAACAGGATGGCAAATCACTACTTAAACACACCAAATACCCTGTTGTTTCAAAACCTGCTACACATACACACACATACAGTACATATACACATGCACACACACTCCCCCCACGTTCTCCCTACATGGCTGTGTGTGTGTGTATGTGTATATGTGTGCATGGCGTGTGAGCCAATCCTCACGCTGCCCTGAGAGATAACATTTCAAACGGATCAAAAATACACCAGACAGTCCTGCTAGGATAATCAATCACCACACTAGCACACGAGAGAGGGAGGGAGAGGGAGAGAAGAAGAGAGAGATGGAGAGAGAGGTAGGTAGGAAGAGCAGAAGAGAGGGAGGGAGAGAGAGCATGAGAAAAGTAGTGTATAGACCAAGGAGATGGCGAGAGGTAAGGGAGGGGAGAAAAAAATAAAATACATATATTCAGTTGGGGAGTGTGGCCCACGTCTATGTCTGCGTCGGGGAATTGGAGTCATAAATCAAGGAGGGCTGTCAGGGAGAGGAACATATGGGGGGGGGGGGGGGGGGCACCGCCTCAGCCAACCCGACAAACGTCCTGCCGGCGCAAGGAAGGCAATTTCCCTGAATGTCAGCTGTGTCGGGCGGAGGGAGCGGGGTGGAGCAGATAAGGCGGTGTGAGCGTGTCTGTCCTCGACCTCAGGATGCACGGCACAGCCCCCAAATCTCATTACGCTGACATGATAGAATTTGCTCACTGTGTAACCTCATTATTCTCACTCTTAGATAAGACCTGTAATTGGCCAGTGGTGTATAGGGAAATGTGTATGTGTGTTTGAGCATTTACTTTTATATGTGTGGGTGTATTGGTTTGTGTATGTTTGTGAATCTCTGGATGTGTAAGTGCAGCCATATCCACTGACTTAAAGCCTATAGGCCTACAAGTAAACAGTAGAGTTTCAACCCAGCTAACAACAAACGTTCCCACAACTTCTGAGAAGTTTTTATTGGAATGTTCCAGTGATGTGCAAATAGATCTTACCCAGAACATGATTACCATGTTCTCAGAACTTAAGAGGGTTAGGAGAATATTCCATTAACATCCCAGCAAACATACACAGAACATGGTTGCCATGTTGTATTTAAGTTCAGTTTGACATTAAGGGAATGTTCTCCTAACTTTAACACCAAAACATGCTTAAAAGGTTCTCAGAAGGTTTTTGCTAACATAGATAGAATGTTTCCCTAACTAACGGAAAACCGTACACTCAAATATTAGGGGAACATTACGGGTAACATTACAAAAACTTTCTCTCCCTCTAGAATTGTTAGCTGGGCGGTTTCAAGTTTTATTAGTCATATATATGTACGGGATATGGTTACTTGCAGGTTCCTTCTTGATAATGCAACAACAATAAGAAATAATAAAAGATAAGAATACGAACATAAAGTAAATGGCTCAGTAGAATAAAATAAACATTTTAGCATAAGTGTAATACAGGAAGCACAATTTATAGTACAATATTTACACGTGTTTTGGTAAGGGAGAAATTGGGGGGCAAGTGTGTAAATTGGCCAGTATTTAGCAGAGGTATTATGTAAGAGTTCATTAGACCTCTGTGATCAATTTAGTGTTAACTGGGGATGTGTCCCAAATGGCAACCTATTCCCTATATAGTGCATAACTTTTGACCAGAGAATGACACCATATCCCCTATAAAGTGCAGTATATAGGGAATAGGTTGCCATTTGAGACCTAGCCTTGGTTATCCCTAAATAACGGCCCCCTCTCCTCTGTAGCTGTGTGGTCGACTCAGCCTGAGCCCTCAGAGTACAAAATGGCTGTTGTCAGGTGGGTGTGACACATTTGTGGCGAGTCGAAGTCTATAAAAACACTATTTAAAACCAAACTCATTAACATTATCCCAACTTACATTTTCCATGACACAGTTATTCTAAGAGGGTTGGGTACACAGAGAAGTGTAGCTTAAACCTCCCCCTGACCCCAAAACCACAAAAGATGATTTGAGGAAAAGTGCTAACGTCTGAGACAAGTTACCGTTCTCTGCAATTTGTACAGCTGTAAACGGAGGTTAGAAATATATCACTGTGATAATAATAACAGCAATGCGGTCTACCGTGTTGTAATTGAATAGTGTGTGTGTGTGTGTGTGTGTGTGTGTGTGTGTGTGTGTGTGTGTGTGTGTGTGCGTGCGTGTGCATTGTGAGATCACCACAGCGGTGCGTGTGCGTGCTCTCACCACAGACCACCCACACCACATCTCTCTGGACCTCTCTCTCTCTCTCTCTCGCTCTCATTCTCTCACTCTCATTCCCTCCCTCACTCTCCCCATCCAATTCCAAACAGTCTTTCCCGCTTCCCTGGTGTCTGACAGACAGACAGCCACCGTGCCATGCCAGGAGCCCATGGAAAGCTATCTTTATTAGGCTGTGGGTAGAGAGAGAGAGAGAGGAGGGACATGGGGATTTATGTTGGCCATAATGGTGATGGAGGATAATTCACTGGGTCTGTTTCATGTTGAATCAGCTCTACCACCCAGTTAGTCAGACTGAGTGTGACTTCTGTTGCTTGGCTCCATCGCATGTTATTTTTTCTGTTTAATAGGACTATACAGTATATTATATTAACTTCACCCAAGAGCACACTTTCTGTTAAACATAAGCCAACCATGGCAGTGCCTCCTACAGTTTCCTAGTTTGCATGCCTAAAGGCACACTATTCCCTATCTAGTGCACTAGTTTTGACCAGGGCAGATCAGTAACCCCAATCTAAAGGTTTTCAGCCTCCTTCTCCTCTCTCTCCTTCAGCCTCTCTATCAGAGTCAGCTGATTCTCTGTCGCATGCATGCGCACACACTAACCCACAGTCTATTGTATTGTGGTAGACCAATGGGGAGTGTAGGAGTGAGTGGGCCTGGATTCCTGTGCAGGGAGGGGGACAGACCAGGCAGACAGACAGACAGACAGACAGACAGACAGACAGACAGACAGACAGACAGACAGACAGACAGACAGACAGACAGAGGTAAGGGAGAGAGAGGAGAGAGAGAGAGGAGAGAGAGAGATGAGATGACACCAGGACATAGCAGAGCTGTCTGTCACATCAGACTGAATGACATTCTACTGGCCTGCTGTGGTCCTGCGGGGACACTCAGAACGAGCGAGGGAGAGTGGGAGGGAGGGATGGAAGAAAGGAGCAGGAGAGAGTGGGAGAGAAAGAGAAATAGGGATGACAACAGGCTCAGGATTAGTTACAGCCTGTAGGAGGAACAAAGAGGACATGAGTGGAAGAATGTCAGAAAGAGAAAGAGAGAGGGAGCGAGCAAAGCTAGTGTATTTTAATGTCTGTGCTTTGTATGTGTGTGCGTGCGAGTGTGGGTGCGTGTGTGTGTGTGTCAATGTTGGTGTGTGAGTGTCATATTCCTGCTCTTTGTTCCAGTGTGGGCATGCAGCAGGTTGACGTGTCATGAATGCCTGTCCTGCTGTGCAGTGGGCCCAGAGTGTGAAGTCAACCCCTCAAAACCCCCATTAGTGTCAGCAGCACAGAGACATGAGGGGCCATGAGGGAGCAGAGCAGGGAGCAGGCCCACCCCAATACCGGGCAGGAAGGCCTGTCGACCTGCTGGGGTCAGACCTCCTGTGTGTGTGTGTGCGTGCGTGCGTGTGCATGTTCCCCGTCAGGCATCAGCCCTTTCCTCCTCCTCTCCTCCCTCCCTTTCAAGTGTGACAGTGATTAATGATCATCAGCTGTCAGGTACATTACTCACTGGGTTTCTCACCAGCCCTCCCTCTCTCCTTCTCTCTCTGTTTCCTCTCTCTCTCTCTCTCTCCCCCCTCTCTCTCTCTATCTCCTTTCCTCATTTCTTTCTCACTCTCTCTCTCTTTTTCTCTTGATTTCTCTCCCACCCTCTCTCTCTACTTTTCTCTCTCTCCCACCCTACCTCCTTCTCTTCCCTTCTCTTCCCCTCTCTCTCCTTCTCTGTCTCTCTTTCTATCTAGTGGTGAGGGAGAACGGAGGGATGCCGAGGGCTAATGAGAAGCTAGCCTTACCAGCAGAGACACCACAGACCCCTAAAAAAAAGAGCGAGAGGGAGGGAGCAAAGAGAGATGGAGAAAGGAGAGATGAGGAGAGAGAGGAGGTGGGGAAACAACAACATGTCTCTCCCACAGGAGTGGGAATAGAAAGGCCTTTCACTGCATACTGAGATCTGAAAAGAATAATACCACTAATGAAAGGCATAAATATTTTCCCCCATATGTGTGCGTTGCTTGTGTGTTTGGTGTGTGTGTTTGGTGTGTGAGTGTGTGTGAGTGTGTGCGCGGCTCACATGCATGCACGTCTGTGTGTGCGTGTGTGTGTGAGTGGGAGCCATGAATGTGCCATTCGAGGGCGTTTGCCTGTGAGAAAGCCCAGATGCCCAGTGTCAGGCATTACTCTCTCTTTCCTCCCACTCTCCCCCCTGTGCGATGATGGATGATGGCGAATGAAAAGTTTCCTCTCCTGGACTGTAGCAGCCGTCAGAGGACAGCCATCTGCTTTCCATTGGCCAGGCCTGACGGGAGAGGGCCTGATGGGGCCTGGGCTGGTGTCTGCTGTGCTTGGGTATGCTGAATGTCCTGGGGTGTGCTGGATGTGCTGGGGTGTGCTGGATAGGCTGGGGTGTGCTGGATAGGCTGGGGTGTGCTGAATGTCCTGGGGTGTGCTGAATGTCCTGGGGTGTGCTGAATAGACTGGGGTGTGCTGAATAGACTGGGGTGTGCTGGATAGACTGGGGTGTGCTGGGTGTGCTGGATAGACTGGGGTGTGCTGGATAGACTGCGGTGTGCTGGATAGACTGCGGTGTGCTGGGTGTGCTGGATCGGCTGAGGTGTGCTGGATAGGCTAGGGTGTGCTGGATGTGCTGGGGTGTGCTGGGTGTGCTGGATAGACTGGGGTGTGCTGGATAAACTGGGGAGTGCTGGGTGTGCTGGATAGACTGGGGTGTGTTGGATAGACTGGGGTGTGCTGGATAGGCTGGGGTGTGCTGGCTAGACTGTGGTGTGCTGGGTGTGCTGGATATGCTGGGCTGTGCTGGATAGGCTGGGTTGTGGCTGGATAGACTGGGGTGTGCTGGATAGACTGGGGTGTGCTGGGGTGTGCTGGATAGACTGTGGTGTGCTGGATAGACTGGGGTGTGCTGGGTGTGCTGGATAGACTGGGGTGTGCTGGGGTGTGCTGGATAGACTGTGGTGTGCTGGATAGACTGTGGTGTGCTGGATAGACTGGGGTGTGCTGGATAGACTGGGGTGTGCTGGGTTGTGCTGGATAGACTGGGGTGTGCTGGATTGTGCTGGATAGACTGGGGTGTGCTGGATAGACTGGGGTGTGCTGGGTTGTGCTGGATAGACTGGGGTGTGCTGGGTTGTGCTGGATAGACTGGGGTGTGCTGGATAGACTGGGGTGTGCTGGATAGAGTGGGGTGTGCTGGGGTGCTGGATATGCTGGGATGTGCTGGATAGGCTGGGGTGTGCTGGATAGACTGGGCTGTGCTGGATAGACTGGGGTGTGCTGGATAGACTGGGGTGTGCTGGGGTGCTGGATAGGCTGGGTTGTGCTGGATAGACTGGGCTGCTGGATAGACTGGGGTGTGCTGGATAGACTGGGGTGTGCTGGGTGTGCTGGATAGACTGGGGTGTGCTGGGTGTGCTGGATAGACTGGGCTGTGCTGGGAGTGCTGGATAGGCTGGGGTGGGCTGGATAGGCTGGGGTGGGCTGGATAGGCTGGGGTGTGCTAGGTGTGCTGGATAGACTGGGGTGTGCTGTATAGACTGGGGTGTGCTGGATAGACTGGGTTGTGCTGGATAGGCTGGGGTATGCTGGATAGGCTGGGGTGGGCTGGATAGGCTGGGGTGTGCTGGGTGTGCTGGATAGACTGGGGTGTGCTTGATAGACTGGGATGTGCTGGATAGGCTGGGGTGTGCTGGATAGGCTGGGGTGTGCTGGATAGGCTGGGGTGGGCTGGATAGGCTGGGGTGGGCTGGATAGGCTGGGGTGTGCTGGATAGGCTGGGGTGTGCTGGATAGGCTGGGTTGTGCTGCACAGTAAAATTACTCCTATGGAGTCAAATTCAATACTATTTTGGGGTTTATATGGTCCCACCCCCCATTTTGAGTTAAAACTACTCTGGTCATGGTGTACATTTGTTGGCGAGTTAAAATGACACTAAATGGAGTAAACATCTAACTCTCAGAAGCTAGGTTTCCATCCAATTTGTGACAAATTTTCATGTAAATATTGAAAAATCTGCATGAAACAATATGCACATTTTCCCACCAGAGATACTGTATGTTTCCATCAAATGGACTTATTGCGGGTAAAAGGCTGAGCATGATCACGTAGTGCACTTTTACGGATAAATTCCCAATACCAAATGAAAAATACAAGTTAAATGGGTTTCCATCTCATTATCAACCCTACTGATGGTTTTGTCCCAAAAACGGTTGCGTTATTTAGCAAATGTGTTTTGGTCTTGGCACGTGCGGTCCACCCAACAGCTTGCAGATACAGTGCGGGTAGGCTACCTATATTGTGAGATTATTATGGATAATAGCAATATTATTTTTATTTGTCAAAGACAGCCGAGCATCGATCATCATGTATCCAGAATAAGACCCTCGATATTTATTGGAAAGGAGCATCAAGTTCCTTTCCTTGCACTTTCACCAACCTGTGAAGTTCATCATCATTGATTTAATCTGTAGCCTAATAAACGGCATGCTCTCCCAAGTTGTACTCCAAGTTTACTCCGATATGATGGTCATTATATCAATATTTGCGTATAAAGACGTTTCCACCGCCATTTCTCGCACAATTCATTTTACAGACACAAAAAGATACCACCATGTCGAATGAACAAATTGCCTTCAGCGTTTATAAAATTGGACTGGCATTTCCTGTTTCCATCAGACCGGTTGTGACTTTTTCATGCATTAGGTCATTCATATGCATGAAATGGCTGGATTGAAACCTTGTTTGAGATTTGATTCAAATTAACTCCAATTGCCATTTTACTGTTGTCAGTGTCGTTTTTAATCAACTCTCTTGTCATTTTACACTTATCTGTGTTGTTTTCATTTAACAATCAACTCTGTCAGAGAAAATAGTCCTGTCGGTTTACTTGCTTTGAGTTATTAGGGTGTAAAGTCTTTGTTGCATATTTCTTAATGTGTCATATTACGGTGGCTTGCAATGTGATATCCAATCTCTGTTGGAATCAAGGAATTTTACATGACCCACAACTTGCATTCAGAATGCCTGTCAAAGTAGGAGAAGGAATTTTTTATGAATAAATGTGAATCATCAGCTTGGCATTTCCACTCACTACCAAATATGGTAGTGAGAAGAAGCCCACTGGCCGGCAGTGGGAGATGATGGAACGAGATGGATTTTAGCTGACATTCTGCACATTTTCTCATTGATGAAACATATGGTCTTAATAACCTGTTATGGACAGGAGTTCCGCTAGCGGAACCCCGTTCTGCCAGCGGGACCCCTAGCCAACAGCCAATGGAATAGCAGGGGGCAAAATACAAAACAACAAAAATATCATAATTCAATTTTCTCAAACAATCAACTCTTTTACACCATTTTAAAGATAAACTTCTCGTTAATCCAACCACATTGTCCGATTTCAAAAAGGCTTTACGGCGAAAGCATAACATTAGATTATGTTAGGACATCAACTTCATAAGAAAACCACACAGCCATTTTCCAAGCAAGGAGAGGCATCACAAAAACCAGAAATACAGCTAAAATTAATCACTAGCCTTTGACGATCTTCATAAGATGACACTCCCAGGACTCAATGTTACACAATACATGTATGTTTTGTTCGATAAAGTTCATATTTATATCCAAAAACCCCATTTTACATTTGCGCGTGATGTTCTGAAAATGTATTGCCTCCCAAAACTTCTGGTGAATGAGCACATCAATTTACAAAAATACTCATCATAAACGTTGCTAAACTTTACAACAGTTATTGAAAGAATTATAGATACAATTCTCCTTAATGCAACCGCTGTGTCAGATTTCAACATAGCTTTACGGCGAAAGCACATTGTTCAATATTCTGAGTACAGAGCTAAGCCATCAAAGCAAGCTATACAGTTACCCGCCAAGTTCTGGAGTCAACTAAACTCAGAAATAGTATTATAAATCTTCACTTACCTTTGCTGATCTTCGTCAGAATGCACTCCCAGGACTCCCACTTCCACAATAAATTTTCATTTTGTTTGATAAACTCCGTATTTATGTCCAAATACCTCCTTTTGTTTGCGCGTTCAGATCACTATCCAAAGGCAAAATGCGTGAGCACAAAAACAGAGACGAAAAGTCAAAATGTTCCATTACCGTTCGTAGAAACATGTCAAACGATGTTTACAATCAATCCTTAGGGTCTTTTTAATATAACTATTTGATAATATTCCAACTGGACAATAGGGTATTCATTACAGAGAAAAAAGAGGGAGTGGAGTGCCTGCGTGCTCGCGCAGTAAACAACTCCTTGGTCTTAGGCAGTCCACTGATTGACTGGGCTCTTATTCTCTGCTCAGTAACAGTAGAAGCATGAAACAAGATTCTAAAGACTGTTGACATCTAGTGGAAGCCTTAGGAAGTGCAATATGACCCCACAGACACTGTAGTTTGGATAGGGATTAAATTAAAAAACTACAACCCTCAGATTTCCCACTTCTTGGTTGGATTTTTCTCAGGTTTTTGCCTGCCATATGAGTTCTGTTATACTCACAGACATCATTCAAACAGTTTTAGAAACTTCAGAGTGTATTCTATCCATATCTACTAATAACATGCAAATATTCGACTCTGGGCCCGAGTAGCAGGCAGTTTACTCTGGGCACGCTTTTCATCCGAATGGGAAAATACTGCCCCATAAAGTTTTCTGTTCCCAAAACTAGAATATGTTATGAACAGAGTGGATTAAGTTTTGTAGACTTTACCCTTTGCAAATCAGTCACTGGCTTCACTAATAAGTGCACCGATAATGTTGTCCCCACAGTGACCGTACTTACATATCCCAAACAGAAGCCATGGATTACAGGCAACATCCACACATACTGAGCTAAAGGCTAGAGCTGCCACTTTCAAGGACACTTATACGAACAGCCAATTTGGGACATTTGAAAAGGTCCTGTGAACGTCAATATACAGTGCATTTGGAAAGTATTCAGACCCCTTGACTTTTTCCACATTTTGTTACGTTAAAGCCTTGGTATAAAATTGATGAAATTGTTATTTTTTTCCCTTATCAATCTACACACAATACCCCATAATGGCAAAGCAAAAACAGGTTTTTTGACATTTCTGCAAATGTATTTAAAAAAAACTGAAATATAACATTTACATACAGTACCAGTCAAAAGTTTGGACACACCTACTCATTCAAGCGTTATTCTTTGTTTTTACTATTTTCTACATTGTATAATAATAGTGAAGACATCAAAACTATGAAATAACACATATGGAATCATGTAGTAACCAAATAAGGGTTAAACAAATTAAAACATATTTTAGATTTTAGATTGTTCAAAGTAGCCACCATTTGCCTTGATGACAGTTTGCACACTCTTGGCATTCGCTCAACCAGCTTCATGAGGAATTCTTTTCCCACATTTGTTGAGCATTTGTTGGCTGCTTTTCTTTCACTCTGCAATCCAACTCATCCCAAACCATCTCAATTGGGTTGAGGTTGGGTGATTCTAGAGGCCAGGTCATCTGATGCAGCACTCCATCACTCTCCTTGGTCAAATAGCCCTTACACAGCCTGGCGTTGTGTTGGGTCATTGTCCTGTTGAAAAACAAATGATAGTCCACTAAGCGCAAACCAGATGGGATGGCGTATCACCACAGAATGCTGTGATAGCCATGCTGGTTAAGTGTTCCTTGAATTTTAAATAAATCACAGACATTGTCACCAGCAAAGCACCATCACACCTCCTCCATGCTTCACGGTGGGAACCACACATGTGGAGATCATCTGTTCATCTACTCTGCATTTCACAAAGACATGGCGGTTGGAACCAAAACATCTCAATTGGGACTCATCATACCAAAGGACAGATTTCCACTGGTCTAATGTCCATTCCTCATGTTTCTTCGCCCAAGCAAGTCTCATCTACTTATTGGTGTCCTTTAGTAGTGGTTTCTTTGCAGCAATTCAACCATGAAGGCCTGATTCACGCAGTCTCCTCTGAACAGTTGATGTTGAGATGTGTCTGTTACTTGAACTCTTTGAAGCATTTATTTGGGCTGCCATCTGAGGTGCAGTTAACTCTAATGAACTTATCTTCTGCAGCAGAGGTAACTCTAGATCTTCCTTTCTTGTGGCGGTCCTCATGAGAGCCAGTTTCATCATAGCACTTGATGGTTTTTGCGACTGCACAACTGATTGTCTCAAACGCATTAAGAAGGAAAGAAATTCCACAAATTAACTAACTGGCAACATGTGAGTTTCAAGTTTGGGGAAGATCATTTTCACCATAAAAATGCAACTTTATAATAAAAGCATTACATGCATAATCACATTTGTGGTCACTTTTGATAATGGTGTTTTCCCGCTAATGGAACATTTGCGCATAGCCTACTGCCATGTGCGCATTGCTGCGTTTATGATGTGAAGAAATAGCCTAATAATCCATCAACATTTCAAGCTAAACGTTCTGATCTGTTGCATCAGCCTCAATGCGTAAAAATGTTTTTTGATGCTAGTGGTTGTATTAATTTGGGATCTATCGCATCCCACAACTGTCCCAGACAATGTTTGGAATATTTAGTTCTGGCACAGAATAGAATAGGTAAACTTTTGTACTATGGGGATAGTAGATTGACATAGGCTAGTGCTTTTGATGTTCGTTAGGCCTACTCATCTTGTTGGCTGACGAAAAGTAAATGTGGACATTTCTTCCAATATCTTCAACATGCGCCTCAGAATTGGACAAGGACGCGCGCAGTTGCGTCCTGGATGTGTCTGTTTTCACTTGTAGCCTGTGAGAAAGACCTGATCACATGACGGAGAGCCATGTGAGTGAGAGGTGCTTAGGAGCATGCAGCACGTGGGAGAAGGGAATTATAGTTATTATATTCAGCCCAAGGGCACGTAGGCCACTGGCCTGCAAAAGGCATGGAATTTTTTAGGGTGCATTACTGCCACAGAAAGGGAATGCCACCAGAAAATTCAAGGCATTATTAAATGCTTGTCAAATTGTGAATGAGAGACTGATGCAGTGTGTACAGCCTGCACAAAAAACAAAGCAGAGCTCATGCCTTTCATGCTACTTTTTTCAAATCATCATTAGAGTCGCATCATGTAGCCTTTGAATGTATTAAAATCAAACATACAGCCCAACATTTGTATCACAACTAAAGTTAAATAAATAACACAAAATTAAGCATATAGGAGTACCTGATTCGTTGTTAACCGCTCAACAAAGAATAGTCCCATGTTCGGACTCCCTCAAATCATTTGGAGAAAGTATCCATTCTATTTTATTCAGCTTTGTTCAATTGTATTCTTCATACTATAAAATACTATAAAATAATACCACGGAATTCTAAGCAAATCTTGTCTGCTAAATTAACTAGTGTAGCCTACAGCCTTATGGTATAACCAGATCAGGACCTAACAAAAGGACAACTCAGACTATACTATTCTGTTCTTCTGAAATAGACTACATTTTCTTCATATCATGTTTCTTAAGACCTGTCTAAAATAAATCATAGATTTATTGTAAAGGTTTAGGCTATATTACATAGATCTATTAGACTTTTTAAAATGTGTATTTTCCAAAGGTCTGTATCAGTGGCTTGTAGGCTATGTGTGGAAGCCAGAATACGCTAAATGTGTTTATGTTAATTAACAGTCAATTACCGTGAGATCGGCAGTTATTTGCTTGGCATTCACCGGCTGACAAATTTTCGCA
This sequence comes from Salmo trutta, assembly GCF_901001165.1. Taxonomy (NCBI): domain Eukaryota; kingdom Metazoa; phylum Chordata; class Actinopteri; order Salmoniformes; family Salmonidae; genus Salmo; species Salmo trutta. The sequence goes on along the minus strand of NC_042983.1, from coordinate 10,409,652 downwards.
ACTTCCCCAGCCGCAGCCCAAGCCCCAACAGATCCACAGATGACCCAACCTGTATTGCACTACCCTTTCCCACCTGGACAAGAGGAACACCTATGTGAGAATGCTCTTCATTGACTAAAGCTCAGCGTTTAATACCATATTGCCCTCCAACTCATCACTAAGCTAAGGACCCTGGGACTGAACACCTTCCTCTGCATCTGCATCTGGATCCTGGACTTCCTGACAGGCCGCCCTCAGGTGGTCAGGGTAGGCAACAACACATCCCTCAACATGGGCCCCTCAGGGATACATGCTTAGTCCCCTCCTGTATTCCCTGTTCACCCACGACTGAATGGCCGCGCATAAGTCCAACACAATCATTACGTTTTCCGATGACATGCCGGTGGTAGGCCTGATCACCGATGACAATGTGACAGCCTATAGGGAGGGGGTCAGAGACCTGGCAGTGTGGTGCCAGGAAAACAACCTCTCTCTCAACGTCAGCAAGACAAAGGAGCTGATCGTAGACTACAGGGAACGGAGGGCCGAGCACGCCCCCATTCACATCAACAGGGCTGTAGTAGAGCGGGTCAACGGCTTCAAGTTCCTCGGTGTCCACGTCACTAAGGATCTATCATGGTCCACGCACACCAACTTCTGACTTCAACTGTACATGGGGTACCAGTACCGAGTTGATTTACAGGGGTACGAGGTAATTGAGGTATATACACTGAGAATACAAAATGTTAAAAACATTAAGAAGGTGAATCCAGGTGAAAACAGATCCTTTATTTGTGTAATTTGTTAAATCCACTTCAAATCAGTGTAGGTGAAGGGGATGACAAAAAAATGAGACAAGACAACATTTTTAAGTGCCTTTGAACGGGGTATGATAGTAGGTGCCAGACCCACCTGTTTGTGTCAAGAACTGCAACGCTGCTGGGTTTTTCACACTCAACAGTTTCCCGTGTGAGCCAAGAATGGTCCACCACCCAATTTTCATCCAGCCAACTTGACACAACTGTGGGAAGCATTGGAGTCAACATGGACCAGCATTCCTATGGAATGCTTTCGATACCTTGTAGAGTCCATGCCCCGACGAATTGAGGCTGTTCTGAGGGCAAAAGGGGGTGTAATTCAATATTAGGAAGGTGCTCTCAGTAACTAGGAATAAAGTGACAGATAATCAACAGTAGCAACAGCATATGTGATGAGTCAAAAAAGTTTGTGCAAAAAGGGTCAATGAAGATAGTATTGGTAGCTATTTGGTTAACTATTTAACTACTAAATATTTAGCAGTCTTATGGCTTGGGAGTAAAAGATGTTCAGGGTCCTGTTGGTTCCAGACTTGGTGCATCGGTACCGCTTGCCATGCGGTAGCAGAGAGGACAGTCTATGACTTGGGTGGCTGGAGTCTTTGACAATTTTTAGGGCCTTCCTCTGACACCGCAGAGCCTTGCTTTCGGATGCCAAGCAGGTGCCATATCAAGCGGTCATGTAGCCTGTCAAGATGCTCTAAATGGTGCAGTTGTATAACCTTTTGAGGATCCGAGGGCACATGCCAAATATTTTCAGCTTCCTGAGGGGGAAGAGGCGTTGTCCTGCCCTCTTCACGACTTTACATACACCTTAGCCAAATACATTTAAACTCAGTTTTTCACAATTCCTGACATTTAATCCTAGTAAAAATTCCCTGTCTTAGGTCAGTTAGGATCACCACTTTATTTTAAGAACGTGAAATGTCAGAATAATAGTAGAGAGAATGATTTTTTCAGCTTTTATTTCTTTCATCACATTCCCAGTGGGTCAGAAGTTTACATACACTCAATTAGTATTTGGTAGCATTGCCTTTAAATTGTTTAACTTGGGTCAAATGTTTCGGGTAGCCTTCCACAAGTTTCCCACAATAAGTTGGGGGAATTTTGGCCCATTCCTCCCGACAGAGCTGATGTAACTGAGTCAGGTTCGTAGGCCTCCATGCTTGCACACGCTTTTTCAGTTCTGCCAACAAATTTTCTATAAGATTGAGGTCAGGGCTTTGTGATGGCCACTCCAATACCTTGACTTTGTTGTCCTTAAGCCGTTTTGCCACAACTTTGGAAGTATGCTTGGGGTCATTGTCCATTTGGAAGACCCATTTGCGACCAAGCTTTAACTTCCTGACTGATGTCTTGAGATGTTGCTTCAATATCTCCACATAATTTTCTTCCCTCATGATGCCATCTATTTTGTGAAGTGCATCAGTCCCTCCTGCAGCAAAGCACCCCCACAACATGATGCTGCCACTCCCGTGCTTCACGGTTGGGATGGTGTTCTTCATCTTGCAAGCGGCCCCCCTTTTTTCCTCCAAACATAATGATGGTCTCTATGGCCAAACAGTTCTATTTTTGTTTCATCATACCAGAGGACATTTCTCCAAAAAGTATGATCTTTGTCCCCATGTGCAGTTGCAAATCGTAGTCTGGCTTTTTTTATGGCGGTTTTGGAGCAGTGGCTTCTTCCTTGCTGAGCGGCCTTTCAGGTTATGTCGATATAGGACTCGATTTACTGTGGATATAGATACTTTTGTATCCGTTTCCTCCAGAATCTTCACAAGGTCTTTTGCTGTTGTTCTAGGATCGATTTGCACTTTTCGCACTAAAGTACGTTCATCTCTAGGAGACAGAACGCGTCTCCTTCCTGAGCGGTATGATGGCTGTGGTCCCATGGTGTTTACACTTGCATACTATTGTTTGTACAGATGAACGTGGTACCTTCAGGCGTTTGGAAATTGCTCCCAAGGATGAACCAGACTTGTGGAGGTCTACAATTTCTTTTCTGAGGTCTTGGCTGATTTCTTTTGATTTTCCCATGATGTCAAGCAAAGAGGCACTGAGTTTGAAGGTAGGCCTTCCACAGGTACACCTCCAATTGACTCAAATTATGTCAATTAGCCTATCAGAAGCTTCTAAAGCCATGACATAATTTTCTGGATTTTTCCAAGCTGTTTAAAGGCACAATCAACTTAGTGTATGTTAACTCCTGACCAACTGGAATTGTGATACAGTGAATTATAAGTGAAATAGTCTGTCGGTAAACAATTGTTGGAAAAATGACTTGTGTCATGCACAAAGTAGATGTCCTAACCGACTTGCCAAAACTATAGTTTGTTAACAAGAAATTTGTGGAGTGGTTGAAAAACGAGTTTTATTGACTCCAACCTAAGTGTATGTAAACGTCCGACCTAAACTGTATATAGCCAAGTTATTGTTACTCATTGAGTCCTACAGCAGGATTGGTACACACTTCTACGGCTCAGCGGCTCGAGAGATTTGCTCCGACCAACAACTGTCTGTCATATATTTGCGCAAGAAAATAGATCATGCTGCAGGCAGCATCGAGAAGACAAATACATGTTAAACCTGATCATTGATTGCATGATGCAAGAGTTAATGTAATTCATTGATTGTTGAATGTTGTGATGAACACAGCTTTGTAGAAGCAAAACATACTCTGCTCAACAAACTCAAACTCAAACTCTAATCATTGGGGGGCTGCAGTTTGCGAACGATATTGTGCTTATCACCCTTATGGCAGTCAAGCAATGCATTCTGATTCGTTCACAATCTAGACCTCGTTTCTAATGTATCAAGATATAATCTTATTTGAATGCTAAGAAATCAACAAAATGTAGCCTACATTGTTTAAAGACATACTCTGGTACTTTGGTGACTAAGAAACAATTTTTTAAACCTCCCACTTTGGGCTGGATGTGTCAATGTGTAGTTCATACATGTATAATCTATGAGCAGAATTACTGTTTTACCTCAATTAGCCACGAAATCCCTATTTTGAAGCAACCGTTTTCTTGAAGCTGTGCCATACCATTTTCCCTACATTTCCCCCCACGTGGGCCAGCCCCCTAGCAGTTCGAGTTCTAGCCAATGAGCTTCAGCCACTTGCATTTGAGTGACAGCTATAAAAGAGGCCTGCCAAGCGTTATCCAATGAGGTTGCAGGGCTGGCCCAACGGCTCAGTGGACACAGCGAGAGCGAGAGCGAGGGAGGGAGAGAGAGATAGCGATGACGTAGTGCACATATCTGCACGTATGTGACGTAGTATGCAATTTTCGGGGACCACTTTTGGCTCGTGAATGCTACTTTCAGAACTACTGGTTAAAAAGTATAAAAAAGTACAGGATAATCTCTTTAAAGCACATTAAGGTAGACTTTTACAAGTCTCAGTCACAATTGACAGCTCCAATAAGCCCCCTACTGTATGATGAATAAGATGTGAACGTGAGGCTTGTAGAATCATCTCTTTTCAGTTTTCAGCTCATCGTTCACCGGTAGGGGGTCCCGCGTGCCCTGGGGGAAGGGAATTAATGACTAACAAAACGCGTTGAAAGATTTGTTCTTTTGACTGAACGAGTCGAAAAGATCCAAGTCAGTAAAAAGAACCGAACTTCCCATCACTAGTAGGGAGGAAAATATAATTGTTGGAGACTACCTACATCATGTCAACTGGAACTACCATCTCAGTAACGGGTGCAATAAATCCAACCACTTACATATTGGATTAGTTTAGAAAAATGTATGCTACTTAATTATCTTTGTGTAGTATAAGATAAAAAACAATCAATGTACTGTACATGTGAAAACATAGATATTGAAAAGTATTCTCAAAATCAACCTACAACAGATAATTCTGGGAAATATGACAATAAGGCCCCTCCCATAGATTTAACTCCCTGTCTCTGGTTACTCTTAATGGAGTTAAAAGTACTCTGTTCCAATCAACTCCAGTTATCAACACAAATTATTTGAAGGGTTAAGATAACTCCAGTAGAGGCAATTTAAAGCAGACATTTTAAACAATATGATTTCAACTCTCCTAGATGTACTGCGTGGACACGCTGAGCTGCGCTGGACGTGCTGGGTGCGCTGGACGTGCTGGGGTCTGGTCATGTGTTCCAAATGGCACTGTATTTCCTTTATACTGCACTACTTTACAAACAATGCTAGGGAATAGGATGCCATTAGACACTGTCACTAGCCGGCTACCACCCGGTACTCTACCCTGCACCTTAGAGACTGCTGCCCTATGTACATAGAGTCATTGAACACCGGTCACTTTAATAGTGTTTACTTACAGTTTTATCGCCTTTATATGTATAGTGTATTCTAGACAAGGCTCATCCTATATAACTACTGCTGTACACACCTTTTCTATTCACATACTGTCTATACACACAATTCACATACAGTGCCTTCAGAAAGTATTCACACCCCTTTACTTTTTCCACATTTTGTTGCATTACAGCCTGAATTTCAAATCTATTACATTTAGATTTTTTTGTCACTGGCGTACAAACAATACCCCATAATGTCAAAGTCAATAATTATTCAAACCCTTTGTTATGGCAAGCTTAAATAAAATCAGGAGTAAAAATGTGCTTGCATGGACTGTGTGCAGTAATAGGGTTTAACATTATTTTGTAATGACTGCCTCATCTCTGTACCCCACACATACAATTATCTGAAGGTCCCTCAGTCGAGCAGTGAATTTCAAACACATATTCAACCACAAAGATCAGGGAGGTTTTCCAGTTGCCTCACAAAGGGTACCTATTCGTAGATGGTAAAACAAAACAAAAAAGCAAACTTTGTATATCCCTTTGAGTGTGGTGAAGTTATTAATTACACTTTGGATGGTGTATCAATACACACAGTCGCTACAAAGATGTCACGCTGGTATAAATTATTCGGGAGACAGGCGCAGGAATGCGTAATAGGGTTTTTTACTACGCCCCATGTAAGGTACGGGACGAAGACCAAACAAACACGTAGCAAAACACAGGGTTGAAACCCAGACAAAAGAGCGAGGAGTACCTCGAATAAATAACACAAGCGCACAATGATTAACACACAGGACGAGACCCGTAATCATCTGCACAATCCACAATGGCACGAAAGCCCAAAACACACAGCACAGGTACTCACACGCACCAACGGACATAGTAACAATAATCGACCGGACAATGGTGATCAAAGGGCACATATATACAAATACAATCAGTGTGAATAGAGGCCAGGTGTGCGCAATGAAAGTTCCTGAGGGATCCGTGACAATAGATACAAGCGTCCTTCCTAATTCAGTTGCGGCAGAGGAAGGAAATTGCTCAGGGATTTCATCATGAGGCCAATGATGACTTTAAAACAGCTACAGAGTTTAATGGCTGTGACAGGAGAAAACTGAGGATGGATCAACAACATTGTAGTAACTCCAGAATACTGACCTAAATGACAGAGTGAAAATAAGGATCCTGTTTGCAACAAGGCACTAAAGTAATACTGCAAAAAATGTGGTAAAGCAATTCACTTTTTGTCCTGAATACAGTGTTATTTTGGGGGGAAATCCAACACAAGACATTACTGAGTACCACTCTACAAAGTATTGGCTCAGGGGTGTGAGTACTTATGTAAATGTTATATTTCTGTATTTCATTTTCAACAGATTTACAAACATTTCTAAAAACATGTTTTCACTTTGTCATCATGGGGTATTGTGTAGATGGGTGAGCACATTTTTGATGTAATCAATTTTTAAAGGCTGTAAAACAACAAAATGTGGAATAAGTCAAGGAGTATGCATACTTTCTGAAGGCATTGTATGTTGATTATGATATCATTGTGGCGGTGATAACTGTCCACAACTGTTTTACAAGTACCAGCTCTGATGCCACAAATGATACCAGTATAAGTACAAGACACACATAGTGTCTGAGGGAGTAATAACACAGTCCCACCTGCGATCAAATACAAAGGATCCAACCGATGCATTCCTCCAAAACAGTGCTTCGACACTATCCCAAGAAGAAACCCCAATGAAACAAAGAGAACGAGAACGCAAAGAAAAGTGCAGACGCATCCAGCTCCGGAGCAATTACCCATGAAGCAACTTCTCAGCTCTCTGTGTCAGGCATGTCACAAAGTTATGGCAGGAGTAGAAAATATGCGGATTTAAACAAACGATTTTAATCAAGGCTGCGAGCGGCCGAGCCGGGCTGGGTGTCAGCCTTGATTTATTACCAGTAGACTATTAATGCACCACGAGGTGAGGGGGTCGCTGGCAGAGGAATAAAGGGATGGGGAGAGAGAGGGAGGGGGAGGGGGGTGGAGGAGAGTGGGGGGAGGGAGGAAGGAGAGAAAGAGAGAGAGAGGGAGCGGGAAAGAGAGAGCGCGAGGGAGGGCGCGAGAAAGAGAGAGAGGGAGAGGGAGAGATTTTCAGGCCACAAAGAAACTATTGAACATGTAAACGCTTCTGTCTTTCTTTCTTCTCTTCATTCTCTCTCTCTTTTCCTCCCTCCCTCCCACCACCCACGTCTTCACGGTCTGACAGGGTGAGGAAAGGAGGAGAGACAGATGAGAGGGAGGGAGAGGGATGGAAATTAAGGAATGGAGTCTGTTTTATGCGTGTGTGTGTGATTTGTCAAGGATTATGGGTGTTCTTGTGTGAGTGTACGTGTTCATCTGTCTCTACAATGAGCATTAAAGGTAGACCTACTGTATTGGATTTAATACTTTAATACAACTGTGTGTGTGTGTGTGTGTGTGTGTGTGTGTGTGTGTGTGTGTGTGTGTGTGTATGTGCGTGCACGCACGCCCACCCGCACTAGGGTGGGTGTGTTTCTGGGAAGTGAGTGCTCCTTTAGCAGGTGTTCCTTAATTGGTTGGATGTGTATGTTGAGCCCTCTGTGTGAGAGCGCTGAATAAGGCTGTTCTTCTCTCACCTCTTTATGACTCTTTCACTTTATTCTCTCTCTCTCTCTCTCTCTCTCTCTCTCTCTCTCTCTCTCTCTCTTTCCTTCTCCATCTCTCTTTCGTTCAGTGCACTATATAGGATTGGGTATAAGTTGCCACAGCCTTAGCCTTTGGGACATAGACACAGTGCTGAGCAGTGGTGTAAATTGTACCCAATTGTCATACTTGAGTAAAAGTAAAGATACCTTAGTATCACTCAAGTAAAAGGGAAAGTCACCCAGTGAAATAATACTTTAGTAAAAGTCTAGAAGTATTGGGTTTTAAATATACTTAAGTATCAAAAGTAAATGTAATTGCTAAAACATACTTAAGTATCAAATGTAAAAGTATAAAACATTTCAAATTCATATATTAAGAAAACCAGACGGCACCATTTTCTTGTTTTGTTATTTACGGATAGCCAGGGGCATACTCCAACTCTCAGCAATTATTTACAAACGAAGCATGTGTGTTTAGTGAATCCGCGAGATCAGAGACAGTAGGGATGACCAGGGATGTTCTCTTGATAAGTGCGTGGATTGGACCATTTTCCTGTCCTGCTAAGCATTCAAAATGTAACTAGGACTTTTGGGAGACAGTGAAAATATATTGAGTAAAAGGTAGATTATTTTCAAGGAATGTAGTGAAGTAAAAGTAAATGTAGTCAAAAATATAAATAGTAAAGTAAAGTACAAATACCCCAAAAAACTGCTTAATTAGTACTTTATAGTATTTTTACTTAAGTACTTTACACCACTGGTGCTGAGTGAGCGTGACTGTGACTGTGTTTCAGGCTTTGAGGAGGGAGCATTTCACTGACCTGACAGGAGGAATCAATCCTCTTTACACACACACACACACACACACACACACACACACACACACACACACACACACACACACACACACACACACACACACACACACACACACTTCCAAACATGAAAAGTGTATCATTAAGACATGTACAGTCAGAGTTATCCTACATTCCTCTTTGCATCATTTCTATCTGACAGCTAACATTTGTATAATAGGGATCGGGACCTTTTTTTAAATTTCCGCCTAAAATGACATACCCAAATCTAACTGCCCGTAGCTCAGGATGCAAGGATATGCATATTATTGATACCATTTAAAAGGAAACACTTTGAAGTTTGTGGAAATGTGAAATGAATGTAGGAGAATATAACACATTAGATCTGGTAGATGATAATTCAAAGAAAAAAACATGTGTTTTTGAATTGCAAGAGAAAGGCCAAAATGTAATATTCCAGGTTAGGCAGAATTTAGATGTTGGTCACTAGATGGCAACAGAGTATGTGCAACGTTTTAGACTGATTCAATGAACCATTGCATTTCTGTTCAAAATGTTGTATCAAGACTGCCCAATCCTGTAGAGGATAACCTCGTCTCTGCCTTTCTGTCTGGGATTTCTCTGCTAAAATATGTCTTGAAATGAAATATTCATCAGGGGGGAATTCCGACCTGAGTTAAGGCATGTAAATGGAAAGTAATTCCCTTTTTATGCACTTTTCTCTCTATGCGTATTCACACGCTATTCTTTAGGGGTGGAGATCAAAGAAATTAAGGTGTAGCAGAGGTGTGTCTACAGATACACCGTATTCTGACCTTGACTTAATTCCTTCATAATTCCAACAACTTTACGCACAATGAATAAGGTCAAGCAACCTGCTGGTTCCAAGTTGAAAAAGCATCTACTTTATTTTTGGGGGATAGAAATAACAGCATTCTGGCTTCCAGAGTGGCGCAGTGGCGGGCAGGGCGCCTGCAGGTTGACTTCGGTCGTCAGTGCTTGAGGCGTCTCTACAGATCTGGGTTCGATCCTGGTCCCATAGAACGGCGCACAATTTGCCCAGCGTTGTCTAGGTTAGGGGAGGGTTTGGTCGGGGGGGGCTTTACTTGGCTCATCGCGCTCTAGCGGCTCCTTGTGGCGGGCTGGGCACCTGCAGGCTGACCCCGGTCATCAGTTGAACGGTGCCTTGATTTATGATTTCTCAAATTTTTTGATTATATGCCCAGACTAGACTATGTCAATCTCGATAAACAGACAATACATCCTTCTCCAGTTTGTAGGCTTACCCAGTATAGAAGGCTTGGCTTGACAATCTCCGAATGTCTTTAAACTTTTTAACGTTTTGTAACAGATGTCTCTTTCCATTCATCAATTGGCCGATGCACAGAATGGATTGATTGACATATTGATTTTATTTGTCAGTTAATAAAATGTATAGACAGTCCCTTCGGAAAGTATTCAAACCCCTTCTCTTTTCCCACTTCATGTTACGTTACAGTCGTATTCTAAAATGGATTAAACTATTATTTATCTCATCAATCTACACACAATAACCCATAATGACAAAGCGAAAACAGGTTTTTTGAAAGTTTAACAAATGTATTAAAAGTAAAATACAGAAATACCTTATTTACATAAATATTCAGACCCTTTGCTATGAGAGTTGTGCATCCAGTTTCCATTGATCATCATTGAAATGTTTCTACAACCTGTGGTAAATTCAATTGACTGGACATGATTTGGAAAGGCACACACATGTCTATATAAGGTCCCACAGTTGACAGTGCATGTCAGAGCAAAAACCATGCCATGGAGTCGAAGCAACTGTCCGTAGAGCTCCAAGACAAGATTATGTCAAGGCACAGATCTGGGGAAGGCTACCAAAACATTTCTGCAGCATTAAAAGTCTCCAAGAACACAATGGCCTCCATCATTCTTAAATGGAAGAAGTTTGGAACCACCTAGATTCTTTCTAGAACTGGCCGCCAGGACAAACAGAGCAATCGGGGGAGAGGGTCCTTGGTCAGTGGGGTTGACCAAGAACCCGATGGTCACTCTGACAGAGCTCCAGAGTTCCTCTGTGGAGAAAGGAGAACCTTCTAGAAGGACAACCATCTCTGCAGCACTCCACCATCAGGCCTTTATGGCCAGACGGAAACCACTCCTCAGTAAAAGGCACATGACAGCTTGCTTGGAGTTTGTCAAAAGGCACCTAAAGACTCTCAGGCCATGAGAAACAGGATTCACTGGTCTGATGAAACCCAGATTAAATTCTTTGGCCTGAATGCCAAGCATCACATCTGGAGGAAACCTGGCACCATCCCAACGGTGAAGCATGGTGGTGGCTGAATCATGCGGTGGGGATGTTTTTCAGCAGCAGTGACTGGGAGACTAGTCATGATCGAAAAAAAGATGAACGGAGCAAAGTACAGAGATATTCTTGATGAAAACCTACTCCAGAACACTCAGGACCTCAGACTGGGGCGAAGATTCATCTTCCAACAGAACAACAACCATAAGCACACAGCCAAGATAATTCAGGAGTGGCTTCGGGACAAGTCTCTGAATGTCCTTGAGTGGCCTAGCCAGAGCCTGGACTTGAACCCGGTCGAACATCTCTGGAGAGACCTGAAAATGGTAGTGCAGTGACGCTCCCCATCCAACCTGACAGAGCTTGAGAGGATCTGCCGAAAAGAATAGGAGAAACTCTCCAAATACAGGTGTGGCAAGCTTGTAGCATCATAGCCAAGAAGACTCGAGGCTGTAATCGCTTCCAAAGGGGCTTCAACAAAGTGCTGAGTATAGGGTCTGAATACTTATGTAAATGTGATATTTTTTTAACATTTGAAAACATTTCTAAAAACCTGTTTTTGCTTTGTCATCATGGTGTATTGTGTGTAGATTGATGAGGGGGGAGAAACTATTTAATCAATTTTAGAATAAGGCTGTAACGTAACAAATTGTGGAAAACTGTGTACTTGAAAACACTATTCTTTGTGTTTCGATGTGTAGCATATGCAAAACTTTATAGCCATTTTTTTTGGGGGGGGGGGGGGGTTAGGCTACTTTCCTAAAACAATAATTGTCCACCTCACGGTTCAGCTGTCAGAGATTTGAGATCTAAATGTATCAGGGCATTGCATGAAAAGACCTATAGGTGTCACGCCTGCTCGGGGCAATCCCTCTCCTGCTCTCAATGGCGCCAGACTGCCTATCATTACGCACACCTGTACCCTTCGTTACGCGCACCTGCGCCACATTGGACCCACCTGAACTCTATCGTTATTTAGCTGTTTGGTCCCTGTGTCTGCACTGATGCCGTTACTTTGTCCCCTGTCCAGACGCTGTTCCTGTCCTGTTTCATGTCCGTTATGTATTAAATGTTCTCCCTGTACCTGCCTCCTGTGTCCAGCGTCAATCCTTACAATAGGCTTAGGTATCCACTGTATGATATTCATATTTTATATATACAGTACCAGTCAAAAGTTTGGACACGTACTCATTCCAGGGTTTTTCTTTATTTTGACTATTTTCTATATTGTAGAATAATAGTGAAGACATCAAAACTATGAAATAACACATATGGATCATGTAGTAACCAAAACGTGTTAAAAAAATCAAAATATATTTTATATTTGAGATTCTTCAAAGTAGCCACCCTTTGCCTTGATGACAGTTTTGCACACTCTTGGCATTCTCTCAACCAGCTTCACCTGGAATGCTTGGAACAGTGTTGAAGGAGTTCCCACATATGTTGAGCATTTGTTGGCTGCTTTTCTTTCACTCTGCGGTCCAACTCATCCCTAACCGTCTCAACTTGGTTGAGGTCGGGTGATTGTGGAGGACAGGTCATCTGATGAAGCACTCCATCACTCTCCTTCTTGGTCAAATAGCCCTTACAGAATGAATCAAACCACCATTTTCTTAAATTCTAACTAAAAGGTGCACCGTATTTAATGTTTTCGACAATTTCGGACCACTAAACAGCTATTGATTTAGAACGACAGACAGCAAGTCGCAAAGAAAACAGGAGCTGCCTCCACTACTTCAACTTCAACATCATCAAATCACCTCTGCTTAGTCTAATACAGGGACAACCAAAAACTATTTAGTCCAGTCAACTTAAGCTAAATATGATGTGGCTGTCCATGGTTCTGATGTTGTATGTGTGTATGTGTGTGTATGTGTGTGTGTGTGTGTGTGTGTGTGTGTGTGTGTGTGCGTGTGTGTGTGCGTGCGTGTGCAAGCACAAAAAAAGACTCACCCTACTTGTAGAGAAATGCCAATGCCATCCTCCTCTCTTTCATGTTGACGAAGTCATCTGTCACTGTCATACAGTACACACTTTTATTTTTTGTTGTCCTAGGCTACCTGGCTAAAATGCTTGCTCGCTAGCCTAACTTCCACTCATGGGAAACATTAGCTAGTTAACATTAGCTTTCTACATCTAGCTACATATTATTGAACTTCCATCCTCTTAGGCCAGGGGCACAACAATGTATGAGTTAATGGTTGGATCAGAATCACCATTATAATCATTGGTGTAAAATGTTCCTGTTTTGGAATCTATCACCACCTGGCGAGTTCTGGTTTGATTTGTTCTGATTTAGTGCTGTTCGGTTTAGTAGGAGGAATAACTTCAAGCAATGAATAACAAGATTAAAAAGAATGAAGTAAAACCACAAGTCCAAATCCCTATCTCCATCCATGGCAAATTTAGGAAAGGGACAATTTTTGCTAGCTAGCCACCGGAGGACGAAAACACAATGAGACGCAACAATTAAAGTTTTTCTGTTAGTGACGCATGCTCTCAACGGGATTTGATAAGAGTGATGTCAAAATCCAAGCTGGCTTCCCTTGACATTTTTTTTTTTCCCCGAGTGCCAGGACCATTCACAGATGAGCTTGCTCAGTTTTGCTCAACGCTGATTGGCACATTTTTTATACATTTTTTTTATCAAGGGAGGCTAGATGCTCGCTGGCTTCCCTTGCCTTCCATGCTACGGACGGGAACAGTGTCATACTCGTTTGGAGCAGAAAGTATCAGATAGATGGCGTACCCGTAGAGAGGCAGAGGGGTGCTATTTCGATCACACGGATGCTTTCTTCTGTAAAATTCATTCAGCCTCTTGCTGACGAAAGATAAAATAATGATTTGGTTTTATTGGTACATTTTTGTACCAATAAATACTTTTCATGCAGGCTTACGGTTTTATAGCGATTCACTTTTCCACACGTCGAAAGTGTTAGTTTACTCCGTTGCTATACACTCCACTGCCCGCAAGGTAAGTCTGAATACCAAATACTTAAACGTGCGTAGGAAAGGCATGAGTAGGAAAGGCATGAATTCCTAAATCAGGATTGGGCCCTAAGCAGATAAAAACTCAAAACTTTTTTTATTACTATTCATAACCCTAAATAATATACAAGATCAGAGTTGTTTTATTTTATCTACCAATTGGTGCTGAAAGGAGATAAATATGCATATATTTAGGCCTACATGGCTTTCTTTCATTGATCCCTAATATTCTGAACCATTCTCTCCATATATTCGAGTCTGACAAGAAAATACAAATTAAAGCTTAGATAAATGTACTGAAAACCCTATTGAATGAAAACTCCAAGAGAAAATATTTTGGCCAGCAAGTAGGAGGGTTTTCAGAAGTTGAATTACATTGATTCAGCACCCGCAAGGGAACCACGCCTGGTGGTAAGTCTGAATACCAGCGTAGGAAAGGCGTGCATAAGAAAAGCGTACATTTCCTATGTCTGAATTAGGCCCCAGGAGCATAGCAAGAACAGATGAATGGTTGTGTTTGTTTTTGCATGCTTGCGCATGTGTATGTGCTTGTGCAGGTGTGTGTGTGTATATCTGTGTCTATAGATAGTAAATATCAGTGGGTTGGTCCGCTGACCGTCTTCCCTGAAACACTGTTCTGAGCGATCAGCCACAGATTCCTGTCACGACGGGAACAAGCCCGGCCCGTACCATGTCTCCATGAGACTGTCAACCATTTGGTCACCTGTCAGGGCACCTGACACCAGCCTGACAGCACAGAATGTCTCCATCAGCCCCTCATCCCCCTCTCCCTCTCTTCCCTCATCTCATCGCCTACTCTCTCTCCCTCCCTCTCTCAGCCCTTGTCTGGCCAATTCCTTACTGGTCAGCAACTGACAAGAACAATGCGCGGGGTTTCAGTAGTGTGTGTGGTATGCATATGTGTGTGTGTGTGCATGTGTGGTTTGAGCTTGTGTACTTGTGTTTGGGTCAGTGAATGAGGACTGAAGGGAGCTTGTTTTGATCCTCTCTCATCACCAGTTTGGCAGCTCGCTCTGTCTGTCTGTCTCCCTCTCCTTCTTTCTTCTTCTCTCTCTCTCTGTCCATCTCTCTGTCACTTGTCTCTCAAAGACAGATGAGAAGCTGTCATCCTGTGAAGAGGTGTCTGTTTTGTGTGTGTGTGTGTGTGTGTGTGTGTGTGTGTGTGTGTGTGTGTGTGTGTGTGTGTGTGTGTGTGTGTGTGTGTGTGTGTGTGTGTGTGTGCCTGCATGTGTGAGTGTGTATGTTTGTGTGTCTGTTCAGCTGTGTGTGGCTGAATCAATCGGAGTTCAAACAAGGTGGAAACATGCATTGATAAGGCAGTTAATGAAGTGATTGACAGGATCAATGCAGACCTCTGGGGGACAATGAGCTCCATTGTGTGTGTGCGTGCGTGTGTGCGTGCTGCAGGCATGTGCACAGATAGGGGTCTAGGGGTGCCTGAGCACCTGCCCGTTTGCTTTCCTATGAGAAACGTACCCTTTCAGATTGGTGGGATTTTATAATGAATACATTTTTATTTTACTTTTAGTCTCTTTTCTCTCCTGTTATTTTACATTTAAATAATTGGCTAACAAATATATTCAAATATATCCCTCCACGCTCCTCTACCCCCATGCGAGCGCACACTGCACTCATCCTGCTGCTACAGGCAGAAGCTACCGGCGCTGAGCGGTAGTACGATTAGTGGCTGCTTTTTGAGTTGCATGTGGTCTTTCACGGTCAGGGACAGGTAAGGGTTTAATTCAACTGTTTGTTAGTAGGCCTACAAGGCGGACGTCAGCAGCAGAACAAACTCCAATCACAGGTAAAAAGTAGCTAAATTGTTTCAACTGCATAATTTACAGTTAGATAGCTAACAAGGTGATTTACATAATCTACATTCGCTATGATCAGTTGATAGCCCACACCTCTTTCCCTCTCTGTGAGCAAAAGGCTACGTACTTTTCTCTGCTCCCTCCACTCCCTCATCCATCACATTGACAGCACAATGAAACAATGATGTCATCCCACTGCATAGGGCCTTCCAACAAGTTTATATCTTATAGTCTGAGGAATGTCAAGCAGGAATAATAGACTGTAATGTAATGATTGATTTATACTTTTTTTTTGTTAAGTGATTGAAGACTACTACATACTACTCCGACAGTACATATCCATAAACACTCTTCAGCCAGCAATGATATCAGAGAATCATAGTCAATTCCCTGCTGCTTGGTAGGTTAAATGCTGTTTGCAGAATTGTTAGGGGATAAAACATGAATTAGTGTAGCTGCAATTTCTTTCAGCAATGGCACACACACTGTGTTCCAAATTAGGTTTGGTACTAACAAGATACCGTAGATCTCGAATCTCTTGAACTTCTCGTCTCATAAGGACTCAGACACGTTATGAATATGTATCGCATGTATACATAGCTAGTGGATTATCATCTATCTACCGCTCTCTCTCGACCTCCAAGGCTCTTCGCTCCTAGTCCCTCTGTCTTCCTCTCTTCCCTCTCTCCTCTCAGCTGTTCAAATATTACCCTTCTATTTATACTCTGCTTGGGGAAATATTTACCCATGGCTGTTGGAGCAGAAGGATATGAATGGGCATCATTTCAGCTTGTCAAATTAGCCGCCCCTCACTGCCTGCTAATGTCTCTGTAATTGGAATGCTGGCAGGGACGGCGGTCTGCTTGCTCTGCTCCGTGCCGCGCTGTGTTGTGTTGTCATGTGGGTCACGTGTTGGTAATGCTGCTAGCTGCTGGGAGGTGGTGGTGGTGTGTGTGTGTTTGTGTGTGTGTGTGTGTGTGGTGGAGCCGAGATGGGCTGCCTGCACCACGGGTGGTGATGTTATGCCATTGTTTTGGGCCACGTTGGTAACTGTTGTCATGTAGCTAGGCCTGTTGTGTCGTGTCGTGTTCTATGGGGCTATTTATGGATATTGAGTGGATGATAACGCAGCAATGACTGACAATGTGTTGTCATAAAAACGTATCAGGCAGGTGTTAGTGCTTATGTGATGAGAAGCTGAAAGGCTGGAGTGGGAAGGACAGACACGCCGTAATATCACAGTCAGCATAAAACAAATATTGAGCCACAACACTGAATCAAGATGGCAACACGATAGAAACACATACTGTAGCATTTCTCCTTAGGTGAGGTATAAAGCGGAGAGAGAGAGAGAGAGAGAGAGAGCGAGAGACAGGTAGGGAGAGAATAGGGTGAGAGAGAGGGAGGAGAGAAGAAAGGCAGCCGTGCTGATATTGATCTTCTGGCAACGAGATTGATAGAGCAATAAAGGGCTGAAGAGAGGAGAGACGAGAAGAAGGGAGAGGGGAGGAGGGCGGGCAAGACGGGAAGGTGAGAGGGAGGATTGGAGGGCAAGAGATGGATGGATGGACGTCTGGCTCACTGACATTAATAAGTAAGGGGAGGGAGGGAAAGAGAGATGGAGGGAGAGAAAGAGACGATACATTACTGTGAAAAATGGAGGTGGTGTTGATGAGGTGGCCAGAGAGTGACATCATTTTAGAGGTTAGAGTGCAGACGCCTCCAGTTCTTAATTGGGTCAAGGAGAGGAGAACGAGAGAACGAGGGACAGGTCTGAACGATGGATTAGTATGGGGAGGGAGTGAGAAAGGGGGAAAGAGAGAAGGGAGAAGAGAGAGGGGGGAGGGAAAGAATGAGAAAGAGAGGGAGAGGGCTCACTGATTGGATTTTATATCGTGCTTGGTTTTTCTTAGGGTCCATGCGTTACACAGTAGCCAGCTCAGACACCAAAGGTGACCCCCAGCTGCCTAATGGCACAATACATATTCTTTAATGAAGTCACCACCAGGGCCCCACCATGCCTGAACTGTGTTTCTCTGCTGCTCTTTCTCTCTCTCATGCACACACACATGCATACACACACACACGCATGCACGCACCCACCACCCACGCACACACCCACACACACAAACCCCAGTACGCAGGGACACACACACCTAAATTACCTTGGGTGATGCATAAAGCTTTCACGCAACATTGAGTAGGAAAATAGTTACAGTAAGTGATAATGCACGAGAAGCCGGTGTTTGGAGGATATATGGGCACAGGTGTTGTTAGGCCCGAGACAAAGTCGAGGCAAACCGTGCCAATATATCCTCCAAACACCGGCTTCGAGGGCATTATCACTTTTATACAACAGGTTACCAAAACATTAAAATAATGATTGACATACTTTCATTAAAAACGTTATTTTGATTAATTTATTAATACTGTTTCATCCTTCCACGAGATATAGTCCCGAAACACATCTCTAAGGTTGCTACCCAAGCTGTCTGGTCATTCGTTCTATCGGTTCGGTTGAGAGACGCGACCCAGTCGTTAAGTCTTTTTGTTCTGTATCTATGGACGTGACCCAGTCGTTCGTTATATATGTTCCATTGCCATACTGGCTGGCAACATTCTTATCCCTCGCTTGCTAGCTAGCCAACTACGGCTAACTTAATGTTAAACAGCGCAGCCAGAATAACAGCAAAGTATCTGCATTTGCATTTGTTTAAGCTGTTTTCTAGTGACATTTATTTGGATACATCCATAACAATGAGCTAATGAGGCATAGAAAATGTGCTTTCTAGTCAGGACACTGTTGTTCAGAGGAGCTAGCCAACAACACCGCTAACACAATCACTTCAAACTGAAGCGGGAAAAACAGCAAACTAGCTGCGCGTTCCGTTTGATCTGTTTTCTATTGACATTTCTTTGTACATATCCATACAAATGATGCCAGCTGATTCATAATTTCGACTGGCTGAGAAAGGTTGCCTACCTGTCTGTCTCGTCCCGACTCCCGACATGTTCATTACTATGGGACAGCCGGCGATCGAATTTCAATATTGAAACAATGTTGCAAATGTTCGAGAGACAGACAGCAAGGTTTATACAAATCTAAAAGAAGTCTAAAAGAAATGTCTAAAAGAAAGTCTAAAATAAATGTGAGATAATGTCTAGATGCTTTTTATAGTGGAGAACAACTTTATACATTTCCTGGCTGGGCTAATGAGACGAGCAGAGGATCAACATCATAGCTTTAGCCGGTGGTAACTTGTGGAATAGACACCGGCTGGAATGTGATTTTAACCAATCAGCATCCAGGATTAGACCCACCCGTTGTATAAAATAGAATATGTCCTCATAGGACTCATTCAGAGAGAGGCCATTTTACATCTCCTACTTAACTCAATTAAGAGAGTTTTCTACCCCTCACTCTGTCTCTCTCTAGTTTTATCATGTGGAGCAGCAGGTGGAATTTAATAAAAGGTGTGTACAGAGTGAATATGTCAGAGTGTGTGGTGTGTGTGTGTGTGCGTGCGTGTGTGTGTGTACGTGCGTGTGTATGACAGAGGACCGACGGTATCATTACAGAGAGGGTGTGGTGGTGACACATGATGCATTGCCCAGGCAGCATTGATCTGGCCTCTGCAATGGCGAGGTGTCTGGGTAAGCCTTACAGATGGAGTGTTTGTTTGTGTGTGTGTGTGTGTGTGTGTGTGTGTGTGTGTGTGTGTGTGTGTGTGTGTGTGTGTGTGTGTGTGTGTGTGTGTGTGTGTGTGTGTGTGTGTGTGTGTGTGTGTGTGTGATGTATGGGTGCGTGGCATGGCGGCCGGGCACAGCCATCACTCAGGTACGGAGGACTAATGGAGGGGACGAGGCAGACAGCCGCTGATGGATGGCCTGTCCCAGCACACACAAACACACACACAACACAACTCCACAGTGGCACTCATCAGATATCAGCACTAATGTCTGACCTCCTTCACTCAGCACATGCCCTTCACCTGGAGAGAGAGAGAGAGAGAGAGAGGGGGGAAAGGGAGTTAGGGGGAGACAGAGAGGGGGGACAGGGATATAGAGAGGGGAAAGAGAGAGGGGGGACAGGGATATAGAGAGGGGAGAGAGAGAGAGAGAGGGGGGGAGAGAGAGAGAGAGAGAGAGAGGGGGGAAAGGGAGTTATGGGGAGACAGAGAGGGGGGACAGGGATATAGGGGGGAGAGAGAGAGAGGGAGAGAGAGAGAGAGAGAGAGAGAGAGAGGGGCAGTGACTTTTATTCATGAGAGCTTTACACAGCATCTATGGGTATTAACCCTTTTTGCCTTGTATTTGCCCCTTGGAGTGGAAGCAGTGCAACTAAAATGTGTTTTTCTGCGTTGTTGGCACGCCTAAAACACACACACACAACTAGTATCGCACCAACAGGCATACATCCATACACACAATGCATAGAACAAACAGACATACGCACATGCAAAACACACTCTCAAAAAAAGTCTCTCACACACACACACACACACACACGCACGCACGCACACACACACACCCACACACACACACACACACACACTCACACACACCTGCGCACACAGCGAGTGAACCCACATGTGTTTCATATTGCTGTAGCCGCAATACATGGCTTCCTTCACTCTCCATTAGGTTCTATCTGAATGAAATGCTCAGAGACATTAAGGTAATGTTACAGGCCAATAAAGTATTTAAAGACCCCTGGGGCTGGCCGTGCAGGGGACTGCAGGGAGGGGAGAGGACAGGGGAATGCTGGGGAGAGAGAGGACAGGGGAGGCTGGGGGGGAGAGGTGGCACAATACAGACCTCCCCTCCCTCTGTTATATATTCATGTCAGTGTTCTCTTAGGGCTCTATTCAATCCGCATTGCGGAAGTTCAGCTTTACAAAATTATTGAAATTTAAAGGCAATGCATGGCGGCTCAATCGGAAATTAACATTACATTTCTATCACGGAATCTGTAACGCTTCAACGATACGGATTGAATAGAGCCCTTAGTCTATGCCCTGTCTTTTGTTTCTTTTTTAATTTATATTCTATACTGGAGCTTACAGTAGGCCTTAACAACACGACACAGTAGGCCTTAACAACACGACACAGTAGGCTTTAACAACACGACACAGTAGGCCTTAACAACACGACACAGTAGGCTTTAACAACACGACACAGTAGGCCTTAACAACACGACACAGTAGGCCTTAACAACACGACACAGTAGGCCTTAACAACACGACACAGTAGGCCTTAACAACACGACACAGTAGGCCTTAACAACACGACACAGTAGGCCTTAACAACACGACACAGTAGGCCTTAACAACACGACACAGCAGGCCTTAACAACACGACACAGTAGGCCTTAACAACACGACACAGTAGGCCTTAACAACACGACACAGTAGGCTTTAACAACACGACACAGTAGGCCTTAACAACACGACACAGTAGGCCTTAACAACACGACACAGTAGGCCTTAACAACACGACACAGTAGGCCTTAACAACACGACACAGTAGGCTTTAACAACACGACACAGTAGGCCTTAACAACACGACACAGTAGGCCTTAACAACACGACACAGTAGGCCTTAACAACACGACACAGTAGGCCTTAACAACACGACACAGTAGGCCTTAACAACACGACACAGTAGGCTTTAACCAGAAGACACAGTAGGCCTTAACAACACGACACAGCAGGCCTTAACAACACGACACAGTAGGCCTTAACAACAAGACATAGTAGGCCTTAACAACACGACACAGTAGACCTTAACAACAAGACACAGTAGGCCTTAACAACACGACACAGTAGAATTGAATCAACAAGCCACAGTAGACCTACTCAACACAACATGACACAGTAGACCTAAACAACACATCACGACACAGCAGGCCTAAACAATACAACACAACAAAGCAGGCCTACACAACACAACACGACACAGTAGACCTAAACAACACAACACGACACGACACGACACAGTAGGACTACACAACATGACACAGTAGGCCTAAACAACACAACACGACACAGTAGTTCTACACAACACGTCAAAGTAGGCCTACTCAACACAACATGACACAGTTGGTCTACACAACACGATCCAGAAGGCCTACAAAACACAACACGACACAGTAGGCCACAGAACACAATACGACACACCAGGTATACAACATAACACAACATAGTAGGCCTACTCAACCCAACACAACACAACACAGCAGGACTACACAACACAACATGACACAGTAGACCTAAACAACACAACATGACACAGTAGGTCTACACAACACGACAAAGTAGACTTACTCAACACAACACAGTAGGTCTACACAACACGACAAAGTAGGCTTACTCAACACAACATGACACAGTAGGCCTTAAAAACACAACACGACACAGTAGGCCTTAACAACACAACAAGACACTGTAGGTCTACACAACACGGCACGACACAGTAGTCCTAAACAACACAACACAACACGACACAGTAGGTCTACACAACACGACAAAGTAAGCCAACTCAAAACAACACGACAAAGTAGGCCTACACAACACAACACGACACAGTAGGCCTAAACAACACAAGCCCCCTCATAAAGACGTCAACCCTCAGTAGGCCTAAACAACACAACACAACACGACACAGTAGGTCTACACAACACGACAAAGTAAGCCAACTCAAAACAACACGACAAAGTAGGCCTACACAACACAACACGACACAGTAGGCCTAAACAACACAAGCCCCCCCATAAAGACATCAACCCTCAGTAGGCCTAAACAACACAACACGACACAGTAGGTCTACACAACACAACACGACAAAGTAGGCCTACTTGACACAGTAAGCCTTCACAACACAACACATTAGGTCCTACCCAACACAACACGACACAGTACGCATACAGAACAAGACACAGTAGGTCTACACAACACAACAGGACACAGTACGCATACAGAACACGACACAGTAGGTCTACACAACACAACACGACAAAGTAGAACTACTCAACACAACACAGTAGGCCTACACAACACAACACGTCACAGTAGGACCTACACAACACAACAAGACACAGTAGAACTACACAACACAACACAGTAGGCCTACACAACACAACACGTCAATAGTAGACCTAAACCACACAAGACAACACAGCAGGTCTACACAACACAACACAGCACAGTAGGTCTACAACACAACACTACATAGTAGGTCTACTCAAAACAACACGACACAGTAGGCCTTAAGAACATAACACGACACAGTAGTACAACACAACACAACACGATACAGTAGGCCTACTCAACACAACACAGTAGATCTTAACAACACAACACCGTAGGCCTACACAACACAACACGACAACAGTAGGACCTACACAACATGACACGACTAAGTAGGCCTACACAACAAAACACTGCACAGTAAACCTAAACAACACAACACAGTAGGCCTAAACAACACAAGCCTCCTAATAAAGACATTAACCCTCAGCGCAAGAAGGGTACGTTTTTTATTTTAATGAGTCCAAACGCATTAAGAATGTATTGAGGCTTGGTAGACTAGAGGAGTTGGAGGAGAAGGATGGATATTTGTCTGGTGCTATTGATTTCTCACAAGCTTTTATTGCATCTCAGCGACGGCTAATGCCCCCAGATCCTGCTACACTGTGAATTATTAAACACACTGTTTTGTTTTGTGTCAGCTGCAAAGTAATTCGAGATTTGTGACACTGATATCTGATGATGCGGTATGGGAGTAAAGTGTTTATTCTCGGGAATTGGACTGACGTAGACGATGATGAGAGGTCGGCATCGCTAGCTGCTAATGTGATAAGTCAATATCGAGTTTGGGAGAAGTCAGCAGGTCTGCGTCCCAAATGGCACTGTATTCCCTACAGTGCACTACTTTTGACCAGATTCTCATAGGCCCTGCTCAATAGTAGTGCGCTAAAATAGGGAATACGGTGTCATTTGGGACACACCTAAGGACAGTGATATTGCTGCTTAGTGGTCGGACACGTTTCAACATTGTCCTGGTGTCGCAAGCTTCATCTATAACCTGACAGATGTGAGTAACCTGAGAGAATATGCGATGACAGATTCACCCCTCATATCATACAGTATCATGGAGCGCTCGATGGGTGTAAAAAAAAAAGAACACAAAATGAAGCAAGAAACACAAATGAGTGAAACAGAGCAACCGTAAAAGATATGGAGAAGAAGATAAAAGAGGGCGAGAGAGAGAGAGAGAGAGAGGGAACCGGAGAGGAGTTAAGATTCAGGGCCTCACGGCGGCAGAGGGAGCTATCATTACCATACATCAGGAAAATAAATGAGGCTTTCAGCGGGCCGTAATAAGAGTTTGATAAATCATCAGGCCAGAATTAACTAGACGTCAAAACAATGTGAGTCGGCTGATGGATGGGGGAGGAGGGGCTGATGGCACAGATTAGTCTGGTCGGGACTGGGCAGGACCGACCGGGCGAGGAGGGGAGTGGAGGGGTGAGAGCCTGACAAGGTCGGAGTGAGGTGGGGTGAGGATGGATGGGGTGGGAGCACAAGGCAGCCATGCCAGCTTTATAGAACAGAATAGGATGTAAGGAGAGGAACACAGAGAGGGTTAGTAGAATGAGTTCAGAGAGAAATAGAGGAAAGGAAGTTTGTTTTGACGCTCTACATTCCAGACTTTTGTCATTCCTTTGTCATCCAGACAACGTAGGTCAGATTTGAGACTCCACAGTGATTGAAGTACACAGCAGCTGATTGTATACTGTAGCACTAGACAACCCCTTGATTATTCCATGCTCAATGCTGTTACGTGGTGTCCAAATGATTTGTCACAGGACAGGAGAGTGGTGTGTGTGTGTGTGTGTGTGTGTGTGTGTGTGTGTGTGTGTGTGTGTGTGTGTGTGTGTGTGTGTGTGTACGTGTGTGTTGGGGTTGGTTATCAGGCTTCTGATCATGAGCCTGGTTAACACTGTAGTAGCCATTACATTAGGGCGGTGTGTCACAGCTTGTGCCATGTCCTCTCTCTCTCTCTCTCTCTCTCGTTCCCTCTCTCTCTATCCTTCCCTAGCCGACGAGGGGAGCTTTAATTGCGCAACGCTGACCTTTCCTGAGTCGCCGTGACAACCCTGTCGGCAGCAAAGGGAGGTGACGGTGGCCCGATTAGTGGTGACAGTGCCGGGCGGGCGGCACCCGGGCATGGCTAATTGGGCCCCATCATCCTCAGCGCTAGTTAGAGAGGAGAGGAGACCAGAGCACTGCCAAGCTCCAGGGGGAGCCATGTCCACTCTCACTCTCCTCAATTCCTGCCTGCTTGCTCTGACTTCTGTGTGTGTGTGGGGGGGGGGGGGGGTTGTGTGTGTTTGTGTGTGTGTGTGTTGCGACGTGCACACATCCCATCCTAGTGTGTATGAAACTGTGTGTGTGGTCGTCTGTCTGTGTGTGTGTTAGTGATGCACGGGTTGACTCATAACCGCAGCCCCTGAGGTTATATCCGCAGGGCGGGGCAGGTTTAGGGTCATGAAAGACTGTGTGGATGAAGGGCGGGTGGGTAGCGGGTGGGTTGAATAAAGAGAAACAATGCAAAAAATCCATAAATGTATAATTCTTGTGCAATTTATATCTACCATATATAGATAAATCATCATCGTAAATCATATAGATAAATCAACCTCCATTGAGGTTTTTCTTCGTTATTTGGACCTGACGTTGGTGCGTAACCTAAGCCTAAGAGAAAATCTGTGAAACGCTGCGAGTTGAAGTTGAAGTAGTCTAATGCTTGGGAAGGATTTGGTGAAGTGTTAAAAGAGGACGATAGCAGTTCCCGGCTGTGTTACACGTGATTATTGTGAGGCGCTATACACATTTGACAGTCACAAGACTTCAAAATGACACGTCAAGGGAACTGTACTGTTCCGATGGGTTAAATGGAATAGTAGCCCAACTGAAATCTGGACACTGGTTGTAGCCTAACGTAACAATAACTCCTGCAGAATGAAGCATTTCTTGCAGAAGAATTATACACCAAATGTGCATTTTGACTCGGGAACAGGAGGGGAGAACTATTATTTCTTCATTGGAGAGAATGAATGCACGGTTAGGGACCGTAGATAATGGTGATTGTGCTTTCTTTATAAGCATCATAAAAGCTGATCGAATTTCAACCACGTAAAATATGCATCCAAGCCCAACTGAGAAGCTGCATGTATCTAATTGTTGACTAACAAATCCCCGAACAAAATTATAAGCAGAAACAAAGACCTATCTAGAAAGGCCTGTCAAAAAATAGATTTGCCATCTCTGACTATAGAGTGCATTTTCTATATTTGCGGGTTAAGGTCGGGTCTCAGATTTTCACTTCATCACATACTATAGTCGGGCGAACGCGGACAGGTTATTAGCAATTGCGGGTGGGTGCGGGTGAACAAACAGCTGACCCGCACAGGAGGATGGAGAACGGCAGGATGTGTACTCAGACCTGCAGTCACTGGGCAGACGGCCCTGCCCCTACACTTTTATTTATTTAAAAAAAAAGGTGCTACCTGGAACCAAAGAGGGTTCTCCCATGGGGACAGCCCAAGAACCCTTTTGGAACCATATTTTCTAAGCGTGTAGGCCTGGATGGGCCCTCAGCCCACCCAAAACTGGAACTGTGTACAACTGTACGATGTCTATCTTTACCATTGTATGTGAACAGCCGGTCTGCACACTGTTTCTGCAGAATGTGTTTTGTCTACAGTGAAGAATCAGTCTGTCTTGTACTAGGTTTTCCTGTCATGTCTGTCCACACTGTGATTTACTCTGGGTGGATGTGTTTCAGTGTAAAGCCTTCCTCAGTTGACTTACTTAATGAGCTATGAAGAATAATAGGCAGAGTCAGATCTAACCCTACCCATTCTGTCAGTCAGTATGTCTGTCTGACTGTCTGTCCTTCCATTTGAATATTATCCAGTCAGTCAGTCAGTCAGTCAGTCAGTCAGTCAGTCAGTCAGTCAGTCAGTCAGTCAGTCAGTCTGTCTGTCTGTCTGTCTGTCTGTCTGTCTGTCTGTCTGTCTGTCTGGCTGTCCATTTGAACATTATCCAGTCAGTCAGTCAGTCAGTCAGTCAGTCAGTCAGTCAGTCAGTCAGTCAGTCAGTCAGTCAGTCAGTCAGTCAGTCTGTCTGTCTGTCTGTCTGTCTGTCTGTCTGTCTGTCTGTCCATTTGAACATTATTCAGTCAGTCAGTCAGTCAGTCAGTCAGTCAGTCTGTCTGTCTGTCTGTCTGTCTGTCTGTCTGTCTGTCTGTCTGGCTGTCCATTTGAACATTATCCAGTCAGTCAGTCAGTCAGTCAGTCAGTCAGTCAGTCAGTCAGTCAGTCAGTCAGTCAGTCAGTCTGTCTGTCTGTCTGTCTGTCTGTCTGTCTGTCTGTCTGTCTGTCTGTCTGTCTGTCTGTCTGTCCATTTGAACATTATTCAGTCAGTCAGTCAGTCAGTCAGTCAGTCAGTCTGTCTGTCTGTCTGTCTGTCTGTCTGTCTGTCTGTCTGTCTGTCTGTCTGTCTGTCTGGCCGGCCATTTGAACCTTATCCAGTCAGTCAATCTGTCTGTCTGGCCGGCCATTTGAACC
Source organism: Salmo trutta (assembly GCF_901001165.1). Classification (NCBI taxonomy): domain Eukaryota; kingdom Metazoa; phylum Chordata; class Actinopteri; order Salmoniformes; family Salmonidae; genus Salmo; species Salmo trutta. The sequence goes on along the minus strand of NC_042983.1, from coordinate 10,382,309 downwards.
TTATCCAGTCAGTCAATCTGTCTGTCTGTCCGTCCATTTGAACCTTATCCAGTCAGTCAGTAAGTTCACCCAAGGCCCCCATCTAGGAGAGATGTTTTCTCAAAACATATGTGTCTCCAATTCAGGCTCTTCATTTCAGGCCAAAACAAAGTGTGCTTTGCATTCTGATTTAATCCATACCAACCAACCACGCTGCTGGGGGACTAATCCCTGGAAACCATCTAAACATGTGGTTTAAGGGAATTGGATAAGACACCCACCCTTGACCTACGGTACGTCCCAAATGGCACCTAGTTCTCTATATAGGGCACTACTTCTGATCCAAGCCGATGGGGTGAAAGTAGTGCACTATAAAAGGGAATAGGGTACCATTTGGGAGGCAACTTTATTATTAGGATAAAAAATTTGACTTCAGTATGACGTTTAAGTGGTTGAATGACAAACGGTGGTTCTAATGGTCCCCATCTGTTGCAGTAATGAAGCCACTCGTCTGAATGAGGTATTTTAATTAAATGTACTGTATTAGCCTTGATATGTTGCTTATCAGCAGTCACAGTCATTATGCAAATGTAATAAAGATTGGCGTGCAGCTTGGTAATTAATAACAGAGATGTTAGCAACTGGCTTCCAGCTAAGTTCCCTTCAAGTATTCAAACGAGAGAGAAAGAAAATGAGGTCCCCTCATCTGAAATCCTACCCCCTCTTATGGTCACTCTTCCTCTGAAGTGTTTAGACATGCTACATACTTTGTACTACATCATTGTACAATCTATGTCTTCTGAGATATAATCTAACTACTGTTGGCTAACCCCATTCCGTACAAATTTGCGCAACCGCAGCATTCAACCGAGGTTGCAATGAAAACGAATGGGACTGTAGCGACTGCGTCGGCATCAAAATCTGGGGTGTGAACTACGTTGCTATTCAAGCGTTGATTGACATGATGTTGGCCCGATATTATTGGAGAAAAGTTGAAAAAACGGACCCCTCTGACGCTGTACGTTAAATTGTGACGTGTCATGACGTAACGTACAGCGAGCATAATGCAACTCTTTCTGTGTCGTACAGCCTCTCTCCACCAGGTGTAGCGCTTCTCTGTCAGATGAAAAATAAGACAGGAACAGGGAGAAGGTAAGGGGAGGATACCATTTGTTTTTGCGTTATCGCTGCAAGCCAACATGACTCTCAAACGCCGCGACAGCCGCTGTTCATTTCTGAAGATAACTTTAGCGCCGCCCTAAAACCCCGATTCAAATTCGACACAAACTTTCAAATAGGTATGTAATGACACATTATAGAAACTCTTTATAGTTTTTATTTACGTTTTAGAGGTGATAAGTTGGACCGATCGGGTGAAAAAAGCCATTTCCCCTCACGGTTTATCTCCCCCTTCCCCTATCACGCGGTAGGTTTTTCTTCCCCACCTGTCATTTTTAAAAAGACCCGACGGAACTCATTGCCTTCTTCAATCATGCAAAGATGGGCAGCATGAAGGTCTCGTCATTGATTTTGCTGGAAAGTGGAGAAATTGAAATTGGTATAACGTTTTTTGGGCACTAAAATAAGGGAAATTGCACGTTACAGCGCAATGTACAAAAGTGTGTTTGCTAACTATAATACAATTGTACAATCTTATGTCCCCTTCTCATGTCGTCTTCTATTGTTGTACTCGTCCTATGTTCAGAAGTAGCTGGCGATGTTGAGAGAAATCTAATATGTGGGGGAAAAGCTGGAGTGAATACAACACAAATCTGTCATCTCTGTTACATCTCTACTCTGACATGCCTTCTTCAGGGGGGGGCAGTATGTGGGCGGGGCGGTGTGCCTCTCTCTGACCCGGCGGTCATTAATCTCACTCCCTGTCAGGATAATAGACACTGATGGACGGGTCAGTGTTTGCCCACGACGCGCACACACACACACACACACGCGCACATGTACACGCACGCACGCACACACGCACGCACACACACACACACACACACACACACACACACACACACACACACACACTGGCCCCTCTCGCTGCTGACAGCTTCTAACCCACACACATACTCATTCAGTTACTCATTCACAGCGGCTGACAGACTTAAAAGGACCCATTCAATGAACGGTCCTGAACCTGCCCGGTGTGTGTGCGTGCATGTGTTATACTCTCTGTAGAAGCCGTAGCACTGCCCAGTCACCTCTTACCCCCTCTGCTGTTCACTCACAACATATCCGTCTGTTTGTCAAATTATATACTGCCAGAGACCGGTCACAATGAAGCCATAGAGACTTAAAATGTACCTGAATATGCACACAGTTAACATGCAATTCAGCTGAGATCAAATCCAGTGTATGTTTAGAATGAGTTGCAAACTGTGCACACACACGCACACGCACACACACACAGCCGTTCTGTTCAAATTGGATAAAAACAGCTCCTCTGCTCCCTCTAAGCTGTCCTTCCCTCCCTCCTACCCCTCTTGTCCAGCCAGCTCAGGCCCTCCACATTTCCAAGCAATTACTTCATGTTGATTTAGCTGTCATTGGGGGCATGTGTTTTAACATGATTTATAGACTGCAGCCCGGTGCCAGTTGACTTGCGATAAATTTAACAATATTGAAAAAGGCTCATTTGCTTAGCATTACATTAGAGGATAGATGATTTCTACACCAAGTCATGTAAATGAGTTTTAAGAGGGCCCATCACTCATCATGTCATGTAGCCAATCCCATTATTATTTATGACTATAATTGCCCCATGTTTCCTCAGGCCAAAGCGTACAACTCGTGTGTGGTGACAGCTCCACTCTGGCACAGGCTGAGGGAGAGGGATAGTGTGTGTGTGTGTGTGTGTGTGTGTGTGTGTGTGTGTGTGTGTGTGTGTGTGTGTGTGTGTGTGTGTGTGTGTGTGTGTGTGTGTGTGTGTGTGTGTGTGTGTGTGTGTGTGTTCCTGCATGCATGTGTGTATTTTTTCTTCGTTTTTGCAAGCAGTATGGAGCTTTCTGTTGACTGTGTGTGTATGCCAGAACAAAAAAAGAGAACCTTGCTGTGAGTTGAATGTCCACTGTGTTATCTTCAGGCACAGGCTGTCACTTTCAATCTAAACAGCATGGTGACAGTTTCAACCAATTAGAAAATTAACCTCTCTCTGGAGAAAAATACCCATCGACCCAGTAGTCACTGGTGTGTCTGTGTATGTGTGTGTATTTGTGAGTTTGTGTGTGTTCGCGCATGTGTGTGTGTGCATGGGTGCGTTAGTGTGATTGTGTGTGTTGGCGCATATGTGTGTGTGTGCATGTGTACATGCTTGTGTGTAGGCCTACGTGTGTGTGTGTGTGTCTGTGTGTGTGTGTGTGTGTGTGTGTGTGTGTGTGTGTGTGTGTGTGTGTGTGTGTGTGTGTGTGTGTGTGTGTGTGCGTGCACGTGCGCGTATCTGGCTAGGCGGAAGGAGCCAGTGCTCTCTATGTTATCTAATGGAGCTCCATATCAGGAGGTGAAGCTGATTGGACCAACCTCTTTACATAGATACAAGCCTTCTCACATACACTGCTGTCATACACACTTAGACCCAACACACACACTAGCACACTTGCAAATCTTAAAATGGTGAAGAATGTAAATTCTTCAGTATACAGAAATGTACTCCATGGCTATGTACCATATACCTCATTCATTCTGAGGTCAACTCTGACTATGAGACCACAGCTGAGGCTGGCCCATTGCATCGTGCACTTGCTCAGACATGTCATAACACTGCTACTTACATGTGCCTCTGTCAAACATGTCAACCCCAAACCATAACAAAGATAAAGGGCTGCTTTCATAGCCCGGCCCAAGTGTGTGTTGACATTGCAGCTGAGGCATTATTTGATTGGCACAGTGATCTGCACGTCAATGCCAATTACATTGTAATCTGGCTTTATAGAGGCCGTGGCTCTATCATGGTCTAGAGCTGGGGGGTAGAGGGGCGAGGGGTAGAGGGGTAGAGGGCAGAGCACAGAGATAATGAGAGAAAAGACTAGGGGATTCAAGCACTGTCTGACAGAGCTACTAGACCCTAAGACTGCCTGGTTAACTCTGTGTAAGGGCATTGGAGTTCACCAGTCTTAATAGATCCTTGTATTATTCCAGTTCACAAGTCAAATACATTACTTTTGTATTGTACTGGATATCTGTATGCTTTCATGATGGTCCTAAGCCATTGCATTTATCAGGTGCCAAAACCAAGGGACAAATATTCACAGCACAGTCCCTGCAGAGAGAATACACTATAGGGTATATCTATTGTAAAATGTGTGCCAAACAAAAGCCATTGACTTCAAAGTTTAACTAACCATACAACTCAACGCACAAGGACTAGTTTGAATAATTTACACAGAACATTTCACAAAAACACATTTACTGGAATAACTGTGCAGATGCAATGTTTGGTAACAGAATTATGGTGAAATCTCATTCCGTTTTTTTATGCGACCACGTTTACCAAAAACTGTTAAATATCTGCTCTGAAATTAAGATTGAAAGATGTCTGCAGAAAGAATGGGGTGTCAGCTATGACATGACACCTTGAGTTTGAAAAAATTTATTTTGGTTATTGAATTGAACTACACTAGGTGAAGTAAGGATTTTCAATGCGACCCTGTGCATGTGACTAAATAAAAATGTAATCTAATCTAGAGTAGAGTTCAGTACAGAACAGTATATATGTTCAGTACAGTACATTATACTGTACTCTAGTGTGCTCTATTGCAGGGGTTTGCAAAGGTACTAAGGGAGGGGATATTTTGGGGGATTTTTTGATGTGAAAATCGATAGCTACAACTAGGGTTGCAAAGAGTTGGAAACTTTCCGGCAAATTTCAGAAATTTTTCCGGGAATTTTCCATGGGAAGTTAAGCCCGGGAATTTGGGGAATTTTGCTTAAATTCATCAAAAAAGTTAGCTTATAACAGTGAACCTTTTTTGTGGGATATACATAAGGCAATTCTAGGTCTTGTGGCATATCTTGGTTAAACTATCCCCAATTCATTGGAATTGCAACCCTCTGCATGCACAGTGCATTCTTCCATCACATGTGCAGTGCACTCTTCCATCACATGAACAGCTGATTCTCAAGATCTTGCATACTAATGAGATGCTATTGAGCCCACACTACTACACCATCGGAGCCAAGGACTACATGCTTTCTGGTAAGTTTTGATTATAATACAGGGTGGGGTGAATATATTTTATATGACATACATGATTTTTTGTTAACCTGATATGGATAGGGGGCAGTATTTTCACGGCCGGATGAAAAAAACGTACCCGATTTAAACTGGTTACTACTCTTGCCCAGAAATGAGAATATACATATTATTAGTAGATTTGGTTAGAAAACACTCTGAAGTTTCTAAAACTGTTTGAATGGTGTCTGTGAGTATAACAGAACTCATATGGCAGGCAAACACCTGAGAAAAAGTCAACCAGGAAGTGGAGGATCTGAGAATTGTAGTTTTTCTTTCTAGTCCCTTTCGAAACTACACTATCTGTGGGGTTATGTTGCACTTTCTAAGGCTTCCATTGGCTGTCTTAAAGCCTTCAGAAAGTGGTTTGAGCCTTCTCCTGTCCCTGGGCAGAGTATAGGAGCTCAGTTACTGAGTGGTCTGCCTGGCAACAAAGGGATTGGATATGCGCGGTCCCGCGAGCTCGCAGTTTTTTCTTTTTTATCCTTGAATGAATACGCTATTGTCCGGTTGGAATATTATCGCAATTTTACGATAAAAATACCATAAAAATTTATATTAAACAGCGTTTGACATTCTTCTAAGTACGGTAATGGAACATTTGGACTTTTTGTGTTTCGAATTGCACTCGCGCGTTAGCCTTTGGATAGTGACCTGAACGCACGAACAAAACGGAGGTATTTGGACATAAATATGGATTATTTCAAACAAAAACAACATTTCTTGTGGAAGTAGCAGTCCTGGGAGTGCATTCTGACGAAGATCAGCAAAGGTAAGAGCATATTTGTAACACTAATTCTGAGTTTAGGTTGCCCCGAACTTGGCGGGTGTCTGTATAGCTTTCTGTGATGGCAAGCTATGTAGTCAGAATATTGAAAAATGTGCTTTCTCCGTAAAGCTATTTTAAAATCTGACACAACGGTTGCTTAAAGGAGTTCTGTATCTATAATTCTTAAAATAATTGTTATGTATTTTGTCAACGTTTATGATGAGTATTTTTGTAAATTCACTGGAAGTTTTTGGTGGGAATACATTTTCTGAACATCACGCGCCAATGTAAAATGCTGTTTTTGGATATAAATATGAACTTGATTGAACAAAGCATACATGTATTGTGTAACATAATGTCCTAGGAGTGTCATCTGATGCAGATCGTCAAAGGTTAGTGCTTCATTTAGCTGTGTTTTGGGTTTTTGTGACATATATGCTTGCTTGGAAAATGGCTGTGTGGTTATTTTGGTCTATGTACTTTCCTAACATAATCTAATGTTTTGCTTTCGCTGTAAAGCCTTTTTGAAATCGGACAATGTGGTTGGATTAAGGAGAAGTGTATCTTTAAAATGGTGTAAAATAGTCGTATGTTTGAGAAATTGAAATTATTGGATTTCTGAGGTTTTGATTTTGCGCCACGCTGTTCCATTGGATATTGGCTAGGCGTTCCGCTAGCGGAACGTCTGTCCTCAACAGGTTTTAACTAGTAAATAGAAGCTTACAGCAAAGTGAGTTTAAATCATTTCTAACTTGTTAACAATTTCTGCTAGTTAGTTTTTGCTTCCATGTGGGTTTTAGCTTGCTTGAGCCTGCTAACTGAGGAGTGTTAATTGACCTGTTTCCATACATGTTTCGTTTTAAAAAATGTATCTTACAAAGGAGTTGTTTAATCTAACTGCTTAACTATTTATCTGTACATGGAATTGTATTTGTTTTTTTTTACTCATTTTTTTCTCATCTTTACAGGACAATGCCATGGACACTATCTGATGTGTGGAGACATTTCACTGCAGGTAATGTAGAAGGAAAAGCTGTGTACATTTGCAAATACTGTGCCAAATCATATGTGAAGAATGCAACAAAGATGCAGAATCATCTGGCCAAGTGCATAAAGTTCCCTCAGTGCTCACAACAAGCAACCTCTACTTCTATTTGAGGTGAAAATTATGAATCAGACACCTTATCGATAGCAACAGCTCATGGTCCTCCTGAAATCAGATTTTTTTTTACTCAATGGAGGAACGTAGTCAGAGAAATGCTGATGAATGTCTTGCTTGAGCTGTGTATGCAACTGGTTCACCTCTGATGCTCACAGGCAATGTGTATTGGAAGAGATTTCTGAATATTCTTCACCCAGCATACACCCCTTCAACCAGACATGCTTTATCTACTCATTTGCTTGATGCAGAGTTCAAGTGAAGGTCAAGCAAATCATAGAGAAAGCAGACTGTATTGCAATCATCTCTGATGGGTGGTCGAATGTTTGTGGGCAAGGAATAATTAACTACATCATCTCCATCCCTCAACCAGTATTATACAAGAGCACAGACACAAGGGACAACAGACACACCGGTCTCTACATTGCAGATGAGCTGAAGGCAGTCATCAATGACCTTGGACCACAGTAGATATTTTCACTGGTGGCAGACAATGCTGCGAACATGAAGGCTGCTTGGTCTAAAGTGGAGGCGTCCTACCCTCACATCACACCCATTGGCTGTGCTGCTCATGCATTGACTCTGCTCCTCAAGGACATCATGGCACTGAAAACAATGGATACATTCTACAAGAGACCCAAGGAAATGGTTAGGTATGTGAAGGGTCATCAAGTTATAACAGCAATCTACCTCATGAAGCAAAGTGAGAAGAATAAGAGCGCCACATTGAAGCTGCCCAGAAACACCCGTTGGGGTGGTGTTGTCATCATGTTTGATGACAACACTGGAGGGAAAGGAGGGAAAGGAGTCTCTCCAAGAAATTATCATATCACAGTCTGCCGATATGGACAGCCCCATCAAGAGGATCCTCCTGGAATATGTATTTTGGGAGAGAGTGGTAAGCAGCCTGAAACTCCTAAAACCTATAGCAGTAGCCATTGCACGGATTAAGGGAGACAATGCCATCCTGTCTGATGTTCAGACTCTGCTTGCAGATGTAAGCAGACTCTGCTTGCAGATAAATCCGTACTGCCCTGCCCACTTCGCTGTTACTCCAAGCAGAGGAAACTGCAGTTCTGAAATACATCAAAAAGCGTGAAGACTTCTGCCTGAAGCCCATACATGCCGCAGCGTACATGTTGGGCCCCAAGTATTCTGGGAAGAGCATCCTGTCTGGTGCAGAGATCAACAAGGCCTATGGTGTCATCAGTACTGTGTCTCACCACCTTGGCCTGGATGAGGGCAAGGTTCTTGGCAGTCTGGCAAAGTACACTTCCAAGCAAGGGCTTTGGGATGGAGATGCAATATGACAGTCATGCCAACATATCTCATCAGCCACCTTTTTATTTTATTTTTATTTAACTAGGCAAGTCAGTTAAGAACAAATTCTTATTTTCAATGACAGCCTAGGAACAGTGGGTTAACTGCCTTGTTCATGGGCAGAACAACAGACTTTTACCTTGTCAGCTCAGGGATTTGATCTTTCAACCTTTCAGTTACTAGTCCAACACTCTAACCACCAACTGCTGGAAGGGACTGTGGATCTGAGGCTCTTTCCCATTTCCTCCATTATCCTCCAAATGCCACCAACATCAGCCACCTCAAAGCGCAACTGGTCCTTGTTTTGGAACACACACACTAAAACACACAACAGGCTGACCAATACAAGGGTTGAAAAATTGGTGGCCATCCGGGCAAATTTGAGGCTTTTTGAACCTGACAATGAGCCATCTTCAACAAGGTTGGAAAGTGACAGTGAAGATGAGGGCTCAGAGTCTGATGTTCAAGAGATGGACATTGAGGAGGTCCAGGGAGAAGACATGGAAGCCTGAGAGGAAGACAACCAAAGCTTTAATTTCTAGACTATCATTTTACATATGTATGTTGAAAACGTTTTTGGGAGATGCGATGGATCATTGAGGATTATTCAATATTCCCTTTCTTTTGTTGTTCAGTGAAATCATCCCATGTGAAGAGTCAACTCATTTAATTAAAGTTCAATTCATAAGTAAATCGTTTTTTTATTTCTATTGGAAGGATTTAATAATTTGCAATTATGACTAATCTAAGGTTTATGTTTCTGTCTCCATATGATATGGTAAATAAATCCAATGCAAAAAACATAATTTAAATGGTATTAATATTAATTTGCATATATTTCCGTTAATTCCCATATATTCCCATAATTCCCACGGAAGGTTTCCACCTCTGAATATTCCCCAAAATGTGCAACCCTAGCAACAACAGAATACCATTGTGGAAACCATTTTCATGTGTCTGCGTCCAGTATGAAAGAAGTTAGAGGTAGTTTCACGAGCCAATGCTAACTAGCGTTAGCACAATGACTGGAAGTCTACAGGAACAGTTAGCATTCTAGCTGTTCCTGTTAATCCGACTCTGGGGAAGTATATAAATGGCTTCATTGCCAAAATCTCAAACTATCCCTTTAATATGGAATATTTTATATACACTGAGTGTACAAAACATTAGGAACACGTTCCCCTTTTCCCCTCAGAACAGCTTCAATTTGTCGAGGCATGGACTCTACAAGGTGTTGAAAACGTTTCACAGGGATGCTGGCCCATGTTGACTCCAATGCTTTCCATAGTTGTGTCAAGTTGGCGGGATGTCCTTTGGGTGTTGGACCATTCTTGATACACATGGGAAACTGTAAAGTGAAAAACCCAGCGTCATTGCAGTACTTTGCACAAACCGGTGCACCTGGCACCTACTACTATACCCCGTTCAAAGACACTTATGTCTGGGTCGCAAGTTTGCCAGTGTGGGGGTCCCTGGGCAAAAAAAGTTTGAAAACCCCTGCTCTACTGTACTGTACTGTACTTTTCTTTACTGTACTGTTCTGTACTGTTCTCTACTGTGCTCTACTGTACTGTACTGTCCAAACTTGTGAAACGAAGACGTCTATGATTGGTTCAGATTTGGTCCGGCCAGGGCAAACTGACCAAATTTCAACAACTTTTCAATGTCCATGTACGTCCGATGTTGGTCGCTGTTCAGTTGGTGAGGATGCAATTTACAGTAAGTGGAAAGAGGGTAGGTGGTAGGTGTCATAGTAGGTGTCAGTAAGAGTCGGAAGAGGCGGCATAAACTGTAGAGAGAGTGGCAGAGAGCGAGAGAGCGAGGGAGAGATAAGGCTGGTCCTGGCCATTCTGCCACCCTAGGCGAGACAAAAAAATACGTATTTTCCAGACGTTGACGTTAGGTTCAATTTAGGGTCTGACTGAAAGGTGGAAATACATCATTTCCAGACGTTGAAATCAGGTTCATTTTCGGTTCTGAATGAAAGTTGGAAAGATGTCCTATTTATAGGAAAGATATAAGAAAGCATAGTTGAGTTTGGTGACAGAGAAAGAAATCAAAACAAACTTATCATTATTCAACTTGTGACAGAAAGATATAAGAAAGCATAGTTGAGTTTGGTGACAGAGAAAGAAATCGAAACAAACTTATCATTATTCACATTTCAGTATCATCAGAATCCAGAGAGGATGAGCTAGCCATATGATTGGTTCAGATTTGTTCCGGATGATTGGTTCAGATTTGTTCCGGATTGGACCAAAAACCATCGTCAGTGGACATGGAAGTCAAGGCCGGTCAGGACTGCACCAAAAAAAAAACGTCCAGTCCGGACAGGACCAAAGGAAGGAAGTCCAAAAGATGTCGGCTCATGCTTACTAGGGTGTAGCCTATCATGTCAATGGCATTTTATGAATGCCCATCCATGTGGTATGCCCACCATTTGTAAAACAGGACGTTGCATTGGCTTTATTAGTACTGAGTCCTGTAACTAAACATTTGGCCATTTAAAGCTCTGAATATCAGCTACCCAACTTAATCAGGAGGAGTTATCCTGAGCCTATTTGCAATGTGTTTACACATCGGGAAATGCATAAGTATTTTCTTTTTCGCTATGATCAGCTCATAAAAAATGTACGGATACAAACGTGAAACCACTGATCATGAACATTTTGCCCACGGGATGAAACTCCAAGACAGCAGTTGTGAGTAGCCTGATTGTCCATTCCATATTGTCCATTTTACTTTGACCTGTCCTGTTTTTAGGATATGTTGTTTGTAAGCACATTTTTTTATTTGTTTGGGCGCCATTTAGGTTAGGCTATTTGATCAGAGAAAACTGCATGATGTAAAAAGTTTCCATCTCAATACATTGTGATGCATTTTGTCTCCAGCCAGTGGGCTACAGAAAAGGTAACATACTCTTTCTACCTTATGCTATATCTGCTACATGATTTACATTAGATCATTTTTTTTGACTGAAAAAAAATTTGGTGGGGTTCCGTAGTGATGTGTCTCTCCAACAGCACCCTGGAGAGGCATGCTGGGAATGGACAAGATACTTATTTTGCATCCCTGCCTTTGACAAAGTGGGCACTGCTTATCACAGGGTGGCATCAGATCTCACTTAAAAAGCCCATATGCCACTGGTTGAGAGAAACTGTCATTGTTTTTGGGCAGAATTATGTGAGGTTTGTTGTTGGAGGTGCATCTTGGTCAGTTTAGCTCAAAAATTGCCGCCCTCATCAATCTGCCGCCATAGGCGCCGCATAATCCTGTCAAATGAGTGGGCCGGCCCTGGGAAGAGTGAGAGGTTGTCCAGACTGTTTTTACAGTCAGCAGATGACATAAAGAGAAAAAAAACTGTTACGAGCTGAACACAAAAGTATGTCAGTGGAAGGGAGAACAGTAGCAAGCAACCTAATTGTGGTTTATTGACTACAATGATTTCCCATTGGAACTAACTAAATTTCAGTAATTAATTACGCTACAGATTTTTGGGTGATTCCATTACCAACTTGGTAACAGAATTACGAGTTTAATTCACTTAATAATTCATAAACAAACTTGATATCAGTAAAAACACTATAACTAATTGGTAGGTCTATCTTTACTTTTTACTTCTGTGAACTTTCTTTATCCTCCCTCCTCATGAGGGAGAGAATTTAGAAAAATTCTTAATGATATGTAAGTTTTGCCACATACGGAAACAAATCATATTTCAAATAGAATTTTAGATACATTTTTTATAATACATTTAAAATTTAACACATTTTAAATACATTCCAACATACATTATGGAATATATTTCAAATGAATATAGATAAATATAATGTATTTCAAAATACATTTTGAAATACATAAAAAATGTATTTTTGAATACATTTTCACATGTAGTTATCAATATATTTGGTAAATATATTTGAAAATGTATTTATAAATATTTTGTCAAAAATACTCCAACATGCATTTAATTGTATTTGCAATAAATATATTTTTTTATTAAAATGTATCACAAATAGAAAAAAAAATCATAAATTATAATGTAACAAAATAGTCTTCGAATTTTTTATTTATTTCACCTTTATTTACCAGGTAGGCTAGTTGAGAACAAGTTCCCATTTACAACTGCGACCTGGCCAAGATAAAGCAAAGCAGTGCAACACAAACAACAACAGAGTTACACATGGAATAAACAAACATGCAGTCAATAATACAATAGAAAAAGTCTATATACAGTGTGTGCAAATGAGGTAGGATAACGGAGGTAAGGCAATAAATAGGCCATAGTGGCGAAATAATTACAAAATAGCAATTAAACACTGGAGTGATAGACGTACAGAAGATGAGTGTACAAGTAGAGATACTGGGGTGCAAAGGAGCAAAATAAATATAATAGATAACAGTATGGGGATGAGGTTGTTGGATGGGCTAATTACAGGTGGGCTATGTACAGGTGCAGTGATCTATGAGCTGCTCTGACAGCTGGTGCTTAAAGCTAGTGAGGGAGATACGAGTCTCCAGCTTCAGAGATTTTTGCAGTTCGTTCCAGTCATTGGCAGCAGAGAACTGGAAGGAAAGGCAGCCGAAGGAGGAATTGGCTTTGGGGGGACCAGTGAAATATACCTGCTGGAGCGTGTGCTATGGGTGGGTGCTGCTATGGTGACCAGTGAGCTGAGATAAGGCGGGGCTTTACCTAGCAAGGACTTATAGATGACCTGGAGCCAGTGGGTTTGGCGACAAATATGAAGCGAGGGCCAGCCAACGAGAGCATATAGGTCACAATGGTGGGTAGTATATGGGGCTTTGGTGACAAAACGGATGGCACTGTGATAGACTGCATCCAATTTGCTGAATTAAACTTTAACAGGCTCTTTGGATTTTTTTGTATGTATTTAACCTTAATTTAACTAGACAAGTCAGTTAAGAACAAATTCTTATTTACAACGACGGGCTACCAAAAGACAAAATGCCTCCTGTGGGGACAGGGGTTGGGATTTAAAAATAATATATTTTATATACATACAGTGAGGGAAAAAAGTATTTGATCCCCTGCTGATTTTGTATGTTTGCCCACTGACAAAGAAATGGTCAGTCTATAATTTTAATGGTAGGTTTATTTGAACAGTGAGAGACAGAATAACAACAACAAAAAATCCAGAAAAACGCATGTAAAAAATGTTATAAAATGATTTGCATTTTAATGAGGGAAATAAGTATACACTTTCCTAGATTTAACTTTAGCCTGCAGCTTTCATATGTGCTGAGAGAAGGAAAGTGCACCTCATACAAGTACTTGTATGAGGTGACTACCTCAAGCTCTAAACCCTCAGAGGTAGTAATCACACCTGTGGGGAGAGGGGCATTCTTCTTACTAAACCACAATGACCTTTGTTTTGGAGGTGTTCAGAACAAGGTTAAGGGTAGAGAAAGCTTATTGGACACTAAGAAAGCTTTGTTGTAGAGCATTTAACACAAAATCCGGGAAGGGGCCAGCTGAGTATAAGACTGTATCATCTGCATATAAATGGATGAGAGAGCTTCCTACTGCCTGAGCTATCTTGTTGATGTAAATTGAGAAGAGCATGGGGCCTAGGATTGAGCCTTGGAGTACTCCCATGGTGACAGGCAGTGGCTGAGACAGCATATGTTCTGACTTTATACACTACACTCTTTGAGACATGTAATTAGCAAACCAGGCCAAAGTCCCCTCAGAGACACCAATACTCCTTAGCTGGCCCACAAGAAAGGAATGGTCTACCGTTTCAAAAGCTTTGGCCAAGTCAATAAAAATAGCAGCACAACATTGCTTAGAATCAAGGGCAATGGTGATATCATTGAGGACATTTAAGGTTGCAGTGACACATCCATAACCTGAGTGGAAACCAGATTGCATACCAGAGAGAATACTATAGATATCAAGAAAGCCAGTCAGTTGATTATTGACAAGTTTTTCCAACACTTTTGATAAACAAGGCAAAAGAGAAATAGGCCTATAACAGTTAGGATCAGCTTGATCTCCCCCTTTAAATAAAGGACGAACCGTGGCTGCCTTCCAAGCAATGGGAACCTCCCCATAAAGGAGAGAGGTTAAAAAGGTCAGAGATAGGCTTGGCGATGATAGGGGCAGCAACCTTAATGAAGAAAGGGTCTAAACCATCTGACCCAGATGTTTTTTGCGGATCAAGTTTCAGGAGCTCCTTTAGCACCTCGGACTCAGTGACTGCCTGCAGGGAGAAACTTTGTAGCGGGCAGGGGTAAAAGAGGGAGAAGCATCAGGGATAGTCGCATTAGAAGGTGTGGGAGATGAGGAAATGTTGGATGGGCAAGGAGACATGGGCAGCTGTTAGGAGGAGGGTTTATTCTCCACATCTTTAACCATTTTCCAGAACTTCTTGGAGTTAGACCCACAGAGAGAGAACTACTCCTTAAAGTAACTAACTTTGGCCTTCCAGATAGCCTGAGTGCACTTATTTCTAATTTGCCTGAATGAGAGCCAGTCAGCCTGAGTATATGTGTGCCAAGCCTATTGCTAAATGCAATTCTTGAGGTGGAGTAATTGCAAGGTGACGGTCAAAACCAGGGGCTGAACCTGTTTTTAATTCTCACATGCACTTATGTCAGTCTCATTAAGACTGAAGAAATGGCAGTGTACAAGCTTAACCTTTCATGACAGAACACAACATAATAAATTAACTGGCATGGCAATCCGTCTCATAATCTGCTGCTCGAAAATGAATGTGTTTACATCCCCTGCTATATTGTGGATCAAGAGTTACCTGTCTAACATAACACTGTGGGGGTTCTTTTATGAAAGCATCTCTAACATAATCTAGGTAGAGTCAGGCATTCCCCACGGCAGCAGTCTAGGCTCCTTACTTCTTTCAATCTTTACTAATGACCTGCCACTGCCACTGAGAAAGCCTGTGTGTCTATGTATGTTGATGACTCAACACTGTAAACGTCAGCTACCACAGCAAAACTTAACAAAACTTTTACAATACAAAACATACACATACAAACCACAACATGACAATTCAATATGAATAAAGACTTGCTAAAGTGCTGAAATTTGGCACCCTCTGTGACTTCTAGGAAGATGTTAATCCACTAACCCCAAAACATAATCAGTTTTCACCATCATTGTAAAGCCCTAGTTATTTTGTTGCTTTGACAAGGTTATTTATGAAGATTAGTATTTATTTCATGGTTAGTGATTCATTTACGTTGGTCCCTCATTTTAAGGTCAACTCTGTTACGTGAACGGATCTCTTGTTTTAATATGGTGATCCTAATCCTTTAAAAGTATTTATTTCAAAAGAAACATTGGACATCTAATAGTCAAAACATAGTGTAAAAGCAGGTGAGCTGGTTCTACTCTTTTTGGTCATTTTCTGGTGTTTTGTGGTGAAAAACTAAGTGCGTCGAGCATAACGCGTCAACCCTGTTGACATGTTATAAATAGAAAGGCTAGAAATGTTTTGACAATTGAACAATTGCATTCAATTGCCCCTCCCTGTTGCACACAGCAAGCTTCCATTCTCCCTGTCTCAAGGGAGATTCATGGCTGATTTAACTAGTAATTACCAGTTGGAGGGCCATTCAAGTGGATTTTTCACCGATGTGGTAAATTCCGACCTGGTTATGAACGCACCATAAAAACCGCTAACCATCCACTGTAGGGCCATGTAATACCACTCCCCACTGGGCACACACAGGTTGAATAAACGTTATTTCCACATTATTTCAACGAAACTACATTGAACCAACGTGGAATACGTTGAATTGACGTCTGTGCCCAGTGGGTCATTGGAAGCACAAGACCTAGACCTGCACTTTGACATATTGTGGAGCATTGTCCGATTGATAGTTTTTGTTTAAATTGATAAAATCAAAAATACAATTCATAAAAACAGCCTAATGCCCACTCTCCCGATCTCGATTTTTGACATTATTTAATTAAGCTGAAGAGAGCCACTTACTATAGTAAAAAAAATATACAGTACCAGTCAAAAGTTTGGACACACCTACTTTATTTTTTACTATTTTCTACATTGTAGAATAATAGTGAAGACATCAAAACTATGAAATAACACATATGGAATCATGTAGTAACCCAAAAAAGTTTTAAACAAATCCAAATATATTTTGGATTTTTCAAAGTAGCCACCTTGATGACAGCTTTGCACACTCTTGGAATTCTCTCAACCAGCTTCATGAGGTAGTCACCTGGAATGCATTTCAATTAACAGGTGTGCCTTGTTAAAAGTTAATTTGTGGAATTGCTTTCCTTATTCATGCATTTCAGCCAATCAGTTGTGTTGTGACAAGGTGGGGGTGGTATACAGAAGATAGCCCTATTTGGTAAAAGATCAAGTCCATACGATGGCAAAAACAGCTCGAATAAACAAAAAGAAACAACAGTCCATCATTACTTTAAGACATGAAGGTCAGTCAATCCAGAAGTTTTGGCTTGGTGGCCAAAGAAATTATCTCCATGGATCAATAAGTAAAAAGTAATTCAAGAACCCAAATTAGGAACCACTTTGGCCACCCTTTAGACTAGATGTAATAGTCATACATTTATGGAATACTGTCAGGCTTTACATGCATTTGAGAAAAGATTAATGTGGATGCATTTTAAGGCATCATATACATTTAGCAAAGATGCAAAAGTATCTACATATATTTGAAATACATTTTACTTGACATTAAATATATTAAAATTATTTTGCTTTCCGTATGGGTGGTAACGTAATTAGATAACATTTTACTTGACACCCAGCGTCATAACACGTTATGACACAGTCATAACTATCTCATAATATGACATAACAGCTGACATAATGTGTCATAACCTGTCATAATATGGTCATAACACTGTCACAGCCCGTATATTTACACCTGTTGTGAAATATATTGCTTTATTTTATGGCTGGTTATGACACCTATATAGGAGTGTTAAAACTCACATTTATTATTTTTTCCCTGACAAGAAGTTTCCTTTGTTTTAAAGTTTGTTTCTTAAGTCCCTTGTTGTTGTTGTAATTCAGTCTTTACAGTCATGTTTTTTTTCATCATATTTTAAATGACTTGCAGAAAACACACTTTATGAAACTGTCAAGAAGCATTATGACCATCACAGTCATATAAACCAGAGAAGCCAATCACGTACATGCCCTTATGTCAATCATCAGTCAAAAAGAGGGAGTCTGGTCCTGCTCTTAAAATCAGCTCCCACATTCATCCCAGTTATCAGCTACAGAGCATTGGGGTAGGTGCGTGTCTGACATTAATTTGTGTACAATTACAATGATAATTTAATATAGTCAATTTTTTAAAATGTTACATAACATAAACATACTGTGACAAGCAGGCTATTGTTTTTTCTTCACTGAAACATGCAAAATAAATCCCTGCTAGGGGGAAATGCAGGTTAACTAACTAAACAACAAAGAATATGATCTATATGATCAGTCTCGTTGTGTAAAATAAAAAGTGTTTGATGTGAACCTAACTCACAGCTAAAAAATGTAAAGAAAGCAATCCAATGTTATTTGTTGCCAATACTTTACTGCAAATGACACTCAGGTCATGAGAAAAAAACGATACACTAATATTGCAGTTAGCCATGACAGCCTTTATAATAGAACGCTTGTGACCACACACATAAATATAGCACTTGGGAAAAAAACATCTTAAAGTAGAAATGAATGAAACAAACAGGCATTCTATTTTTGCTCTATTATAGTGGCCACTATAGTAGACATCGATCAAGCGCACAAGGCTACATGTGTGCAAAAATAACGTTAATTGAGTAAAATATTAAATAATCCCCCCTCACTCACACACAAGTGTTACTGTCAAGTTCAACACAACTAAAGCAATATCTTTGGGCTACACTGCACATTATTACATTGTACACGTTCTGCCTGTGGACATCTGTTCTACAATGTGCCAGCAGAGCATGATACACTTTGTAGGCATAATTGATCTCATTCAGACAGAGTACACCTGGCATTCCCCTTTTTATCCACTGTATTGAAAAAGTGAGAAAGAGGGAAAGTGTGTGGTGTTCCTTTCACCTCTATAGTGGCATCCAGCTTAAACCAGGCCCAGCTCCACCTACACTTGATCCCTGAATCCACTTGTTTAACAAGCAACGCCTCATTTTCACATAATTCTCTCATTCTGAAAATTAACCACATACTGTAAAGGGAAAACATTAGCTCCCAGATAGTAGTTAGTTCATTAGTTAGTTAACATTTCACACAGATTGCCAGGGTCCAGTAAGCAACTAACGCGTTATAACTTGAGGAACGACAAGGAACGTATACCAGTTAATACTATAGAGAATTGGTTAGGTTACCAATGTTAGCTCATCTGTAACTGTCTGACTTTATTAGCCAGCAAATTTTCACACCATAAACTCAATTATTTGATCAGTTAAGTTGGCTAATGTTGCTCACCATTTCTCTGGCTAGGTAATGGAGAATTCGATCCAGCTAGAAAAATAATTAACAATGCTTGTTCCACCACACTTTCTCCCTCACCTCAAACTTTCCAAATGGCAGTTTTTCGGTTACAGCTCATGAAGTACCTTCACCACCTTCTCAGCCTGTATTTGAGGTCAGGCTCTCACCTACCTCTTCATTATCCTTCAGGGGACACGCTGCTGTAACTGGCAAACTGCCTTTCCACTCTCTACTGTCCAGAGCGCGCGCTGATGCTGTAACTAGCAAATTGGTTGTCTCTACAGTCACATGCTGCATTCTGTTGTTATGTGAATGATTGGCTGAGCCTTGGATACACCAGTATTGCTCCAAACGCACATCACTAGTTTGCTTACAGCCAATAGTGCATCCGTGTATTGATGTATTTCTAATACCTTAAGACTTTTTGACTGAACCTTTATTTAACTAGGCAAGTCAGTTAAAGAACAAATTCTTATTTACAATGACAGCCTAGGAACAGTGGGTTAACTGCCTTGTTCAGGGGCAGAACCACAGATTTTCACCTAGTCAGCTCGGGGATTCGATCTAGCAACCTTTCGGTTACTGGCCCAACGCTCTAACCACTAGGCTACCTGCCACCCCCTTACACAACATCTAAGACCTCTTTTCCATCTGACCAGAAATCAAAGCCTTGCATATTGAACATTTCTGAGGATTGAAAATAGTAGAAAATGTTTATATGGCTTCATTTCTCAGAAGAATTGACTCTTAGCTTTCATTTGACACCCAATTCGACATGCTCCTATGATCTTCACGTTGGTGCTCGTGGGTCATTTTACATGGAAATACCCTATATCATCCCCATCTCTTTTCCTTTCTCCAAATGAAATGTCTCTCTCTCCATCTCTCCACTCCACCTTTATTCTCTCTGTCTCTTTCCCTCTCTCTTTCTCCAGTTTTTCCTCTCTCCACTGCTCGCCTCCCTGCCAGGAGCTTTTGTTTTTTAACAGATTAATTATTGACTTAAACAGGGCCAATTAATCAGCAAGTAATGGGGCTGCTGGGAGGCCGAGAGAGAGAGACCATGCATCAGAGGTAGAGAGGAGCACTGTCAACCCGCACACACAGCCCTCCTCAATCACTCCCACATTAACACCACAGAGAGGGGGAGGGCAGGGAGGGAGAGAGCGAGGGAGGGATGGTGAGGAGAGTAAAAGGAGGGTGAAAAGAGAAAGTGAGGGGTAGGGGACATAAAAAATAGAGAGAGGGATGGAGTCTGGTACAAGTTGGAAGCTCAGTTGGTAGAGCATGGCACTTGTAAGCATGGCACACGCATGACTAAATTGCTCTAATGGCGTCGGAGAGGACGGCAGATGTTTTTTGGGTTCCTGACCAATTGTGCTATTTTGTGGGGGTTTTTGTGCTGATCCTAACTTTTTTTTTTTTTACATAATGTTTCAGCCATCGTTTCATATGACCGAAAAGAGCTTCTGGACATCAAAAGAGTAATTACTAACCTCGATTTGGATGAGGAGTTCTAATTTCAAAGAATCGGAGGGGAAGGACATACTGCTCATCGCAGACCAGGCCCAAATCCCTGTCACTCGGAGCCGGCGCAATAGGGATATCTAACGAGAATGCAACAGCGAGTGGATAAGTTGCCATTACCCTCTGTTCTATTGGTGAACGTGCAATCACTGGACAATGAACTGGATGAGCTCCGGTCGAGACTATCCTATTAACGTGATCTGAAGAACTCTAATATCCTATGTTTCACAGAGTCGTGGCTGAACAAGAACATGGAAAATATAAATCTAGCTGGTTTTTCTATACATCGGCAGGACAGAACAGCTCTGTCCGATAAGCAGAGGGGAGGGGTGTGTGTCTCATTGTCAACAACAGTTGGTGCGGAATCTCTAACATTAACCCTCTAAAGTCTAAGCCCTGTCTAAGACCCCTTAAGGTACACTATACACGTGGACACCCCTTCACATTATTAAATTTGCCTATTTCAGCCACACCCATTGCTGACAGGTGTATAAAACTGAGCACACAGTCATGCAATCTCCATAGACAAACACTGGCTGTAGAATGGCCTTACTGAAGAGCTCAGTTACTTTCAGTGTGGCACTGCCATAGGATGCCACCTTTCCAACAAGCCAGTCCGTCTAATTCTGCCCTGCTAGAGCTACCCCAGTCAACTGTAAGTGCTGTTATTGTGAAATGGAAAAATCTAGGCGCAACAATGGCTCAGCCAGGAAGTGGTAGGCCACACAAGCTCACAGAACAGGACAGCCGAGTGCTGAAGCCTGAAGTGCGTAAAAATCGTCTGTCCTCGGTTAGAACACTTATTACCGAGTTCAAAACTGCCTCTGGAAGCAACGTCAGCACAATAACTGTTCATCAGGAGCTTCATGAAACGGGTTTCCATGGCCAAGCAGTCGCACACAAGCCTAAGATCACCATGCACAATGCCAAGTGTCGGATGGAGTGGTGTAAAGCTCACCGCCATTGGACTCTGGAGCAGTGGAAATGCATTTTCTGGAGTGATGGATCGCACTTCACCATCTGGCAGTCTGATGGATGAATCTGGGTTTGGCGGATACCAGAAGAACGCTACCTGCCCCAATGCATAGTGACAACTGTAAAGTTTGGTGAAGGAGGGATAATGGTCTGAGGCAGTGGTCTTTCATGGTTCGGGCAAGGCCCTTTAGTTCCAGTGAAGGGAAATGTTAATGCTACATCATACAATGACATTATAGACAATTCTGTGCTTCCAATTTTGTGGCAACAGTTTGGGGGAGGCCCTATTCCAACGTCTAGTGGAAAGCCTTCCCAGAAGAGTGGAGGCTGTTATAGCAGCAAAGGGGGGGACCAACTCCATATTAATGGCCATGATTTTGGAATGAGATGTTCGACAAGCAGGTTTCCACATACTTTTGGTCATGTGGTGTATTTACAAATAAATACGTGACTGGCTGGGGAAATAATTAAGCTTCATAATGTAAAATAATGTGACAGGTGAGATAAGAAATGTGATCTGCTTTATCTCCTAATGCATTGCACAAGTTCACTGCTGGTATTTACTTAATAAATAGATATAAATATTAAATTGTATTGGGAAAAACTTCAAATAGTTTCATATTGAAGGTATTGGGAAAAAAACATCCTGTGGCTATTTCCAAATACTCTGGTATATGGTATACCGCCAAATTCTAATTCAATCTCTCCCTATCCAAGTCTGTTGTCCCCACTTGCTTAAGATGTCCACCATTGTTCCTGTATCAAAGAAAGCGAAGGTAACTGAACTAAATGACTATTGCCGTGTAGCACTCACTTCTGTCATCATAAAGTGGTTTGAGAGGCTAGTTAAGGATCATATCACCTCCACCTTACCCGACACCCTAGACCCACTACAATTTGCATAGCGCCCCAACAGATCCACGGATGATGCAATTGCCACTGCACTGCACACTGCCCTATCCCATCTGGACAAGAGGAATACCTTTGTAAGAATGTTGTTCATCAACCACAGCTCAGCCTTCAACACCATAGTGCCCTCCAAGCTCATCAGTAAGCTCGGGGCCATGGGTCTGAACCCCGCCCTGTGAAACTGGGTCTTGGACTTTCTGAAGAGCCGACCTCAGGTGGCAAAGGTAGGCAACAACACCTCGCCACGCTGATCCTCAATACAGGGGCCCCACAAGGGTCTGTGCTCAGCCCCCTCCTGTACTCCCTGTTCACCCATGACTGCGTGGCCAAACACGTCTCCAACTCAATCATCACGTTAGCTGACGACATAACAGTGGTAGGCCTGATTACCAACAGCGATGAGACATTCTACAGGGAGGAGGTGAGAGCCCTGGCAATGTGGTGCCAGTAAAATAACCTCTCCCTCAAAGTCAACAAAATGAAGGAACTAATCGTGGCCTTCAGGAGACAGCAGAGACAGCACGCCCCCATCGACAGTGGAGAGAGTGAAAAGCTATACGTTTCTCGGCATGCACATCACTGACAACCTAAAATTGTCTATTCAAACCGATAGTGTGGTTCACAGGTGCAACAGCTCCAATCTCAAGAGGCTGAATAAATTCAGCTTGTCCCCGAAGACCCTCACATACTTCTACAGATGCACATTTTTTTAATGTATTTATTTATTTAACCTTCATTTAACTAGGCAAGTCAGTTAAGAACAAATTCTTATTTACAATGACGGCCTACCGGGGAACAGTGGGTTAACTGCCTTGTTCAGGGTCAGAATTACAGATCTTTACCTTGTCAGCTCGGGGATTCGATCCGGAAAACTTTCGGTTACTGGCCCAACGCTCTAACCATTAGGCTACCTGCCGCCCCAAAATTGAGAGCATTGAGAGCATCCTGTTGGTCTGTGTCACCCAAGCCACAACCTGTTCACCCCGCTACCATCTAGAAGCCAGAGACAGTAGAGGTGCATCAAAGCCGGGACCGAGAGACTGAAAAACAGCTTCAACCTACAGGCCATCAGACTGCTAAATAGTCCAATACCCTGCACTGAAACTTAGTCACTGTTACTAGCCGGCTATCACCCGGTACTCTACCCTGCATCTTAGAGACTGCTGCCGTATGTACAGTACATAGTCATTGAACACTGGTCACTTTAATAATGTTTACATACTGTTTTATCCACTTCATATGTATTTGTATTCTAGTCAAGGCTCATCCTATATAACTACTGCTGTACACACCTGTTCTATTCATATACTGTACACACCATTATATACATACAGTGCATTTCGGAAAGTATTCAGACCCTTTGAATTTTCCACATTTTGTTACGTTACAGCCTTATTCTAAAATTGATTGAATTGTTTTTTCCCCCTAATCAATCTAAACACAATACCCTATAATGACAAAGCAAAAACAGGTTTTTAGATTTTTTTGCAAATATATACAAAATTAAAAACTGAAATATCTTTGGCATCAACTACAGCCTCAAGTCTTCTTGGGTATGACGCTACAAGCTTGGCACACCTATATTTGCGGAGTTTCTCCCATTCTTCTCTTCAGATCCTCTCAAGCTCTGTCAGGTTGGCTGGGGAGCGTCGCTGCACAGCTATTTTCAGTTCTCTCCAGAGATGTTTGACCGGGTTCAAGTCTGGGCTCTGGCTGGGCCACTCCTGCATTCACAGACTTGTCCCGAAGCCACTCCTGAATGGTCTTGGCTGTTTGCTTAAGGTTGTTGTCCTGTTTGAAGGTGAACCTTCGCCCCAGTCAGAGATACTGAGCGCTCTGGAGCAGGTTTTCATCAAGGATCTCTCTGTACTTTGCTCCGTTCATCTTTCCCTCGATCCTGACTAGTCTCCCAGTCCCTGCCGCTGAAAAACATCCCCACAGCATGATGCTGCCACCACCATGCTTCACAGTAGGGCTAGTGCCAGGTTTCCTCCAGACGAGACGCTTGGCATTCAGGCCAAAGAGTTCAATCTTGGTTTCATCAAACCAGAGAATCTTGTTTCTCATGGTCTGAGAGTCTTTAGGTGCCTTTTGGCAAACTCCAAGCGGGCTGTCATGTGCCTTTTACTGAGAAGTGGCTTCCGTCTGGCCGCTCTACTATAAAGGCTTGATTGGTGGAGTGCTGCAGAGTTGGTTGTCCACAGAGGAACTCTGGAGCTCTTTCAGAGTGACCATCGAGTTCTTGGTCACCTCCCTGACCAAGGCCCTTCTCCCCTGATTGCTCAGTTTGGCCGGGCGGCCAGCTCTAGGAAGAGTCTTGGTGGTTCCAAACTTCTTCCATTTAAGAATGATGAAATCCACTGTGTTCTTGGGGACCTTCAATGCCGCAGACATTTTTTGGTACCCTTCCCCAGATCTGTGCCTCGACACAATCCTGTCTCGGAGCTCTACTGACAATTCCTTTGAGATCATGGCTTGGTTTTTGCTTTAACATTCACTGGCAGCTGTGGGACCTTATATAAACAGGTGTGTGCCTTTCCAAATCATGTTCAATAAATTGAATTTACCACAGATGGACTCCAATCAAGTTGTAGAAACATCTCAAGGATTGTCCATAGCTTATGCCTTCCCATACCATAACCTCACCGCCACCATGGGGCACTCTGTTCACAACGTTGACATCAGCAAATCGCTCGCCCACACGACGCCATACACGCTGTCTGCCATCTGCCCGGTACAGTTGAAACCGGAATTCATCCGTGAAGAGCACACTTCTCCAGCATGCCAGAGGCAATCAAAGGTGAGCATTTTCCCACTGAAGTCGGTTACGACGCCGAACTGCAGTCAGTTTTAATCAGCTTCTTGATATGCCACACCTGTCAGGTAGGTGGATTATCTTGACAAAGGAGAAATGCTCACTAACAGGGATGTAAACAAATTTGTGCACAACATTTGAAAGAAATAAGCTTTTTGTGCATATGGAACATTTCTGGGATGTTTATATTTTTGTTCAGTATATTTAAATTCTGGACTCTTGACATTTCTCGTTCTGATATTTCTTGAGAATTTTTTTTATTCTGAGGGGATTTGTGTGTATTGTTTTGTATTTTTAGATAATACTGCACTGTTGGAAGTAGAAACATAAGCATTTCGCTGCATCTGCGATAACATCTGCAAAATATGTGTAAGCAACCAACAACATTTGATTTGATACATAGACCATACATAACATACATACATAGACCACACATACAGGAAGTGAATTGAAAACTGCCCTTGTTTAATTTTCTGAGAATTTTCCAATTCACTTACTGAATTGATTGAATTGATAACTGAATTTACCGTAACCCTGATCACATAAATCACATAGGGACCACACAAGACCATGTAGACAGGATGGCTTGTCAGATAACACTGTCAGCCTGTGGCGGAAGGCATTTGTGTGTGTGTGGTCTGATCTGATCTGATCTTGTCTGGTGTCCAGTGTAGACAAACAGGGTTCTCTCTCTGTGTGTCTGACTGGGTCCCAGTGTTTCGTGTCTGGGTCAGATGAGATCACACACACGGCTGTGTCAAACACCAAAACAGGGATCAGGACGACATCACAACAGCACAGATAACAACTTCTCTGAGCTCTCCACTCAGACCTACACACCAGTCAACACACAGCCCGGAGAAACACGACTTACAGCTAGGCCAGCGTTTCCCAAACTAGTGGTCGCGCCTGGTTTGAAAATGGGGTTGCGAGAGAAACTAGCTTGGTTTATAGAACCTGGGTTACGTCAGTAACCTCCGGTAGCCGCTAGATGCGGTTGTAATAAACAGAGCGGTTTCTGTTTTCTTCCAACAAATGTGGCTCTATCTTTTGAACCGTTCAAGATACAAAATGTTATGACCCCATCACTGACCCCTGAATATTATGACCCCATCTGTTTCCCTCTACAATGTCCACAAGCCTCATTAGAACAGAGTGGACAAGACAAGGCACTGAATCAGACTGGGGGGAAAAGAACATCATCAATGATGATGTTCTTTTCTACACAGAAGATCATACAACATTATTGCCTGCTGATCTTCGGAACTTCCCAATACCTTTCTAATGCATTTCAGTCACTTCAAAGCATACTTGAAGTACTGTCAAACTGATTTGTAATATACTGTCAAATCAAAATTGTATTAGTCACAAGCGCTGAATACACCAGGTGTTGACCTTACAGTGAAATGCTTACTTACGAGCCCCTAACCAACAATGCAGTTTAAAAGAAAAAGAAAAATATGAATAAGAATAATAAATAAAAGAAACAAGTACTTAAAGAGCAGTAGTAAAATAACAACAGTAAGACTATATACAGGGGGGTACCGGTACAGAGTCAATGTGCGGGGACACCGGTTAGTTGAAGTAATTGAGGTAATATGTACATGTAAGTAGAGTTATTAAAGTGACTATGCATAGATGATAACAACAGAGAGTAGAAGCGGTGTAAAACAGAGGGGGGGGGGGCAATGCAAATAGTCTGGGTAGCCATTTGATTAGATGTTCAGGAGTCTTATGGCTTTGGGGTAGAAGCTGTTTAGAAGCCTCTTGGACATAGACTTGGCGCTCCGGTACCGCTTGCCGTGCAGTAGCTTGGAGAACAGTCTATGACTTGGGTGGCTGGAGTCTTTGACAATTTTTAGGGCCTTCCTCTGACACCGCCTGGTATAGAGGTCCTGGATGGCAGGAAGCTTTGCCCCAGTGATGTACTGGGCTGTACGCACTACCCTCGGTAGTGGCTTGCGGTCGGAGGCCAAGCAGTTGCCATATCAGGCAGTGATGCAACGAGTCAGGATGCTCTCGATGGTGCAGCTGTAGAACCTTTTGAGGATCTGAGGACCCTTGCCAAATCTTTTCAGTCTCCTGAGGGGTAATAGGTTTTCTTGTGCCCTCT
Source organism: Salmo trutta (assembly GCF_901001165.1). Classification (NCBI taxonomy): domain Eukaryota; kingdom Metazoa; phylum Chordata; class Actinopteri; order Salmoniformes; family Salmonidae; genus Salmo; species Salmo trutta. Next base: position 10,355,038 of record NC_042983.1, on the reverse strand, counting down.
TCATGACTGTCTTGGTGTGCTTGAACCATAATAGTTTGTTGATGATGTGGACACCAAGGAACTCGAAGCTCTCAACCTGCTCCACTACAGCCCTGTCAATGAGAATGGGGGCCTGCTCGGTCCTCTTTTTCCTGGAGTCCACAATAACCTCTTTTGTCTTGATCACATTGAGGGAGTGGTTGTTGTCCTGGCACCACAGGTCCAGGTCTCTGTCCTCCTCCCTGTAGGCTGTCTTGTCGTTGTTGGTGATCAGGCCTACCACTGTTGTGTCATCTGCAAACTTAACGATGGTGTTGGAGACGTGCCTGGCTGTGCAGTCATGAGTGAATAGGGAGTACAGGAGGGGACTGAGCATACACCCCTGAGGGGCCCCTGTGTTAAGGATCAGCGTGGCGGATGTGTTGTTACCTACCCCTACCACCTGGGGGCGGCCTGTCACGATGCGTGTTTCAGTGTTATTTATAGTAGTTTAGCTCATCTGGTAGGCTCGTGTCACTGGGCAGCTCTCGGCTGTGCTTCCCTTTGTAGTCCGTAATGGTTTGCAAGCCCTGCCACATCTGTCGAGCGTCAGAGCCAGTGTAGTACGATTCAATCTTAGTCCTGTATCGATGCTTTGCCTGTTTGATGGTTCGTCGGAGGGCATTTCTTATAAGCTTCCGGGTTAGATTCCCGCTCCTTGAAAGAAGCAGCTCTAGCCTTTAGCTCAGTGTGGATGTTGCCTGTAATCCATGGCTTCTGGTTGGGGTATGTACGTACGGTCACTGTGGGGACGACATCATCGATGCACTTATTGAAGAATCCAATGACTGATGTGGTGTACTCCTCAATGCCATCGAAGGAATCCCGGAACATATTCCAGTCTGTGCTAGCAAAACAGTCCTATAGCTTAGCATCTGCTTCATCTGACCACTTTTTTATTGATTGAGTCACTAGTGCTACTCCGGCCCCTTTTCTCCGCCTTCTCTTCACGCAAATGACGGGGATCTGGGCCTGTTCCCGAGAAAGCAGTACGTCATTCACGTCGGGCTCGTCGGAATCGTTAAAGGAAAAAAAGGATTCTGCCAGTTCGTGGTGAGTAATCACAGTTCTGATGTCCAGAAGTTATTTTCGGTCATAAGAGACGGTAGCAGCAACATTATGTACAAAATAAGTAAAAAAATAAGTCACCATCAACGCAAAGAAACGAACAAAAAAAAAACAATTGGATAGGAACACGTAAAATGTCAGCCTTCTTCTCCGGCGCCATTGATTACATCATTTTATTTGCATGGTGGGGTCGCCCAATTTTTTATATCAAAATGGGGTCGCGGATCAAAAAAGTTTGGGAACCCCTGATCTAGGCCTACTAAGACATGACAACAACAAATACATATCAGAGTGAGTATTTAACAGAACTCATAGCCATGACAGAAAGCTTGAAGGTTAGTAATTTGAGCCGGTTTGCTACAGAAACAAAATAGTCCTGTAGCAACAGAAAATTTGAATTATTATGTAGATTAAAATGAATGGACATTTTTGTAAGGGTTGATAGATTTTTTCGTTAGGGCAAATCAAGACTGAAATTTCAAAGTGCAAATTACAAACTTTTGAAACCTTTTTAAAACTCCTTTTGCAGGAAAATTCTGGGCAACAAAAGAGTGATCAAAATAAAATCCTACATCTGTATGCTCCTTTTCATGAAAGATAACTTCTAGAGTCAGTTTCCTGGAGCCAGATGAAGCCAGGCTATAGAACTGTCAATGGACCTCCCCATTAAGCATGCTTTTTAGTCCAGGACTATAGGCCTAATCTCAGCCTGACAAACCGGTCCCTAGTGCCTGATTGCATCTTGCATACTGAATACAAGGGATTTTAGGTGAATATGTCAATAATGATCACAGTATCTCATGTATTACTGGGGAAGGGTGATGCACCATTGCTCTCATCTCACTTTGACTATGTCAGGCACACATTATAGTCTCATTCTGTGAGATTGACTTATCTGAGTCACGTTGGTAAAGCCTTTACAAATACCACCGACATGTGTCAATCACTGGAATTGGACTATCAGGCAACTGCATGTCAAATAATAATCCTTCCTCCAAGATACCGTCACGCTGGAGTAAAATAGCCACTTAATATGCTGTCCATCAATCTCTATCTCCGTCTATCCTCTACTCCTCTCATCCTCCTCTCTCTCCCAGGCAGTCCATGACAACTAGCAGATGAAATAGCCTCCGAAAAGTATTTTTTCTTCCTGTTGATTCAGTCTAAGGACTGCCACAGAAATACAAATAGGCCTAGCTAGTAGAAGTTCACATCACACACTTTCTCATCACTCAAACTCCTAAAGCACTTCTGTCAGACTCAGCAGTAACTCTATCTGTACAAGGTACGATCAACGCCTTGATAATCAATCATAACCCTGAACCACAACCCAGGACAAGAAAGGGCTGTGAAAACTAGAGTACTAAACTCTGTGTATTCAACTGCAGCAAAGCAAAGCAAGCCTGTTCGAGCCTCAGCTACAGTTTATATGCAAAACACCTCCTCTCCAAAACCCAGAGATCTTTGTGTCTGGTGGAGTCTGTCTGTAGTGTTTTGTTTTGGCCAGGGGCTGGAAACAAGGTTAAACTTGAGAGAGAACTCGAAAGACAAAGAGACACAGAGAGAATGAATGACGCAGAGCCTTCGTTCATGGAGCTATTGTCCTTGGTGCAGCTCTCTCTCATGTGCCCTTCCCACTCTCCCTCCTGGCCTGTGTGTGTGTGTGTGTGTGTGTGTGTGTGTCTATGTGTGTGAAACAGAGTGAGATGTGTGTGTGGGTGAGCTCTGTGGGTGATACCTTATCTGTCCTCATGCTCAATTATCCATCCGTTCTCTTTCTCCACATCTTCTCTTTCTCCCCGTTCTCCCCCCCCCCCCCCCCCCCGCTCTGTGTTCCCTCTATTCTGAGTTATGCCAGGGTTGAACGAATATACAGTATCTCTTCATACATCTTCATTAACAGACATACAAACAGTACACTTTCCTTCCCTGTCTGTTCCCCCTCTCTGTGTGTGCGTGTGTGTGTGTCAGTCAGTCAGTCAGTCAGTTAGGGATTGTTAAGTGAGTACAGACGTAGTCTAGATGTGTATATTCATTTCCCCGTTGACAGAATGCTTGACTCAGTGTACTCCTGTCCTGGCTGCCTGGGCCTCATGCCCTCTACGCTGACAGACGTAGGAGGTATGTATCCCAAATGGCACCCTATTCCCTAAATAGTGACTACTTCTGGGCCCTGGTCAATAGTAGTGTACTAGATAACGAATAGGGTGCCATTTGTGACGCTTCCACAGACCACAGGCAGCAACACGTCTCCTCATCTCTCTATATCTCTCTGTGTCCAGCCAGCCATCACTCTCTGCCACACACTGTGTGTGTGTGTGTGACTTGCCTATGTACACTGTGTGACTGTTTTTTGTTGTGTCACTCACTGCGGCAGTAGGAAATGGAGCTGAGAGGACTGATCCCGTCCCCTGATAGGGGGTGACTGACAGGACAGGACAGGACGAGGGGGGTAGAGGAGGTGATGTGGCGCCCCTGGCAGACTGACTGGGCAGGTAGCAACATGTGGGCTTCATTCCCATAATCCACCTGGAGATCTGAGCTCTGACTGCTCCACTTACACACAGACGCAGACAAAACCAAGGTCTTCACGTCACCGTGTCCAACCACAAAACGCTCAGACAACACAAAACACACAGAAAACATCCAGGCAGAGAATATCCATATAGAACACCTAGACAACATCCAATAGAACATTCTCCAGAGCACATTAATGGAATGCTAACATTAAGTATATTGCCTAGAGAACACAGAATACTCAAGAACAGCGCTTCATAAGCCAGTGTGGTTTTCTGTAAGGCAGAGAGGCCATGTCCTTCTGACTGCTCCAGTAGTGTTATAACTGAAGGTAGAGAGACTGAAGGTGGAAAGAATGATGTGTGCAGGGGGAAGGAGGGGGAAGGCAGAAGCAGGAAGCAAGCTCCTCTCTAGTCCCCCTGGCCCGCTCCGTTCTTCCCTCTCACAACTGTGTGTGTGGGTAATGTCGAGTGACACGTGTAAGCGGGCGCTGTCAGCCCTATGTATGTCACCCTGAGTGGCAGTGCTACTGAGGTCCAGCGACAGACAGACAGACAGACAGACAGACAGACAGACAGACAGACAGGCAGGCAGGCAGGCAGGCAGGCAGGCACGCACGCACACACACACACAGAGAGACACCATTTTATACTATCGTTTCACTGGGATATGCACTCTTAGAAAAAAAGGTGCTATCTAGAACCGTTAAGGGTTCTTCGGCTGTCCCCATAAGAGAACCCTTCAAATAACAATTTTTGGTTGCAGGTAAGTAAGAACCCTTTTGGTTCCAGGTAGAACCCTTTTGGGTTCGATGTAGAACCATTTCTACAGAGGGTTCTACATGGAACCAAAAAGGTTTCTACCTGGAACCAAAAAGGGTTTTCGTATGGGGAAAGCCAAATAACCTTTTTGGAATCCTTTTTCTAACAGTATCTGCTATACATGACACACACGACCAATTGATTCACACCCACGCCACGCTGTTTTCATATTCAACATAGACACACACTCCTAGACACACTGCAAATACAAATTAACTCAAAAATGCATAGACACTCACAAATGAAAACCCACAGCTCACACAAACTCACATTCAGGGCACTCTCCCGCAGGTACACACTTGCATGCTACATGGACCCGTAACATAGCTGGGACTGTTCTGTTGCTGCATGGACCTTGCTACATGGACCCGTAACATTGCTGGGACTGTTCTGTTGCTGCATGGCTGAGCAGTGTGTGTCAAGGTTTCTTTCTGACGAGTGTGTGTTCTGGGAACAGCATCTGTGTTGTCATCGGCCATTCTCTCACACTCTTTTCTTTTTCCCTTTTATCACTGTCCAGCTCTCTCTCTCTCATATATATAGATATATATATCAGTCTCTCTGTTTCAGCACAGTACAGCCATAAAACTGTCAACAGCTCATCTAGAGCAGAGTGAGGAAAAACTCAAGCATGAAGCACTGTCAGAAATATCCCCTTTCTGGCATAGATTTGCACATCTCATTTTTCTGAGTGACAAAGTATATAAATATGCTTGGAGGAGCTGGGGCTGGCTTGGCAAGTGATCCTCACTACTCTGGTTTTAGTTGGGTGGAGGAGTAGGGATTTGAACATTACTGTTTGATCTACAGGGTCCACAATCTCTTCTGGTGGTGATGAACGATGAGTCAAGTCAGATGGAGGGATTTTCATTTGCAATGCTATACAGTCTATGATAATTTGGGGTTAGCCAGAGGCAGCCTTTGTCCTACATACACGGAAAGTCCTCTGAAGACTGTGTGTGTGTTTTCGCAGACAGACAGGTGTGTGCGTGTGTGTGCCCAGACAGGAAGTGGGTCAGGCTGAGCGGAGCGGCAGACAACTGGTGTCCTTCAGCGTCTCCTTTTCTCCTCCTCCTCCTGGGCAGGCAGGCAGTGCTGACAGGTGACTGATGGGGTGACACACACCTGTCAGTGCTTAGTCTCCCCGTACTGACAGGAATGCCACCACCACAAACACAAACACACACACACACACACACACTGACTGGGACGCCACGAGAGACAAACACACACACGAACACAGACAGAGACACACACAGCCCTTGAACCAACTCAAGTACAGCACAGTGTGTGTGTAGAAAAACTTGCCGCAGTTCACCGAAGTTTAAATATAGTTCTATATTTGCATATTGACTTAAACAAACCATAAACAAACAAACCATTGGAGCGGCAGGTAGCCTAGTGGTTAGAGCGTTGGACTAGTAACCGAAAGGTTGCAAGATCGAATCCCCAAGCTGACAAGGTAGAAATCTGTCATTCTGCCCCTGAACAAGGTAGTTAACCCACTGTTCCTAGGCCGTCATTGAAAATAAGAATTTGTTCTTAACTGACTTGCCTAGTTAAATAAAGGAAAAAAATATATATAAAAAAATAACCGTATTGGAATAATAAACCATACATGTCAACCCAAAGCTACATTATAAAAACATGTCACCAACCCTATGCAAACAATAATAGCCATTGTCAAACACTGTCATGTCTCCTACTGTATGGCACTGATATTCATAACCAGTATAGAAGAAACACTCACAATAGAGGTTGTAAATCATCTCTCTCCTAAACTACCACCATTGTGCCCTTGAGCAAGGCACTCCCTGTGTGCGTGTGTGTGGGTACTGTGTCAGCAAAAAGAATAATTTCCATATAAAGACTTTATAAAGAGAATTACATAAATCAAATTGATAGTGTTCTGTTTGGAGTAATTCATCTTGTGGTGTCCAAGCAGAGGGTGGGGAGGTTCATAGGTGTTGACTGATGTTCTTGGCTCTCCTCAGGGTGAGCAGGTGACTCTGGTGGAAGGGTACGGAGCAGAAGACTCTGTCTGAAGGCAACAACGGGAGCTCTGCTGACGGGTTGGTGATTACAAACCTGCAGAGACAGTGGTACAGTAAGTGTGTGCCAACAGCAGAGGGAAGAGCATAGGTAGTGTACCTCTTCATGGAGGGGTTAGGAGGGTCCAGCAGGCGATACAGCCCAAAACACAGGATCTCCAACGAGTCCAGAGCCTGGCAGAACAACTCCTTGAAGTCCTCACACTGCAGAGGATATGGATGATAGGGAATCACTAGGACGTGTGTGTAGGTGGGCCTGTTTCTAGAACCGATGCACTGTGGGTTAGTGTGTGTGTGTATGTGTCTATATACACTGAGTGTACAAAGCATTAGGAACACCTTCGTAATATTGAGTTGCCCCCCCTTTCCCTCAGAACAGCTTCAATTCGTCGGGGCATGGACTCTACGAGGTGTCGAAAGCTTTCCACAGGGATGCTGGCCCATGTTGACTCCAATGCTTCCCAGAGTTGTGTCAAGTTGGCTGGATGTCCTTTTGAGTGGAGCACCATTCTTGATCCACACGGGAAACGGTTGAGCCTTCTACTACTAAACCACCGTTCAAAGGCAATCTTTTGTCTTAGCCATTTTGTGTATTTATTTAACTAGGCAAGTCATTCCCCCTCTGAATGTCCCACATGCACCACCCATGTCTCCATTGTCTCAAGGCTTACAAAATACTACTTTAACCTGTCTCCTCTCCTTAATCGACACTGATTGAAGTGGATTTAAGTGACATCAATAAGGAATCATAGCTTTCACCTGGATCTACCTGGTCAATCTATGTCATAGACAGAGCAACTGTTCCTAATGTTTTGTACACTCAGCATAGGTGTGTGTCCATATAGGTGTATACTACCTGACCAAAAGTATGTGGACACCTGCTCGTTGAACATCTCATTCCAAAATCATGGGCATTAATATGGAGTTGGTCCCGCCTTTGCTGCTATAACATCCTCTACTCTTCTGGGAAGGCTTTCCACTAGATGTTGGAACATTGCTGCAGGGACTTGCTTCTATTCAGCCACAACAACATTAGTGAGTTCGGGCACTAATGTTGGGCGATTAGGCTTGGCTCACAGTCAGCATTCAAATTCATCCCAAAGGTGTTCGATGGGGTTGAGGTCAGGGCTCTGTGCAGGCCAGTCAAGTTCTTCCAAACCGATCTCAACAAACCATTTCTGTATGGACCTCGCTTTGTGCACGGGGGTATTGTCATGCTGAAACAGGAAAGGGCCTTCCCCAAACTGTTGCCACAAAGTTGGAAGCACAGAATCGTCTACTCTAGAATGTCATTGTATGCTGAAGCGGTAAGATTTTCCTTCACTGGAACTAAGGGGCCTCATCAAGACTCAGGATAAGACCCAGATGCGCATAGTACGGTTCTCAGAATATCTATTATAACAAAGGGGGCCGGCAAAAGGCAGGTCGTTGGCATGCAGAGGTTTGTAAACCAGGTCAGAGTCAGGCAGGTACAGGACGGCAGGCAGGCTCAGGGTCAGGACAGGCAGAAGGTCAGAACCGGGAAGACTAAAAAACAAAAACTTGAGAACAGGAAAAACAGGAAACACGCTGGTATGACCTGAGAAGACAAGACGAACTGCCAACAGACAAACAGAAAATGCAGGTATAAATACACAGGAGACAATGGGCAAAAATAGGGGGTACCTGGTGGGGGTGGAGACAAGCACAAGACAGGTGAAACAGATCAGGGGGTGACAGGCCTAGCCCAAACCATGAACCGAAGCAGTCCCATTCTCGTGTGAGCTTGTGTGACCTATCACTTCGAGCCTGAGCCGTTGTTGCTCCTAAACGTTTCCACTTCACAATAACAGCACTTACAGTTGACCAGGGCAGCTCTAGCAGGGCACAAATTTGACAAACTGACTTGTTGGAAAGGTGGCACGTTGAAAGTCATTGACTTATTCAGTATGGGCCATTCTACTGCCAATGTTTGGCTATGGATATTGCATGGCTGTGTGCTCGATTTTATACACCTGTCAGCAATGGGTGCAGTTGAAATCGCCGAATCCACTAATTTGAAGGGGTGTCCACATACTTTTGTATATATAGTGTATGTCTGTGTGTGTTTGTAGTAGAAACTCACAGAGAGGCTGCAGAGGGGCTCATCCTGCAGTGCCAGCTGTGCCAGTTTGGAGCGTTGGCGCAGCGCCCACATCTTCATGGACATCTCCCCTCCCCGCAGCTGGTTGTCCTCTGCCAGCTGGGCCTCCAGTAAGGGGGTGTCGCCACCCGTCACCAGCGTACAGATCAGACCAGGCACGTTGGCGTTGAAGTACGTCTACACACCACACCACACCACACAGACAGACAGACAGACAGACAGACAGACAGACAGACAGACAGACAGACAGACAGACAGACAGACAGACAGACAGACAGACAACCACTCAGAGGTAAGGTTAGGTTAGATTAGGTTAGTTATTGGTTATGTTAGCTAACCCTCAGCTCACAGTAACACTGTGTGTTCTACCCAAGGCCAATAACTAGAAATAGAGTTCCCCCACCCTGTTAAAATATACAGGCAGTTTTTCAGGTTAGTTGACTGGTTAGCTAGCTATCTTGGGGAGGCTATCAATCGTCCACCATCTTCGGTGCTCCAAATGCATGATCTTATAGCATTGGGAAGAGAAGAATGGATAAAGTAAAACATAAGTGGTATCATGCTTCCCAATGGTAATAATACTTTCAAGCCATGAATTATAGCACTATTATAAGCAACTAAGTAGTACAGCTATTGATTAATTACTATTGCTATGGATTGAATGCTTTCCAAATGGCTATGGCTATGCCTATGGAGAACTGATCAAAAATAGTGCACCATATAGGCAATAGGGTGCAACTTAGTACTCGGCCGTTGTGTCCTGTTCTGTCTACTCACGGCTGCCATGAGAGAGTCCAGTAGGTCGACAGAGAAGACGGAGCCTACAGAGAAGGCCTGGGTGAGGGTCAGGCTGGAGAAGTCCTCTTGGCTGTCCGCCTCGTTCACAAAGCACACGTTAGAGCTGTTCACTGGGGGAGAAAGGGACTAGTTAGTAGTCTAATTACAGTACAGTCAGTATAGAGGTCAGTGAAAGTTTCTGATTGGTCTAAAAGTTTTCGTTTAAACAGGGATCGCTGTGAATAATAGTACTGTACTTATTTTTTTTCTTTTTTTATCAATTGTCACCATTCACCTATAACTACATGGTATTTCCTGGTTTTCTCTGACCATGTGACCAGACCAGGAACGTCAGAAACAAAATCCTGTCCCTGTTTCGATGTAGCAAAGCACTAGGGAGTGAAATAGGCACAATACCCAGCTCTACCAGCAGAGGGACAGTGGTGCCGGCGCTGTGAGTAGGGGTGACCTCAGCCTTCTCGGGTATCGTAGGGATGTGGGAAAAGTCTAGTGTGTCTGCACAACACAACACATAACACACACTGTTACAACGGCACAAACTGAACACGACAACTACAAAAGTATAAATCAGTGATACACATCTATACCATTTTGACCTTACATTTTGGTCATTTTAGCAGTGTAATCAACTAAGGTAAAAACCCTCAAAAGAATGGGATTCCCAAAAGCATTTGCATAACATGATTGGTAAAACAGTGATTATTTTGTCACTAAACACGTGAACATTTCAGGTATTAGTGTGTATTGCTAGGACATTATGCACCAATGTCCCCTACAAAAAAATAACCCAACCTCAACACACACACACACACACACACACACACACACACACACACACACACACACACACACACTTCTGTAGTACAGATAAACAGTCATTGATAGGCAGCCCAGGCGGGTCGGTCCAGCCACTGTATGGCTCCAGTGAGACAGCATGCCTTAATTATGGATTAATTGTGTCATTAGCACATTCTGCTGTTGGCGACACATTGAGCCTGTCAAGGTTAATTACTGGAACATGTTTATTTTCTGTCAGCTTCTGTGGCAGGCTGTCACGTACACACACACACACACACACACACACACACACACACACACACACACACACACACACACAAACACTGAGGTTCACACACATACACGCTGCCGTTTATACACACACACACACACACACACACACACACACACACACACACACACACACACACACACACACACAAACACTGAGGTTCACACACATACACGCTGCCGTTTATACACACACACACCCCATTCGCTCACACAATTCCCGGAACACTTCTGCTGAGCCTTCAGGACTTTCCCTCAGCCCCTGTCTGTCTGTCTGTCTGACCACAATCTGTATGGCGCTCATACCACGGACATGACACACACACTCTTCACGGACAATATAAACACACACACACACACACACAATCTCTCCTCTCACACTGACAGTCCAGCCTCGAGCCAAGCCAACGAATCGGATATTAAAGCAGCTAACAAACATTTAACAGTAATATTCTCCCAGCCCCCTGAACATTCTCCATGAACCTCTCTGGTCCCTCTCACTGACCGTGGCTCGGGTCCCGGTTACGGCCACCAAACCCATGACCAAGCTCCAGCCCCTGTCCGTGGCCGTGACTTTGAGTGTGACTGAGTGTGCCTGGCTCGGGGCTGAAGCGGATGTGGTAGAGGTTAACACAGAAGTGGATGGTCTCCTTATCCTGCATGGAGGGCTCAACGTAGATGGAGCTGGACAGAGAGCTGAGGACCACCACCATGGCACAGCGCTCCAACTTCAACGCACGCAGGTCTGCCCCACACAGAGGAGAGCCCTGGGGGAGAGAGTGGGGAGGGGGGAGACGGAATGAGAATAGGGATGGGGTGAGGGGACAGGGGGAGTCAGGCAAGGCTAGAGGAGTGGTACGTTCTATAGTCCTAGACACCTCTTCTACCTAGTTAGTCTCTTTACTAGGTATTCTAGCGATTAGAGTATCCTGACCAGTGGAGGCTGGTGGGAGAAGCTACAGGAGGACGGGCTCATTGTAATGACTGGAATGGAATTAATGGAATGGTATCAAGCACATGAAACACATGGACCCCCCCCCCCCCCCCTCCCCTTATTCCATTCCAGCCATTACAATAAGCCTGTCCTCCTATAGCTCATACCACCAGCCTCCTCTGATCCGGACCTATGCCTGTCGTGTATGTCAGCAAAAAGTCAAGTTTCTGTAGAATAATGGATAGATTTCAGATCTATTATAGAGTATTCCCACATGTCCAGAGACTCACAGGCAGGAAGTAGATATTGGGGAAGTATTGTATGTTGGGCCACTCCCTGCTGAAGTAGTGTGGGTCTCCCAGGAAGACGACCGTCCTCAGCTCTGGGGCCGTCAGGCTGCTGGCCCTCAGAGGCATCATGAAGTCCCCTAGGCCCAGCAGGCTGGAGCCCCCGTCCCCAAAGACACACACCACCACGTGGTCCTGCAGCGCCAGGGTACTGGCACTCTGTCTGGTCTGAGGAGGATACACACAGACACACACAAATGCATGACTGGTGATGTTTATTATGTTATTACTACATGAATGTATTCTAGCTGGCTAGGTACAAGTAAGCTAGTGCCAGTGTGTGAGACAGTGAGTGTGTTCCTAATAGTGCTGAGCAATTAGTACTTTTTGAGGACGGTTCGGGTTCGGTTTCGGTTTGATTCTTCGAAAATCACGGTTTTTGATTTCGGCTTTAAAAAAAATAATGCATTATGAAAAATGTACATTCCAAAGCCAAAGCCAAATATAGTGAACATTCAATTGCCAAAACATTGAAAATATTCCATTGTCTCCGTCAGGTCCACATTGGGTAGACATCAACAGAATATAGTAATAGTATTTTCAGTTGGGTAAATTACAATTTTATTTGATGACTTTATTATTTTTAAAGTGATCATCTCATCTCTGCTCAGTCAGTAGCAGCCAGTCAGACAACGTTATCTCTGTGCACCCCAAACTGTACTGTCTTTAGTCATCCTATTTAGCTAGTCTAGCCTGCCTAAGTATGCTGCAGAGCTGTGTGACGAAATCATTTTGCTAGTTCTTCAAAGTAGATAACACACACTTTCAGGTATCAATCAAATCAAATGTATTTATAAAGCCCTTTTTACATCAGCAGATGTCACAAAGTGCTATACAGAAATCCAGCCTAAAACCCCAAAACGCAAGCAATGCAGATGTAGAAGCACTGTTTCTATCCCTCTCTCTCTTCTTGTTGTGTTGTGTACGTTCCTCTCTCATGCAGTCTAAGCGGTCTGTGTGTATCTTACCAAACACAGCAGGCGTAAAAGTGTCCGAGACGGAAATAACAGGCGCAGTGGATTATGGTCATTGTAGTTAATTAACGTGTTTTTGCGCTGAACTTAGGTTGAATATTTGCTCAATGAAAACTACAACTCCCTTCAGCCCAGAGTCGCACATAGTTCTTGACTTGATTTCGCTCGTGAATTATTTGATTTCTCTCTAGAGAAACGGCACGTTGGGCTTACACAAAAAATAAACTCAATGGAATTCAAGTAATTGAACCGACGTCGGTCAATTAGTTGTTTAATAACCGGAAGAAAAAATATATGTTAATCGCTCACCATTAGTGCCTAATTGCCTATCTGTCCATGTCCCAGTCTTACCAGTGAGATGTCCTTCAGGGGAACAGGTGGGCACCAGTGGAACAGTCCTGTAGAGTCCAGCCCCACCTCCTCCAGCTGCTCCTCCTGCTGCTGCTGCTGCTCCCACACACACTCCCTCTCTCGAAGAGTCTCTCCCTCTGGGCTACAGCAGAGGACACACACACACACAAGCCTCAAGAGAGTGTGGGGAAAAAAGGGTGGAGGGAGAGAAGACAGGGGAGGCACACACAGACTCATGCATGCAGACACATTACCTATACACACGAGCACTGTCCACCAACTCTGGATGTCAAGAGCACAAAAGGGGAAATTAAAGGTATTCACTAGGGTAGTGGAATCACAGATAAAAAGGGTGGGGACGAGACCGGATAGACGGAGAGAGATAAAGAAAGAGAGGGAGACAGGAGTGAGAGGGATGGGGGGGAGAGACACAGAGATAGAAAGAGGGAGAAAGCAGGGCACTACAATTTATTTAATCTGTATTCTGCTCACTAACTCACCTTCTGACCGTTCTCTCTCCTCCCCCCTCTCTCCTCCTCCCTCTCTGTCCTCCCTCCCTGTCCTCCTCCCTCTCTGTCCTCCCTCCCTGTCCTCCTTCCCTGTCCTCCTTCCCTGTCCTCCTTCCCTGTCCTCCCTCTCTGTCCTCTGACAGGATCTCCCAATATTAATGCCCAGAATGGGTTGAGTGAGGCGGCTGGGGAGCCGGCCCATTAATCAGCCTGTCAATCCCAGCCTCCTATTCTACTGTGCTCAGCTGTCCAGGACATAGCCTGCCCGCCTGCCCGCACCAGGCAGCCTCCACTAATGACAGTGCGATATATCACGGTGAGTTTTAAATTAAGTATTTGTCTCAGCATGTTCAAAACAAACATATTCCTGTGTAGAAGGCTGTGATTTCTCACCTGAAGGGCAGAACTCCCAGTGATGGACGTCTGAAGCCTAGACTCATGGCGGAGGTGTGAGATGAGACTGATGGGACACACACACACACACAGATGAGAAACACACGGGTGAGAGACAGTCTTGCCGGTCAGACACACCCATAGGTGACAGACAGGCTCATAAGAGACATAGAAGGGTGACAGACAGCCATTCTGAGTCTCTGCTCTGTGTGAAAATGTGTAATGAGGCGAACAGGACAGACAGAGGCGCTTGGTGCTTTCTGCTAATATAGGTCCTAAAGAAAAGCCTGATTTTTCAGCCCAGTGGAGAAAAGTGGGATGAGGACTCCTCCTAGTGGAGGAGTTAGAGACTGCACCTTCTCTGCACCTCTCAACATCCGTCTCAGTTGCTTTGCTCTTGTGAAACTGAGGTTAGTACTAAAAAGGTCTGTGAGTGTAAAAAGTCTTGGTCATTGTATTGTTGCCGTACCATCTTTCTGCTCAGTGCACCTGCAGGGTCTCATCCTGGGCAAATCCTTGATGTCTCTGTGACACACAGAGCAGTACATACTCGCCCTGACAAACACACAGGTACGCAAAAATGACTAACGTGAATACTCCCCACATACAGAAGTATTTGAGTCAAGGCTCTAGTTTATGAACTAATATTAGAGTGGTACAGTACCTTCTGGCATCACTGGCATTGCTGGCTATGAGGAAACCCAGAGTCCACAGCTTTATTTTGATGTGACTGGGAGGATTCACCAACACACTGACAAACAACAAAACAACTTTAACAGGCAGACAGGCAGCAGCCCATCCACAACACTACTGTTAATGTGTAAAATAATCAAATACCTGTAAGCATTATAAAAATGACTGTCTACTACTACTGCTGCCACCTCTACCACTGCTACAACTACCACAGATAGAACAATGAGACAGATATTTTACTGTATAAATGTGAAGCATCTGCTTAGCATTTCCACTCACTACCAAATATGGTAGTGAGAGGAAGCCCACTGGCGGGCAGTGGGAGAAGACAGAACGAGATGGATTTTGGCCGACATTCTGCAAGTTTTCTCATCGATTAAACATTTGATCTCAATACAGTTTTCTGTTCCCCAAACTAGAATCTGTTATGAACAGAGTGGACTAAGATTTGTAGACTTTACCCTTTGCAAAAGTTTTTTTTAAATGCGTTGTTTAGAAGAACTGCAAAGGCAAATTGAGTTATTGCACACGCGCACTTCACTGAGTAGGTGTTCCCTAACGGAAATATGCAGATCATGCTAGAACGCGCCAATAGGATCTCGCTAGCTCGTGCTTGGCTCTACCCCCCTCCTTGCATGTTCTGCCCACTATGGCTCATTTGATCCCATTGGAAACAACAGGCTGTGGTCGATCTTGGTTTAGTTCTAAAAATCTTTGCTGCTGCTGCTACTGCTGCTACTACAGGAAGAGTGGGGATCCTTAATAAATTCAAATACTACTGATACTACTACTACTACTACTTCTACTGCTCCTGCTACTACAGCAAGAGTGGGGATCCTTAATAAATACAAATACTATTACTGCTGCTGCTGCTACTACTACTACTGCTCCTACTATGCTACGACTACTGCTGCTACTACTACTGCTACTGCAGGAAGAGTGGGGATCCTTAATAAATACAAATACTACTGCTACTACTACTACTACTGCTGCTACTACTACTGTTACTACTGCTGCTACTACTACTACTACAGGAAGAGTGGAGATCCATAATAAATACAAATACTACTAAATCTACTGCTCCTGCTACTACAGGAAGAGTGGGGATCCTTAATAAATACAAATACTATTACTGCTGCTGCTGCTACTACTACTACTGCTCCTACTATGCTACGACTACTGCTGCTACTACTACTGCTACTGCAGGAAGAGTGGAGATCCATAATAAATACAAATACTACTACTTCTACTGCTCCTGCTACTACAGGAAGAGTGGGGATCCTTAATAAATACAAATACTATTACTGCTGCTGCTACTACTACTGCTCCTACTATGCTACGACTACTGCTGCTACTACTACTGCTACTGCAGGAAGAGTGGGGATCCTTAATAAATACAAATACTACTGCTACTACTACTACTGTTACTACTGCTGCTACTACTACTGTTACTACTGCTGCTACTACTACTGTTACTACTGCTGCTACTACTACTGTTACTACTGCTGCTACTACTACTACTACAGGAAGAGTGGAGATCCTTAATAAATACAAATACTACTACTGCTACTACTACTAGTTACTTACTTGAAATCTTGGTCTCCGCTCTGATACTCAATCCCAATCAACAGCAACCTCAGCTTCAGGAAACATAGCCTGACAGGCACACAGGCACACAGGCACACAAGCAGACAGGCACACAGGCACACAAGCAGACAGGCACACAAGCAGACAGGCAGAAGGGCACACAAGCAGACAGGCAGAAGGGCACACAAGCAGACAGGCACACAAGCAGACAGGCAGACAGGCAGGCAGGCAGACAGAGAGAGAGAGATCATGTTTGTTTGTAGTAATAGAACACTGATATGTCTCTCTGTAGCGGACAGAATAACTGACTTGCTGGCCTGAGCGAAGGACATCCCTATGAAGGAGGGGGACAGGTGCTCTGTGTAGATCTCATTGTAGAGGCCCTCTCTGTACAGGTTCTGCCAGGTGTCTCCATCCTGCTGTAAGACAAAATGGCAACAGAGATTCAGTAGCAACAGAGATACCTGACAAAAAGTACAGCACTGTGATGGAGTCTAGTATAACAGTTAAAGCTCCTGACTTCGGACCACATGTCCCCTGGCGACAGGGGTTGGAGTCATGTCTCTCGGCCAAGCCTGTCTGTGTCCCATCTCCCTCTCTGCTCTCCCACCCTGCTTTCAGAAATACATTCAAATACTTAATAAGGGATCAGAATAGTGCACTTTATTGTTGACATACCTCGATCTCACTCTGCATGGTGAACAGGTTGGTCAACAGCGTGGAGAGGCCAGGCACCAGGCAGCTCTGAGACATGAAACCCAGTTTGAGCTCTGCCAGGCAGATCACTGCATCACCTCGACTCCAGTCCCAGTTAGGCACGTTCTGCAGGAACGCCTTGGGAGCACACACACGCACACACGACACATCATCCAGCAACAGTAGCCATACTTGTTAGTAAGACGTATATAGGCATCGGGGACTGGCAGCCTACCTTACTGTTGTGCTTCAGCATCTGAACTATAATCCTGGTGTTGGGACAATACTGTTTGATGGAGATCACCCTGACAGTGGACACACACACTCTTAAAACATGTTGTTTTATCTTATTATTTATCTTTAGCTTTGTGTCAGAAAGGATAGCAAACTAGAGAGCAGGTGAACGTGTATGTGTGCGCGCGTGTACTTGTCTAGCTATGTGTGCATGCACCTGAGCCCTCCCTACCTCATGAGATTGGCAGCGTCCTCCTTATGCTGGTCTGAGGTGAACCTGTCACAGATGATCAGGCAAGCTCCTGCTTTATGCATCTACACACAGAGGATAGCATCAAGCCAGTACTACCATGTACCACAGTCACTAAACCATCATTACTCTGCATCCCTGTGTCCCTCCTGTACCCTTCCCAGTGTACGTGTCTCCCTCTCTGTGTTGGTGGCCTAGTTGTACGTGGTAAGCAGAGGCTAGCCAGTAACTTCTAGCCACTGTGGTGACGTGTAACCTTCCTGAGATCTAAGAGCCAACAGTCGCTCCAGGAGGAACAAGCTAGCTTCTTGCTCTAGATTCCACAACTGTGCACAGTTGGCTTGGAGCACAAGCGCTAATGTTAGCATCCGATTGCTAGATGGTAGTATGTCCAGTTACACACTCAGTCAAGTCGGAGAGTTTGTCTGGACAAAAATGATTACAAAACCATTGTTTGGTGTCCCCACAATTGGTGTGTGTGAATATTGTTTGTGCAGACTAACTTGTTGTATCAAAACAGTTGTGTCAAATGTGTTGTACGTCCGTTATCCAAACTGAGTGTGTACTTGGCTCCAGTACCTTCACTCTCTCCAGGTCTCTCCTCTGCATCACTGAGCCCTGGTAGAAGGTGACCTTCAGGAACCACCTCAGGAAGAACGCCTCCAGCTCCTGGTTAGGACGGAAGCTGGCAAAGGCAGAGATAGCAGTGTCTGAAACGGGACCCTAATCCCTATGTAGTGCACAACATTTGACGGGGGCCCAGGTTGGGCTCAAAGGTAACGCTGTGACTCACTTTCCCAGGAAGAGCACCTTGACGTCGACCTCTCCCCTGTCCTCATGTAGAAAATCTTTCATAAAGGCAGAGGCGCTGCTCAGAGTGATGTGACCACACACCACCACATGGCTAGCGCGCACGCACGCACGCACGCACGCACACACACACACACACACATACACACACACACACAGGGAGGAACATTAACATGGATGGGTGGAGATATAATGTTATAGTCTTTCTCTCGTTCTAAGAAGCATTATATCAGATATACTGAGGATTTCGTTGTTTTTGTTTAGGTCCAGTGTATATTATCATGTTGTGTGACATAAAAAAATATACCTTGTAGCTGCTACTACACCAACTGCTTTATTTTGGTCATCTCCGATAAACTGTAGTAAGATGACTCACGTCTTGCCTGAGACACCCGTGAAGCTTCCATCAAACCTCTTCCTGTTAATGATGATCTGAACCACCTCTGGGACAAAGTTGGCAAACAGACCCTGAGAGAGACAGAGAGAAAGAGAGAGAGAGAGAGAGAGACATGATGTGTATCTAAATCACATCCTCAATGCACCACTGACAGTGACTCCATCCCAAATGGCACCATATTCCCTATGAAGTGCACTACTTTTGACCAGAACCCTATGGGCCCTGTTCAAGGTAGTGCACTTTATAAGGCAGGGATGGGCAACTTTGAAATAAATCTGTAGTTTGCGGGTCTGCGTACCCACATCCATACCCAGATACGCAGTCAGAGCCAGTCCTAGCCTTTTGGGTGCCCTAAGCAAAATCCCAAAAATGTTAGCTGACATGGGCTAATTTGTTTATTTTTGGAAATGTATCCACAGGCCTACAAAAAGGGGGGCCACGGGCCGCATCCCTGATATGGGGGGGATCGGGTGCCATTCGGAAAGCAGACAGTAGCTTTCATGGATTGGATTTCCATAGCACTTTCCTATGCTTAAAGGCTCTTTACATTGTATGGGGGGAGTCAATACTGTCTTATGAGATTTACCAGTCCAATAAAGATGAAGATGATGACGAAGAGGCGTCCCAGGGTCGTCCTCAACTCCAAGTCACCATAGCCCACCGTTGACATGGTAACAACCAGGAAGTAAACACACTCAAAGTAGTAGAGAGGTTGGGGGTTGGAGAAGTCCAGCCAGGGGTCACCTGAGTTCTCCAGCTGCAGCAAGACCAGGTCTCATGAGAGAGAGTGGTTAAAGTTGAGATCCTCAAGGTGAAACAGTGCCACTGGTCGCCCCAGGCCATTTGTTATTGTTTTGTTTATGAAACGGAGGAGATGAGCATCCAGCATTGTGGTAAAAAAAAATCTGAGTACACACTCTACTATTCTATTGCGCGTTCAATGATGTCCAACATCATTTTTGTTGTTGAAGTATTGTCTTTGTTGTTATAATATCGCAAACAGACGTGGCAGTTTCACCGCTATGGATTCCAGCTTTAATGTTAGCAGAATTACTCATTTTAGTATTAGCTGAATTAATCATAATACACAAATTTACAACATTAGTGCAATAGTGCCTCAACTGTCTATCAAAATGGTTTGCTTATTTCTCTGTGAATGTAAAGAGTGTGGAGAGAACCAAGACATGAATGGAAATGACACAAACACACCAGGTGGATGAAACCAGCTGAGGTCAGCAGTGTGCCTGTTAGGATGGCAACCAGGCGGGAGAGTTTCAGAGTGGTGCTGGGAATACAGAGTGACAGAAAATGTGAGTGGGACTGAGAGAATGTAAGTGAGAGAATGTGTTGAGAGAGAGAGAATGTGTGTGAGAGAGAGAGAAAGTTCAATTGTATTAACAGGCAGACATGCATTTAAAACAAGTCACATTGCTTGTATCTCATACATGCTGAAAATGTGAAAGTCAATGGAATCATCATCCTTACTTTTCATCCCTGTTCCGCCTCTATTTGATGCACATTTGATGGAAATTGCACATTGTAACTATGGTACTGGAACGGACCCTGTATATAGTATTATTACTTACTTTATCATGTTCTTCTTATTTATAGATCGTGTGTGTTTTTGTTGTATCTTGTTATTTTTAGTATTACATCGTTATTGATTACTGCATTGTTGGGATTAGAGCTTGCAAGAAAGACATTTCACTGTACTTGTGCATGTGACATTAAAACTTTAAACTTGATGTAGATGTACCGTATGTGTTGCTGTGTTACCTGTTGCTGTTAAAGATGTTGAGAATCTGCAGAACGACTGGTAACTCCAGTATGTGCAGAGCTCTGATGAACCTCAGACCTGGGCCAGTTATACAAAATAAGACATTAGCTTATAGGGTTGCAAAATGTCAGTAAATTCCAGTAAATCTTCCAACTGGGGTTTCTGGAAAACCTGGGAATTTTAGGAAAGTTTCCAAAATCTTGCAACACTAACTTTTAGGAAAGTTACCAAAATCTTGCAACACTCAGTTCGAATGAAGAAAAAATACAATAATAATAATAATAATAATAAAAATAATAAGAATAATAATGAAAAGCTTATATTGGTTATTAAAACCAATATTGGGAGAGATTTGAACATCCCATCCCATGTTGCTTTAAATGACCCATAACGTTGATGGCGTATAAGTGTGTAGACCAACTGTATGTGGGTCGTTCCACCAATTCGGTGCCTTTAGAGAAGTGTAACTTGGTTAAAAAAAATGTACGTTTGATTTCACCTAATTTTAACATTTTGTCATAATGCCTATATTCAACAAGATTTCCCATCTCAAGAGGTTAAATTCAAAAAAATACTATAGTAAGTGCCAAATAACGTTACAGGGTTGACTGTAACCGATTGCCGATTTCATCATTAATCAGCCATAAATCCCATTGTGACAGGGCGAATGGAAGCTTGTTGTGTGCAGCAGGGAGTGGAAATTGAATGCAAGCTTCACAAAAAAATTGAAATTGTAATAAAAAAAAAAAATCAAGCCTATCTA
This sequence comes from Salmo trutta, assembly GCF_901001165.1. Taxonomy (NCBI): domain Eukaryota; kingdom Metazoa; phylum Chordata; class Actinopteri; order Salmoniformes; family Salmonidae; genus Salmo; species Salmo trutta. The sequence continues at coordinate 10,333,860 of NC_042983.1, read as the reverse complement.
TGGGTAACTGGATTGACATGTTATGCTCGACCAACTCAGTACTTTACCACAAAATGGCCAAAAAGAGTAGAACCAGCTCACCTGCTTTTACACTATGATTTGACTATTATATGTTCAATGTTTATTTTGAAAAAAAATATTGTAAAAGGAATTATTTCACCAAATTAAAACGAGAGTTCAGTTCACGTAACAGGGTTGACCTTAAAATGAGGGACCAATGTAAATTAATCACTAATGACATTAAATAAATAATAATCTTCAGAAATTACTTTCTCAAAGCAACAAAACAACTAGGGCTTTACGGTGGTGAAAACTTGGAGAAATGTTGGGGTTAAGTGGGTTGAATCTTCCTAGAAGTGACAGAGGGTGCACAGCGGGAATGGTCAAAATGCTGAATTTTGGCACTTTAGCAAGTATGTCAGAGGAGGCTGGTGGGAGGAGCTATAGGAGGACAGGCTAATGGTGATGGCTGGAATAATGGAAAGGTATCAAACATATAGAAACCATATGTTTGATTCTATTCCATTATTCCTTTCCAGCCATTACAATGAGCCTGTCCTCATTTAGCTCATCCCACCAGCCTCCTCTGGTCTTTATTCATATTTAAAAAATCGGATGAATTGAATTCTCCATGTGGTCTATATTAAAGGGCACTTCATTTAATATACAGTAACAGGCTTTCAAAATGCAATATTGTTCAAATACAATTTATAGTTAAAATATCAAAGAGGCGCAAAAGGCACTCTTTGTGGAATGACCCATGTATGAGTGTCTTACCCAGCCAGGCTCGACGGGAAAACAGGGTAACAATGGAAGGAGTAATGGTGAAAAAATCCACCAGGGATCTCAAGTCAACCCAAACCGTAAGCTTATCCTGGGCCGCCAAAAACTGGTGAACAATGACACACAGGAAAGACAGAGTAATGCACACTGCTTTGTCTAAACCCAAAATGTGTGACATTATTTTGTATGTGTCCTATTGGCTAAATGCCTCACCCTGAGCCCAAAATACAGAAGGTGGCAGATGTTGAAGCTCAAATCAATGAGGAAAGCTATGCTGTATTCTTTCATGCAGGACTCTACTGGGCTGAGAGGAGTGGGAGAAGACATTTTAGTTTCTCTCTGGCTCTTTGTCTTGGACCTTTCTAGTGAACAAACAAAACTTTGTTTTGATCCCATCACCATGTATATTATGATGCAACTCACTCAGTAGAGAGGATGATATAGGTCAGGATGGAGCCGATGTTGAAACAGAATATCAGCACCATCTGTTGAGGAAGGAAAGCGTGAGAAATACAATAGTAGGACTGAAGAAGAAAAACATTAGAGTCGTCTTCCTGCATGTCTTGTGACTTACTAGGACTTTGCCAGGCAGATGTTGAGCCGATATCACAGAGAACGCCCATTCCTTCAAGGCGTTCCTCAGATTGAAATCTGTCTGCACACTAATGCTCTGCAACATCACAGTAACAAGACTCTAACTGTTCATAGGCCGGCACAGTACACACCAGATTGACATGTGGTCACACTGTAGATGTAGGCTTACATAACTCTCCCTTTGTCATCCCCCTACTCTCTTCCTCTCCATCTTCTTTCTACCTTTTCCCCTCACCTGTCTGTGTGCCCAGCGCTGTCGTCGGGGTCTGAAAATCCCAATGCTATTGAACCCTCTGTGAGCAATCTTCCAGAGCAGCAGGGCCAGCAGCCCCCCCAAGAAGACAGACAGGGAGGAGAGGAGGAAGGCCCACCACAGCCTGTGCCCCCGATAGAGGCAGTGGGTGTGGGAAATAGGAGGGAAAGTGTGGGGTATCTTCATGGCCATGGGGGTGCGCTAATAAATGTGCGGGGCAAAGGTGGGCGGGGTGGTGTAGGTGTAAATGGAGGCAGTCACCATCAGTTTTACAGTTCCTTTTGAGGCCCAAAAAAATGTGTTAGTCTAACTTGGCCTGTGTTTTAGTGGAATGAATGGTTGTTCCATCTATTAGCTAGCTGTCAGTTACATTGTGGTATCCCTATGATGGCATCACATCATTGGTAAAGAAAATAAACCATTACATTACATACAAGTGTCAGTAAACTCCCTAATCAGCAGATGCCAATTTGTATGTTTTTGTGAACGACATAATGGCTAACTAACATTACTGTAGGCTAACTAGCTAACGATAGTTAGCTAGCTATTATACAGAGATACCTAATTTAGCTAACTCGAATAGGATTCTGTGGCTAAAAGTTTAATTTGAAGGTCCCACATCACTACAAGATATGAAGTATTTAGCTACAAACTCTTATAACAACTCTAAATTGACAAGAATTGTAATTCAATTTGTGATCATCATCAGATAGCTAGCTACCTGAAAGGCAAGGCTTGTCTTCGTCAAATCAGCGCGCGAGGATCGGTGGGCGTGGTTGATAACAAGGGTTCCGGATGATTATTGGTGGACCGACCGTACAACCAAAAATGAACTCTTTTGGCGCGTTCGAACATGTATTTGCACACGCTTATTTTGTGAAGTGCTGTGTGAAATAACTCGTTGTCGTTCTTGCTCTCCAAACCTTTGACAGAGTAAAGTCTACAAAACGTAGTCCACTCTGCCAAAGTTTAGGAGAGCAAGAACGACGAGTTATTTCACATAACATATTTTAGTTTTGGTAACTGAAAACTGTATTGAGATAAGAGAACATTATCACAATGTCGGCCAAAATCTCTCGCGCGCCATCTTGGTTTCACTAGTTACCAGGGCTACAAAGGGTGTGTTCGGAAATTCCCTCTGGGCTTTCGTAAATTCAGAGCTTGTCAGATTGCCCGTTCGTACATTCAGGGCGTTTCGCTCTCGGAGCGCACGCTGGACGCTCTGGGCAAGGTGTATGGTTGATCCGATGAGAGAACTCCCTATTTTGTTCGCCGTAGCGGAGCTGGTTAGGCTATTACCATGTTGTAACTTTGCTGCTGGCAACAATTTAATCACGTTTTTTTTTGCCAACGTTTACTGACACTGGTCAATTTCGATAGGTGTTGCGTGTGTTTGTATATTCATCAGTAATTCTGCGCTCTGGCACACTGATGAGTGGTCGGAAATCAGTAGATCGCCTGAGTGAATTTACAAACCCACCCAAAGTGTCGCTTTTTCCTAAAAAATGTATTTAAACGAAAATTAGCTGTTTTGTTCTTCATTTAGGCTTCGGTTAGTCATAAGGTTAGCAGTGTGGCTAAGGTTCGGTTTAAAATCACATTTTATGAAGATAAAGTGTAGAAATATTTTCCAATCTTCACTGAATCACATAGGACACAGAAAATGGTTTATTATGCACATCAGCATTTTAATTGGACAAAGCAAGAACAAATATAGTAGCAGAAACATTACCAAACCCCCAGAGGAGAACACTTTTCAAAACTAAAAAGGTCAGAAAATGTCTGTAGACACTGCCTAATCTGAATGATATTGTGTCCGTTCAAAGCAATCAATTCTAAGGCAACACAATGGGTCTGGTATTAAAACATGTCTAAGTTCACATTTATGATTAGCATTTCTGGTTCAGGTTTTTCCATAAAAAATACTGATCTTACTTCATAGAAAATGGCAGAAAACTCAATTTATGCACAGAATTAGTATTCAAAGTCAAAATTGAGTGAATTTATGCACTGCAAAGCAATGCCCTTTCCCTTCCCAGAAGTCCATGCATCACTGTGCCAGTTACCATGGGTATGCACTTGATAGTGTTGCTACTAACAATGTTTCATTTCTTCAGTTATCAAAACAAAAAGAAAGCACCAAACTCCCATTGTGAACATTTGCATTTTCCTTTATACAGTTTGAAATATATGTATGGTTATTTACACATGAAGCAAGTTGAGGCCTTCCAAAAGAAATACAGGGGAAAAATTTAATGCAAAAAGAAATCCTCTTGGAATAATTTTTTAAAAATAGAATACTGTGCAATATGTCTGCCCTTACAGAAAAAAAGCAGTGGCATCTATCCCTGCAATTGCTTTAATTGAAATCAAAATGAGAGAAAAAAGATCCATTTTGACTACTTCCATTACTTTTTACATGATTCATTGCATCAAACTCAAAATGGATTATTCATCTTAAAAAAAAAAATCACAACCATGTTATGTTGACTGTTCAAGAGTCCTTATGAAAATGGTAGCAGTTTGAGACACTAAACAAACCAACAAATGCACAAATCCAAGTGTCTCCTTAACAATTATATTACATTTACAGTTCACTTAAAATGCTACCGTCCTGCCCATGTAGTCTGTCAAACACAAGGGCAGCATAATACCTGTGTAGTTTATTCCAGTTCTCCATGTATCCCCTTAACCTCCCATGAAATCAGTTTCATTGGCTTTAGTAGAGGTCAACTTCCACTTCAAATTCCATGTACCAACAAGTCTTAGTCTGCCACAAGTGGATTGGATATAACACAGGTCCCGGTGATGCTCCAGTAGCCAGTAAAGAGTTGACTATCCCCCTATCAGTGTGTGGGGTATCCAGTGGCTCCCATACCGGCCTGGTTTGCTAACATACTCCCATTCAATCCCTGTGTAGCTTCCATAACCCCACCGTTACTGAGGGCACTCACACCTGTCCATCCAGCACTGGCCGGTAAGTGACTGCAAACAGGAAAGAGAAAAACGCCAGCAGGTTAGAAAAAAGGCAGCGACAGGGGCAAGACAGAGGCTTCATCTCAAATGGTACCCTATTCCCTTTATAGTGCACAACTTTTGTCCAGGGACCAGGTAAAAAGTAGTGGATTTATATAGGGGATATGGTGCCATTTGGGACGCAACCAGAGAACACACCAAACGGAGCAAGAGCCAGCTGAGGAGAGGATGAGAGAACAAAAGGTCAGGGTGCGTCGGAGGATAAGCCGAAATCTAAGACGGCAGAGAATATGGTAGGAATTGAAAATGGTAACAGGGCGAAGAGATGGTACTTGTGGGAGTGGGTATGCGGACAGAGCATATGCTCAGTGTATAAAATTAGTCACAATCCACTGCGGTGGAGATTTACTTAAAATAAATACATGTCTTTTGACTCCTCACATCCCAACCAAAGCTGCTGAAATTGGCCAATGTTGCAGAGAACGGCTGAAGCACGACCAGCTGCATTTAAAAATTTGGCCGTGGAGTTGAATCTCACTTTTTCCCTGAATCCTGTACCACTGCAAAGGGAAAAATGTTTATAATTTCATGCCTAAACACCATTCATGACTTTTGTTATTCCTAGTAAAATCTTTAGCAACATCCATTATGCAACAAATACCTGAATGGAAAAGTTAACGTTTGGTCAGTCAGCACATTGGGTATTGGTGGCAGTCACAGATAAAGTCAATATAGTAACAAGTAGGAGAACATGTAGCTCAGGCTGAGATTTATTTTAGGATTAAACTTCAACTATCGTTATAGGTAGCCTACTATATCCTCATAATATTTTCATGGGCTCTCAAACAAATCAGACATTTACATACAAATAGAATGTAAGTACAGTGCCTTTGTAAAATATTCACATCCCTTGATTTATTTCACATTGTTGTTACAACCTGAATTAAAAATTGATTATTTGTTTACCCATCTACACACAATACACCATAATGACAAGTTGAAAACATGTTTTTCGAATTTATTGCAAATGTATAGAAAATGAAATACAGAAAATATTGTATTTACATAAGTATTCACACCTCTTTGCTCTGACACTCCAAATTGAGCTCAGGCGCATCCAATATCCTTTGATCTCCCTTGAGAGGTCTCACCAACTTGGAGTCCACCTGTGACCAAATCAATTGTTTGTACATGATTTAGAAAATAAACACCTATCTATACAAGGTCCCACATTTGACAGTGCATGGAAGAGCAGAAACTATACCATGAAGTCCAAGGAACTATCCCTAGATAGAATTGTGATGAGGCATATATCTGGGGAAGGGTATAAAGTAATTTCTACAGTGTTGAAAGTTTCCAAGAGCACAGTGGTCTCCATTATTGGGAAATGGGAAGAAAAAAAAAACACTGGCTAGTTGGCCGTCCGATCAAACGGTCAAGAAGGACCTTAGTCCGGGAGGTAACCAAGAACCCAATGACAGAACTACAGAGCTCCTTGGCTGAGATGGAAGAACCTGCCACGACAACAGTCTCTACAGCACTTCCCTAATCTGGGCTTTATGGGAGTAGCCCGACAGAAGCCAGTCCTGAGAAAAAGGCACATGAAGAGAGATCATAAATGCAAAAGACTTTGTGGTCTGAAGAGACAAAAATTGGCCTGAATGCAAAGTGCCATGTCTAGAGAAAACCAGGCAGAGCTCAATACCTGTCTCACACCATCAATACCGTGAAGGATGGTGGTGGCAGCATCATGCAATGGCACTTTTCAGCGGCAGGGACTGGGAGCAATGTTCCCTCAAAAAGATTTCAGCACTGAGCAAATTTCAGGTCTGTTGAGGGAAAACTTCAGTTGTGAAAATTCTGGCGCACGTTCAATGTGAACACAGAGGCTGTAGCCGCTTTAAGTTAAAACTAAGTAGGCTTCCGTGGCTATTTGATTATAATGTAAGCCTACCATAAACAATGGAAAATGAATCCCATAACATTTTAACATGGAAATAGCCGTTCTATTGCTCAGCCTAAAGTAGCAGCCAATGTGTGGTGTTCAATGTAGACCTACATTCCATAACCTTTGAAAAAAAAAACATACACGGCTAGACATTAAACCTGTTCGTCCACTTGTCCTTCAGATAAGGTGACTGAAAATGTGTTTGATGCAAGAAACCATTTTACAAACTAAAACGCATCATTATTTCCATGCCATTATTACAGAGAATCAGACAAATTATGCTATCCTCTGCCTATTGGCAACTTAGCTTATTCAAGCCGGTCTCAAAATACAACACTGCCCCTTTAAGACAAAATAAAAGCCCTTTACCTGACTCGTTTTTCAAAGAGGACTAGAAACGCACACTTGTGTGCTCTCATAGGAAGCAATCACTCTCCCATTGCTGACTACATATTATCTAGAACTTGGCTAATAACTCACTAACTAGCAAAGGATATGAACAAATGTGCACATCGCTACATGTAGCTCTCTCTTTGATCTCAAAAGAGGGCATTTACGCACGACCGCTCATGCAGTTAACCGTCCAGTTCCAAGAGAACAGCACAGATCCATATATGGCAATGATCCATTTTCATATAGCCCTACGGCAGCTGATTGGTTATGGCGCAGCGGTCTGTGTAGATTTACGGGCCTGAGTTGTGCCTGTCAATGCAATAGAATCCTACTCCAATGCGTTCGGCCAACAACAAAATCTCTCGCATAGTTTGTTTTGTTTAAGTATGATGCATTGAAAGTGGCTAATAGCGTTGATTCGATCACAATTCCCACAGTAAAGAGAAATGAGTGTTAACAGGGAAAACTCCATAAAGTTGAGTGAAGTTTAATTTGGTGCTTTTTTGCGCAGGCAGATATTTTTTCTGTGTGGCAGTCCCGGGGGAGGGAACATCAACTGGAAGACTGGTAAGGATAGAGGGAACAATTAATGGAGCCAAATACAGGCAAATCGATGAGAACCTGCTTCAGAGTGCAAACAACCTTTAACTGTGGCGAAGATTTATGTTCCAACAGGACAATGACCCTAAGCATATAGCCAAAGCAACTCTAGAACAGCTTCAGAACAAGAATGTTATTGAGTGGCCCAGCCAAAGCCCAGACTTGAATCCCATTGAAAATCTGTTGAATGACTTGAAGATTGCTGTTCACCGCCTCTCCCCATCTAACATAAGCGCTTGAGAAAATCTGCAAGGAATGGGCAAAAGCTACCAAATCCAGATGTGCAAAGGTGAAAGACATACCCAAGACAACTCAGCTGTAATTGATGCCAAAGGTGTTTCTACAAAGTAGACTCAGGAGTGTGAACACTTATGTAAATTAGATTTCTGTATTTCAATGAATTAGCTTTATTCATTTAAAAAAAAATGTGCACAAACATTATGGGGTATTGTGTGTAGATGGGTGAGAGAAAAAGCATATTCCATTTTGAATTCAGGCTGTAACACAATGTGGAATGAGTCAAGGGGTATGAATGCTTCATGAAGGCAATATATAATTGCAAAATCTATACAAGGACTTCGATTTCCAAAACTAAAACTTTCAACAAATGATTCCAAGTTACTGCATTCTTTGGTTCATTACATTAGATAAAAAAAACAAATGAACAAAACAATCATATTACATAACTGCTGTGATATACTCTGTTTCTGTTGCTATACGAGCAGTTAAAAACAGGATTATTGTCTTATGCAGCACTCAAACTCCATTATCAATTTGAGACATGAAAATGACTAGTGATATTTCAAATGTAGCTATAATCTAAATAACACCCCATTTCAAGTAGCAATGTACTTAAACTCAGGAGAAAAAAGTATATTCAAATTTGGATGGCAAATGAAAGTTACAGCAACAACAAAACAAAAAATATGCATGAAGTAACAAAAGATGACATGGACAAACCAAAAAATGTATAAAGTGGATGTAACACGTGCACAATAAAATTATGTATCCCTCTGCACTGGGAGAAGCTTCAGAGGGCAGGAGTTCCCGTTTGTGTTTCAACAATCCCACTTTCCTCACTTTCTGGGACTATTTAGTTCATTGAGTAGACACTCATATCGGGGGCAAGTCCAATTCGACCCAGAACTGTGGCCATTTTGAAAGGCCAAAAAGGGCATTCATTAGTGCTCATTTTATTTTAAAAAAATTGATGAAAATGCTGTTATCTTGACCAATAAATCAAATCATCTATATTCTTTTAATGTGTTTTGTCATTGTCCTCGTTAGCTGGATACGGTGAAGAGGGGAGGTTGAAGGACATTATGGCTCCTTCCTTCTCCTGGCCAGAGCTGCAGGCAACTGAGCTGGAGCCTAGCTGCCCTTGGGAAGCCCAAGGAAACTCAAAACACTCAGCTGCAGCCCTGGTTGCTGGAAGAGAAGGGAGCCCTGCTGATGATGTCCTTATGTACTTACTTAAAACCCTGCTGGTTCCAGGCCTGGGCCTGGCCGTAAACCCCATAGGTGGGTACCTGCCACCCGTTGGGGACGTACTGGCCAATCTGCTGGGCATTGCCGTACCACTGGGCATACTGGCCGTAGGGCTGGGCCGCAAAGCCCACTTTGTTCTGTCGTAGGGGAGAGATGACAACAGTGTAAGAGTGTGTATTTAAGTGGTGTCGATGAGGGGGAAGCATCTGGCTGTGGTTTCATACCTGGGGAACTTGTTGCACCTGCTGCATAGGACTCATCATGTCTGTGGTCTCTTTACCCCAATAACACTTCACCATATGGCCCTCTATCGAAGTCCCATTCACAGACACAATGGCATGGGCTGCTCCCTCGTGAGACGTAAACCTGGACAAAGGAGAGGCGTCAAAATACAGATTGCAAGGTACTGAGAAACATACGCAGAAATTATATTTCAAGGATACTAAATGTTTGTCAGAGGTCTGTTTAGTGATTTGATCATGACATACCGCACAAAAGAGTATCCTTTGTCTGGGAACACACGGATTTCCATGATTTGTCCAAAGGGGGAGAAGGTCTGTCTCATCAATTGTTCTAGAAAACAGGAGGGAGACATGTCAAAGACCTGTGTTTGTTTCTCACACACACACACACACACACTAGAAAGTGACCACTTCAATAACAGACTACTGACCTGTTAGACCGGTGCCGACTCCTCCACAGTACACAGTGCAGTTACTGGGGCTGGACTGGTTCACAACCTCATCAAAGGACAGGTGCTTCGTGTTTGCTTTTGGAAACAGGGGAATTTAGAGTGAATAAATGGATTGCCATTCAACAGAAGAGGATCCGAGGGACATAAAATATAGTAAAATGTATACAATTTTTATCTGCACTTAACCCGTTTTAGAGGACAAAATAGACGTAAAAAAAATTAGGGTAAGATAAAAACCAACCATTTCTGCTCAATGGCAAATTGGCTGGAAAGCCTATCTTGTCTGGACTCACTTTCATAGGTGGTTTTAGGAGCAGGGGGCTTTCTAGCGGCCCAGTTGGTCCTGATCTGTCTGCCGCCTAGCCATTGACCACCCATCTGCTGAATGGCGTTCTCTGCATCCTGTTGGTAGCAACAGATATATTAAATCACATGACCCATCTACGCACCCAAATACCAAAGGATAATGTTATGACTACATATACAGGACCCCCTTCAGTTATGACTAAATCCTCAATGTAAGTGATTTCATCCAGCTATAACGCTTACCCACTTGTTGAAGAAAGAGACAAAGCCATAGCCTTTAGACTTCCCTGTCGCCACATCTTTGACTACGCGAGCATCCCTGAGGAGAATCACACTATTTACTCAATATGAAGGAGTAATGTAACCATACAAACTACTGTCTGATATGTCCTAAAGAGTAATGTGTGATATCAAGCCATCCAATGCATTATTATTAACTCATGAGTGACTTACTAATCTTGTGAGATCAACAGAGCACATAAACAATAATGAGGAACTTACGATATCCTCCCAAATGGACCAAAGGCCGCTTTTACATCATCTGTGGTGATTTCGGGGCTGAGGTCTCCGACAAAGACATGGAAATGATCTGTTGGAGGACAGGAGATACGACTACTGTGACTCCTTGCTGAATGCAGCACTTACTGAAGAAATCAAGAATTTGATTTGATTTGATTTGATCAAGAATTGCCTTGCTTTTATTTCAGGGGGGGTGCTACCATAGCTCTATGGTCTTCCACACCATAGAGATATGGAAGTCTGTGGATAACAGCATCTGCTAATTGACTAAAATATCAATTTAAAAAGGACCACATTCTCAGAGGAACCCTCACTAAGATTTTCTATGGAACTGACTGAAAAGGTAGCTAGGCACTTACTGCTTGTGTCTTTTTTCTGACTGCTTGGCGTTGTGGCCCAGTTGACTTTAACCTCCTAAAGAGAGAAAACAAGCCAGGTAGGGTACGTTTATGTCATTTAGATACCGTATTAATACCTCAGTTTGTGTGGTGCTTTGTGTGTGAAAGAAATGAGCCAGCCATGACCAAACACGGTGTGAATCTCTGAATGCAGTGATGAGCAGAGAACAGAACACAGAAACCCTGAGCACTCAAACTGAAACAAACTACGGAATAAAAGGTCCAAGTAACAAAGGACTTACAAACCAGTGACATTATCAACTTGTATTACTCTTCAAATGGTCCTTCATTACCTGTTGAGGATAACATAATTTGCACTGAATATATTTCTGCTGAGGTTAGGACCTATATTTGTTGTGAAGCTGTGGGTCTAGAAAAGGTACAGAAATTGTTTTAGTTGGCTATTGCCAAGGACAATGTAATGCACAGCTACTGTGGATTCCTTTGGATAAGGAAAGGGCCCATTTCCCTTGAAAAGATAGTGGTTTTCCAAAATAAAACAGTGATCGGTCAAGAACATATTTTAAATCTCAAAGCTATAGTAAAATCAACCACTAAGAGAAAATGCACTTGATGTCCATACAACAGACCTAGTGTACTCCATATCTGAAGAAACGGAATCAGACATTATACATGGACACGCCAGGTAATCAGCATTGGAACCAACTATGCCGGTTAAGTCATTATTTTAAATCAGATCACACATCTATTAGTCTCATTTACTCTGGGGATGAACTTACTGCTGGACGGGTAATCGGAATAAGCCATCATCACTTTACAAAACAATTCGTAACTTTGCCATTTCAACTTCGGTGAGATAGTCGCTGCCCGACTCAGATAATGCTCTCATAATTTAGGCCTACTGGTTGGTCAAACTTCTGCAACAACAACCCACCCATCCCAACTCACCCTTTAGATACGATAGCTTACCTTACCCATAATTTTACGTCCATTCATGGCAGCCAGTGATGCGGCAGCATGCCTGTGCTCATAGAACTCCACAAAGCAGTATGGGTCATTGCCTGCAGTCTGTAAGAGGACAACAAGAGTTAGGCTACAAAGAGTCCAAAGCATTGTCTGTCAACCACATTAGCCACATGTACTTATCAGACAGTTACCATCACCATAAACATCTTTCGATTAAGAGTGAACATTTTAACAAAATTGGGATAGTTAACAAAAAAATCCCTAACTGAAAACAAATTCTGTAATGTTTGGAGATATACATCTTTCAAATTATTTTCCACTAATATAAAGCACTCTGCACATCCGATGTTAAGTTGGAAAAATGTCTAAAAAAAAAATGTCCTGTATGGCAATACATTTAGGTGGTGAAATGTAAACTTTGTGACATGGAACAGAGGCACAGTAATGGTAGTACAGGTGCAATATTTAACCATCTGAAAAGGGTGAGAGGCAAACCGTTGCTGGCAGCAGCACAGGTCCCCAACAGACAAGACAGCGTCGCACAAAATAAGTGCGATAAGGGACGGAGTGAGTTGCAGTTGCAGTTGAAATGAAGCCATTGTCAATGGTTGAGGGTGTTGGCTTCAATACCTGATGGCATATCTAGAACAAGACTACAACATGGAATGTGGAAAAACCATGATGGCCTGGGTAGAGAAATCGTGTCACGATTGCTCGGCAAGTACAACGCGTGAGCTCTCAAACCCCATAGGTGGCGTTAAGAAGAGATTGTTGGACATCTGAACATGCTGTCATACATCATTGCAATGAGTCATTATCACATTGATGAGAAGTGGGACAAGAAGTCTCTTGTCCTGACCACTGAGAACATTGAGAAGCACACAGCCATAGAGATAAAGGACTCATCTGTGCCATTATAGCATCTGTGAAATCATGGGCAGTGCCATTGATGCTATAGCCCATAGGAAACCCCACCCAGTCGACTACTTTGCAGGGGTTGGAACCGAAATTATCATTGTTCTTCATCATCCTCCTCCCTGATGTGGTACCCTGCCTGCAGGCTCATGCTGACATGACCCTCCAGCATGACAATGCCACCAGCCATACTGCTCGTTCTGTGCGTGATTTGTCAGGTTTCTGCCATGGCCAGCGAAGAGCCCAGATCTCAATCCCATTGAGCACATCTGGGACCTGTTGGATTGGAGGGTGAGGGCTAGGGCCATTCCCCCCAGAAATGACTGGGAACTTGCAGGTGCCTTGATGCAAGAGTGGGGTAACATCTCACAGCAATAACTGGCAAATCTGGTGGAGTCCACGAGGAGATGCACTGCAGTACTTATAATGCAGCTGGTGGCCACACCAGACTGACTGTTACTTTTGACCCCCCCTCCTTTGTTCAGGGACACATTATTCAATTTCTGTTAGTCACATGTCTGTAGAACTTGTTCAGTTTGTCTCAGTTGTTCAATCTTATGTTCACACAAATATTTACATGTCAAGTTTGCTGAAAATAAACGCAGCTGACAGTGAGGGGACGTTTATTTATTTTTTGCTGAGTTTAGTTATCAAAACATCACGCCAGGGTAAGCCTAGACAAAACACAGTTCTTAAGTTTTTCTAAAATTCCTTATTGGAAAAATGGTGGAATAACTATTGGAATAATTTCCTTGTTTGACTGCTAGGTTATGGGTATTATGACTCATACTGTCGTACTATGGCGTTGGCCATGCCAAAACAGCCCTTTGGCCACTAGAAGCCTCTATCATTCTGTAAGCACACAGCAGAGAACCTAAAACGGAATAACCTTTTAACGTGCAAGTTCCAAATATCTCTAACAGTTCCCCAGCGAGTTTCTTTATGCATGTGATGTCAAAATGCACTCACTGTTCCAAAATGCGATTGTTATTCAACAGGACAGTTAACCTCTGCTTCACATAGAAGTAGCCCATTTCACTGTGGTGGACAATTTATGTTCGGCTCATAGTAATGTCTCAGACAAACGTCTCTTCAATGAGAGCCCAAGCACTTCCCCAGTGTTTCCCCAGGTCAAGTATGCAGACATTTACACACCTCCAGTCAGAACCAGCAAAAAACCTTTTCCCCCTGGCAAATTTTCCGATTGGTGCCTGCACTGCTTTCATTGTCGTTTTCCTTACTAATTACTTTGGACATGATTGCTATCCTAGCTAAGTAAGTGCCTAATTATGCTATAATAGTGTATGTATATTGTGTTGTTTCTTCTGTAGCACACCGTATGTATGGAGCATAATGTATTCTGTATGCATTTCTTTATAGCCATAACACAAGGTACTAATTTCATAACCTATATGGTGTTATACTCAATTGTGCTCATGTAGCTAGCAACATTCTAAGCTCTGTAAAACAATGCTAATGGCATCAGAGAAGTATTAAGTTGGTGTTGTATTCTTTGAAGCTGCCCTGGCCTTATGACCATGGCATGGGTTTTCTGCCCTGCCCCCTTGTGGAGCTCTTCAGTTACAGTTTGTTATGGTTATATTATTCATATAATTGAATAATATTGTGATTGACAATACAACATATTATTTTAAAGCAGTTATGCTACTTAAATTGTTTTGTTATATCCTGATATTGTATCCTAATAATTCCTCTTTATTCTGTACTTTCAGAAACCACACACACAGTATTGAACAATTTGCCAACATTATAGCTGGACATCGAGATGGAGTAAAGAGGATGAGGGAAGGGTGAGATATTTTAAATATAATTGCAGAACAGCATTTGATTCATTTGTGAACTGTATGTCCAAAAAAACATGTTCAATAATCATCTCACTTGTTAGCTGGTGAACTATGCGGCCATTGAAGATAGCAGTGTCGATCAAACGGAAATGATCTCATACCAATTGGTGGTTTTTAAGAGCGCATGCCACAAAGCTGTTTAGCATATCCACCTTATCCAGTGCCCCCATTTTCTAATTATAGTCAAGCACATTGTCTGGTTTGATCTTTTTCTCTCCCATCAGGTGGTCCACCTTCCCTGTGGCTCCCTCTTCCCCTGTAGCTCCCAGGCCTAGCGATTGGTGTCCTCCACTATGTCCCTGTCAGAAACAGCTTGAAGCACTTTGCCTCAGAGGGAGATGGCAAGGGGCTTTACACTCCAGACTGGGACTTAACACCAACAGCAGGGCCAGGAGGGGTGAAATGGCTGGCAGCCTTCCAGCTACCGCAGACCTCTAATACTTCACCACTACCAGCATCTTAAGAGGGACCTGGGTCTTTGTCGGTGGTCAGGGTTCTCAATGGCCACAAGGTTGGGTTTAGACCGTCGTGAGACGGGTTACTTTTACCCTACTGATGATGTGTTGTTGCTCCTCACTTTCAGAATCTGATACCTCAGAATAACTGTCAGAATTTACAAAAATCTCCTGAATTTCCACATTTGTGAGTTGTCTCCTTTTGAAAGGCATTGCTAATGCTACAGCTTAGCCCACTAGGTACATACATAACACTGAATGGTGCCACGTGAGTGTCGGGGGTGATGTGATTGGTTGCCAGTGTGGTGAAACTGATGGCTTATTTCCACAGAATGATTGTTTACATTATATGGTTAGAATTATTAACATGGCAAGTTAGAACGCAGCAGGTTAGGAGAATTAACGTAGGAAGTTAACCTGTTGTGGTATAGGGGGCAGTATTTTCACGGCCGGATAAAAAAAAAAAAAAAGTACCCGATTTAATCTGGTTACTACTCCTGCCCAGAAACTAGAATATGCATATAATTAGTAGATTTGGATAGAAAACACAAAAGTTTCTAAAACTGTTTGAATGGTGTCTGTGAGTATAACAGAACTCATATGGCAGGCCAAAACCTGAGAAGATTCCATACAGGAAGTGCCCTGTCTGACAATTTGTTGTCCTTCTGTTGCATCTCTATCGAAAATACAGCATCGGTGCTGTAACGTGACATTTTCTAAGGCTTCCATTGGCTCTCTAAAGCCACCAGAAAGTGGAATGGGGTGTCTGCTGTCTCTGGGCAAAGAACAGCAGCAGAATTTGTAAGTGGTCAGCCTGGGGACAGTGAGACTGAGATGCGCGTTCACGAGACTACTCAATTTTTTTCTTTCAGCCTTTGAATGAATACAACGTTGCCCGGTTGGAATATTAGGGCTATTTTACGAGAAAAAAATAGCATAAAAATGTATTTTAAACAGCGTTTGACATGCTTCTAAGTACGGTAATGGAATATTTTGAGATTTTGTGTCACAAAATGCGCTAGCGCGTCACCCTTCGGATAGTGACCTGAACGCATTAACAAAACGGAGCTATTTGAATACAACTATGGATTATTTGGAACCAAAATAACATTTGTTGTTGAAGTAGAAGTCCTGGGAGTGCATTCTGACAAAGAACAGCAAAGGTAATCCAATTTTTCTAATAGTAATTCTGAGTTTAGGTTGTCCCGAACTTGGTGAGTGTCAAATTAGCTAGCCGTGATGGCCGAGCTATGTACTCAGAATATTGCAGAATGTGCTTTCGCCGAAAAGCTATTTTAAAATCAGACATAGCGATTGCAAGGAGTTCTGTATCTATAATTCTTAAAATAATTGTTATGTATTTTGTCAACGTTTATCGTGAGTAATTTAGTAAATTCACCGGAAGTTTTCGGTGGGTATGCTAGTTCTGAACATCACATGCTAATGTAAAAAACTGGTTTTTGATATAAATATGAACTTGATTGAACAAAACATGCATGTATTGTATAACATAATGTCCTAGGAGTGTCATCTGGGGAAGATCAAAGGTTAGTGCTGCATTTAGCTGTGTTTTGGGTATTTGTGATGCATGCTAGTTGCTTGGAAATGGCTGTGTGGTTTTTTGTGTCCATGTACTCTCCTAACAATCTAATGTTTTGCTTTCGCTGTAAAGCCTTTTGGAAATCGGACAACGTGGTTAAATTCAGGAGAAGTGTATCTATAAAATAGTCCTGTTTGAGAACTTTGAATTATGACATTTTGTGGTTTTAAATTTGGCGCTCCGATTTGTCACTGGCTGTTGAATAGTGTGGAACGATTTCGTCCCACCTCCCCTAGAGAGGTTAAGAGAACAAGGTTAAGGAAAGAGTTAGGCTTAGTTACAGTCATCAACAACTGTTGCCCCCGACGCGACCACTAGATAGAGATGTTTGTCGGCCTAACTACTCTATCTAGCCACAGCGGTAGAAACGTAAACAAACCATCTGTGGCAACAAATCACCACTATCATTATACAGGCACAGACCATTTGTATCAATATTTCACTATCCGAAAATGGTTTGTGTGGTAATAATTTATTTATTTACTGTTTTATTCACATTTTGAAGTACTGGTGACAAATCATACACTATGCAAGAATCGGAATGCAATGACACTCACTGGTCAGTTTATTAGCTACACCAGTTAGTAAGGGGTCAGACCCCCATTTGGTCATCTGTTGCAATAGCCCTTCAGTGACAAGGATCGACGAGTCACGCGTTCCGAGATGCTTTGTCTGCACCGTTACTTGTCTGTTCGTGGCCCACCTGTTAGCTCGTACGATTCTTGCCATTCTCCTGCGACCTTGCCATTCTCCTGCCAGCTCGAACGCTAACTGTTGAGTCAATCGTAACTAACTTTCTAATGAAGTGTTAGAATTACACTGGTTTGAGTGTATGCTGCAGGGACTACTGTAGAATGATCACACCTGTGTGTTCATACACATCAAAGGGGTAACTACGATTGTTACTGAGTGGGTGGGGGACAGCAGTAGATATAACTTCATTGCCTCCCTAGTGGTCATACGGAATAGGACGCAATCTGACCATATTTTGCATTGTTAATTCACGTGGAATTGAATAAATATTTCATATCATTTTAAAGGAAAAAAATTAATAAAATGGCAGTTTAAACATTAAGCAAAGATTTACATTTGTCACATCCCCAATATCAAAATCATACAAATCTCAATCTCTCACTTGGGTCCAGGACCCAGGGATACTCACATCAACAATCATTTTACAGCTCTTGCAGGGGCCGATCTGTGTGAAAACCTGTAGGATGAGGGGCTCAGTGACATCCCTGGACAGGTTCCCTACATACCTGGAGTAGAGGGGAAAAGACAAGCACTTGTGACCAGACTTCCAGCAAGTTTACTTCATCCAGGGAAGCAAAAGTTTAGGGTGGTATGCAGTGGTGTACAGTACTTATGTAAAAATACTTTAAAGTACTAAAATAGTTTTAGGAATCTGCACTTTACAATTTGACAACTTTTACTCCACTACATTCCTAAAGAAAATAATGTACTTTTTACCCCTTACATTTTCTCTGACACCCAAAAGTACTCGTTACATTTTGAATGCTTAGCAGGATACAAAAATCCCTACTGCCTCGGATCTGGCAGATTCACTAAACACAAATGCTTCATTTGTAAATTATGTCTGACTTGTGTGCCGTTGGTTATCCGTAAATAAAAAAATAACAAGGAAATTGTGCCGTCTGGGTTACTTAATATAAGGAATTTGAAATGATTAACACTTACTTTTGATACTTAAGTATATTTAGAACCGAATACTTAGAATTTTACTGAAGTACTATTTTACTGGGTGACTTATTTATACTTTTACTCAAGTATGACAATTGGGTACTTTGTCTGGTGGTATGGCTGCACTTAGCTACACAGTTACACTGAGTTATGTAAGTTAACCTTCAACAGTTGTGTTTGAAGCATGGTTTTTCAAATTCCGGCCTTCCCACTTAACTGAAAGCAACTTGTCCGACTGTCGTTGACGTGGCCATCTTCCTCCCCAGAGGCTGACAGAAAGGCATGCATTTTATAAAAACAGTGGCGGCCACGATTTAGAAACGTCATTACACCACTGCTAAATGCATATAGGGGAAACACTTCGCTAGTTAGGCCACCTAGCTAGCCATCATATTAAACTAATAATCAGTTCATAACATACGGATAAAATGCAATACTAGGAATAGACTAGCGTCACAGGTTCGTGGATGACACGTCTGTCTCTGCATACAGTACTTGTAATTTGCCGCTGTTAGCCAACAATGCTTGCTTCTCTGCCAAACCGGTACATGTAACTAGTAACACAGTACAGTTAGTAGCTAGCTAGAATTTCTGAAATGGACAAGTGAACCATGGCTACACTTAACTCACTACCACGTTATTTTTAGGATCAAGTAATGAACTAGCTAGTTAAAACGGTATCTAGCTAACCAATGTATTTGGTGAGACAACGTAACGTTCGCTAGCGAGCTAGTAGCTAACGTTACCTAGCTTGTTTGCCTAGCTATGTGTTCTGAGAAGGCTCGAGCCATGGACTGACATGATTGATTTGCACCATCAACTTTCTCTTAGTTATTAATGGTCACACCGTGACAGTCGACAAGACATGAGTACATGGACGTTTCTAAATGCTGGAGTATACTTTCTTTGTAGCCCCATTTGAAGTAGCTAGCTATTGTTCGCTAACGTTACTGGATTGATATATGGCTAACTAGCCCGTGTTAGCTACTTACAGGGTTTTGGGCTGTTCGTCGTCCATCATCATCATCATGTTTTCGTAGGTCGTGCCCTGAGTGAGTAATCCGTGTAGCTATGGTATTTTGAGTAATGCACACACACTTTCTAAATATGTGACTTTTGGATATTAAACAAGTTGTTATAAAAAGGCGCACAAATCAACCCAGTCGCTGACCGCAAACCAACAATGATTAGCTTGTATGAACAATGGTTGTACAACCGAAGAGGAAGATGGCGGAAAATCAAGGGGATGTCCACCACTGTCGCATGCGCAATGAATGGACCATAATTAAATACTTTGTTTCGCATTTCAGCAGCAGCAGGCGTCAGTAAACCACTAATACTAATCATTTTTCAAAACAATCTCTGCGATTAATCTTTAGTTTTAGAATAATGACGACATTTTAATCAACAAAAAGAACACGCGTCTGGGAAACCCACGTGACTGATCATAATTGGCAACGTTTAGCTCGGACATTTGGAAATGTTTGCTTTGCGTTCGTGCGGGATAAAAGCAAACACATAGGTAACGGTTGACAAGTTACTCAATCCATACCTTTTTCAAAATGATTTTGATAAGGAGTTTGGCGAGAAAAAAAATGTGCGCCGCCCGGGAATCGAACCCGGGTCGAAAGAATGGGAATCTTCCATGATACCATTACACCAGCGGCGCAGATAGAATGTTACAGAAATCCAAGGATCATACTGATGAGATACATTGAGCTTTTATTCATTGTAGAAAAAAAATAGGAAGGAATAAGCCTATGCATAAGATTAAATAGGCCTATACTTCAGAATAAATAGGCCTACCCCATGTACAAATGTACAGAATGGTTACCTGGAGGGTACGCAATTTGTCATACTTGAGTAAAATTAAAGATACCTTAATAGAAAATGACTCAAGTGAAAGTCACCCAGTAAGACAAAGTCTAAAAGTATTTGGTTTTAAATATACTTAAGTATCTCAGGTAAATGTAATGGCTAAAATATTCTTAAGTATGAAAAAAGTATAAATTATTTCAAATTCCTTATATTAATTAAGCTAACCAGAAGGCACCATTTTCTTGATTTTTTTTTATTTACAGATAGCCAGGGGCACACTCCCAACATTCAGACATCATTTACAAACAAAGCATTTGTGTTGAGTGAGTCTGCTAAATCAGAGGCAGTAGAGATGACCATGGATGTTCTCTTGATCCAGGCTGTATCACATCCGGCTGTGATTAGGAGTCTCATAGGGCAGGGCACAATTGGCCAGGTGTCATTCTGGTTTGGCCAGGGTAGGCCGTCATTGTACATAAGAATTTGTTCTTAACTGACTTGTCTAGTTAAATAAAGGTAAAATAAAAAATAAATTGATAATTGTGTGAATTGGACAATTCTCCTGTCCTGTTAAGCATAAAAAAGTAACAAATACTGTTGGGTGTCATGGAAAATGTCTGGAGTAAAAAGTATATTATTTTCTTTAGGAATGTAGTGAAGTAGAAGTTGCCAAAAATATAAATAGTAAAGTAAAGTACAGTTACTATCACGTTTGAAGGTAAGACCCAGGTGCAGACAATGTCAAAGTAACAAAAGTTTATTAATTAGAACACACGCAGGCAAAGGTCAGGCAGAGGTCAGTAATCCAGAGTAATGGGGCAAAGGTACCGGACGGCAGGCTCAGGTCAGGCAGAGGTTGGTAATTCTGAGTAGAGGGTAAAGGTACAGGACAGCAGGCAGGCAGAAAGGACAAAACCGTGAAAACAGGAATATAGACAAGGCAGGAGCAAGGGGGAAAACGCCGGTTAGGTTTGAGGAACAAAACGAAATGGCAACAGACAAACAGAGAACACAGATATTATATATATACACAGGGGATAACGGGGAAGATGGGTGATACCTGGAGGAGGGGTGGAGACAATCACAATCACAAAGACAGGTGAAACAGATCAGGGCGTGACAGATGTCCCTAGCGGAGACCCAGCATCTCTCCTCCGGGCCATAACCCTCTCAGTCAACCAGGTACTGGAATTCCCTGCCCCGAGGTCGAACCTTCAGGAGACGCCTCACCATGTACGCCGGTTGGCCGTCGAAGAGATGGGGAGAGGGGTGAGCCTGGAAAAATGGAGACAAAGCTGTGAGACATGGGATTAATTCTAGACACAGGAAAGGTAGGAAGTAGACGGAGGGTACGGGGCAACAGAGGACAAACAGCAGAGGGGCTAATCTTGGAGCAGGGGTGAAGGTCTCGGCTACCGGAGGTGTAGCCGCGTGGCTATAGCGGCGTGCCAGCGCATCTGGTTTGACCTTCATTGATACCAGTCGGAGCTGCGGAAGCGAAGTTGCCCGGGCCTTACTGAACCCCTCCCAGAGGTCCTGGTACTCCGCGGGGCTGGCGGAGAGGTCCGGGGGAAATTCCAAGCCCCCAGGAAGACGTCCCGAGGCAGGCAGAGCTAACTTCAGGCAATGAGTGTGGCAGAACGGACTCCAGCCCACGATGGCACCAGTAGACCAGTCAATAGAGGGATTGTGTCACTGGAGCCAAAATAATCCCAATACCACGGGAACCTGCAGAGACTCAACCAGCAGGATTTGGATCATCTCGCTGTGGTTCCCCGACACTCGTAGGTTGACGGGGTGGTCTGGTGGATGACCTGGCCTATAGAGCACCCGTCCAGTGCTTTAACACCCATGGGAATGGAGAGGGGTTGAGTGGGGATGCCCAGCTCGGATGCCAGGGTAACGTCCATAAGACTCACATCGGCCCCCGAGTCGATAAGTACCTAGAGGGACTTGGACTGGTTGCCCCACCGCAGGATGGCACGGAGAGGGGGGCAAGCAAGGGGAGACAAAAAATGATCATTAAGACCCACCAGAGTACTCACTCCAACGAATGAACCTAGCCCTGCCGAGCTGCATCGGCTCGGGAAGAGGTGAATCGGCAGTCTCTGGAGGCTCTTGGAGGGACTCGGGTAAGCTCGGAAAGACGCCAGGGTTCAACAGATGCAAGGTGGGATCCTTGAGTGAGTGATTGGGAGCGCAATCAGACCTCTTCTCCCTCCTACGTTCCCGTAGCCAACCATCGATTCGGATGGTTAAAGCGATGAGTGAGTTGAGCTCCGTCGGTAGTTCTCGGGCTGCAAGCTCATCCTTTACCTCCTCCAATAATCCATGCAGGAACGTGTCAAACAGCGCTTCCATGCTCCAGGTACCCTCGCTCCTAGTGTGCGTAACTCTACCGGAATAGTCTGCCACACTGAAGGAGTCCTGCCGAAGCTGGAGTAACTTCCTGCAGCTTCCCTCCCAGACCACGTCACCTCCGCCACGAATCCCTCCAGACTGAAGCATACGGCCGACTGTTGTTCCCAAATGGCCACAGACCAAGCGAGGGCCCTCCCAGCCATCAGCATGATAAGGTACGCTATCTTAGAGCGGTCTGAGGGAAAAGAGGAAGGCTGCAGCTCCATGATGAGGGAACACTGAGCGAGAAACGTCCGACAGGAGCCAGACTCTCCATCAAAGCGCTCTGGGGGAGGTAAGCGGGGTTCCCGGGAAACCGGGGTGACGGTGCTGCTACCAGCTGGGTTACCGTCGTGGTAGGCTGCCTAGTAGACAACCCACAGACTTGCTCCCACAATGTATCCAATGCTTGGTTGTGACGTTCGGCTACGGCCTGGAACCCTTCCATCAGTCCACGAAGCAACTCCTCTTGCCTTCCAATGACTCCTTGGGAGGCGATGGCATTGTGCAGCTGGTCCGAATCTGCTGGATCAGTCATGGCCAGTTCATACTATCATGTTTGAAGGTAAGACCCAGGTGCAGACAATGTCGAAGTAACAAAAGTTTATTAATTTGAACACTGGCAGGCAAAGGTACAGGACGGTAGGTAGGCTCAGGGTCAGGTCAGGCAGAGGTCAGTAATCCAGAGTAGTGGGGCAAATTTACCAGACGACAGGCAGGCTCAGGGTCAGGGCAGGCAGAGGTCGGTAAATCCAGAGTAGAGGGCAAAGGTACAGGACGACAGGCAGGCTCAGGGTCAGGGCAGGCAGAAAGGACAAAACCGGGAAAACTAGAAAAGAGGAATATAGACAAGGGGGGAACGCTGGTAGGTTTGAGGAACAAAACGAACTGGCAACAGACAAACAGAGAACACAGGTATAAATACACAGGGGATAATGGGGAAGATGGGCGACACCTGGAGGAGGGTGGAGACAATCACAAAGTCAGGGGAAACAGATCAGGGTGTGACAGATATCCAAAAAAACGGCATAAGTAGTACTTTAAAGTAGTTTAACTTAAGTACTTTACACCACTGCTTAATAGATTATACAGTGCCTTCAGAAAGTATTCAGACCCCTTGACTTTTTCCACATTTTGTTACGTTACAATCCTCAGCAATCTACTTATATTTCCCTCACTAACTTTAAACATCAGCTATCTGAGCAGCTAACCGATCGCTGCAGCTGTACATAGCCCATCTGTAAATAGCCCACCCAATCTACCTACCTCATCCCCATATTATTTATATTTACTTTTCTGCACTTTTGCACACCAGTATTTCTACTTACACATCACCATCTGCTCATCTATCACTCCAGTGTTAATTTGCTAAATTGTAATTACTTCGCTACTATGGCCTATTTATTGCCTTACCTCCTCACACCATTTGCACACACTGTATATAGACTTTCTTTTTTTTCTATTGTGTTATTGACTGTACGCTTGTTTATTGCATGTGTAACTCTGTGCTGTTGTTTGTGTCGCACTGCTTTGCTTTATCTTGGCCAGGTCGCAGTTGTAAATGAGAACTTGTTCTCAACTAGCTTACCTGGTTAAATAAAGGTGAAATATATATATATTTTTTAAACACACAATACCCCATAATGACAAGCCGAAAACAGTTTAGACATTTTTGCAAGGTATTAAAAATCGAAAACAGAAATACTGTCATGTCCTGACCATAGTAAGTTGTTATTTTCTATGGTAGAGTAGGTCAGGGTGTGACAGGGGGGTGTTTGTCTGTTTTTGTATTTCTATGTTCAGTTTCTAGTTTTGTATTTCTATGTTGGTGTTGTTTGGGTTGATCTCCAATTGGAGGCAGCTGATCCTCGTTACCTCTAATTGGAGGTCATATTTAAGTTTATGTTTGTCCCCCTGTTTTTGTGGGTGATTATATTTTGAGTAGTGTGTTTTCGCTCTGCGTCACGGTTTGTTGTTTTTGTCAGTTCAAGTTTTTAGTGTATTGCATTACGTTTCATGAATAAATAAAGATGTGGAACTACAAACACGCTGCATTTTGGTTCGATCCTTCAGACAGCCGTGACAGAATCACCCACCAAAAAAGGACCAAGCAGCGTGCCCAGGAGGAGCAGGGATCCTGGGCCAGGGAAAGGAGAGAATGGAGGACATCCTGGACATGGGAGGAGGTAATGGCAGGTGACAAGCCCTGCCATGGAAGCAGGTGGAGACAGCGAGGGAGGAACGGAGACATTACGAGGAGCTAGCCCAACGAAGGAAGCACGAGAGGCATCCCCAAATATTTTTTTTTGGGGGGGCACACGGGAAGTTTGGCAGAGTCAGGATGGAGACCTGAGCCAACTCCCCGTGCTTACCGTGGGGAGCGAGTAACGGGGAAAGCACCGTGTTATGCGGTGATGCGCACTGTGTCGTCAGGGCGCACTCACAGGCCGGTGCGATCTGTGCCCGCGCCCTGCATTAGTCGAGCTAGGTTGAGCATCCAGCCAGAACGGGTTGTGCCAGCTCTACGCTGGAGATCTCCAGTGCACCTACATGGCCCAGTATATCCTGTTCCTGCTCCCCGCACTCGCCCTGAGGTGCGTGTTACTAGTCTGGCGCCTCCTATGTCAGCCCCACCCATCAGGCCTCCAGTGCGCCTCCACGGCCCAGTATATCCTGTTCCTGCTCCCCGCACTCGCCCTGAGGTGCGTGTTACTAGTCTGGCGCCTCCTATGCCAGCCCCACGCATCAGGCTTCCAGTGCGCCTGCCCAGTCCGGGGTATCGTGTTCCTGCTCCCCGCACTCGACCTGAGGTGCGTGTTACTAGTCTGGCGCCTCCTATGCCAGCCCTACGCATCAGGCCTCCAGTGCGCATCCCCAGTCCACGCCTCCAGCTACACTCCTCAGTCCACGCCTCCAGCTACACCCCTCAGTCCACGCCTCCAGCTACACCCCTCAGTCCACGCCTCCAGCTACACCCCTCAGTCCACGCCTCCAGCTACGCCCCTCAGTCCACGCCTCCAGCTACGCCCCTCAGTCCACGCCTCCAGCTACGCTCCTCAGTCCACGCCTCCAGCTACGCTCCTCAGTCCACGCCTCCAGCTACGCTCCTCAGTCCACGCCTCCAGCTACGCTCCTCAGTCCACGCCTCCAGCTACGCTCCTCAGTCCACGCCTCCAGCTACGCTCCTCAGTCCGGAGCCTCCAGCGACGCTCCTCAGCCCGGAGCCTCCAGCGACGCTCCTCAGCCCGGAGCCTCCAGCGACGCTCCTCAGCCCGGAGCCTCCAGCGACGCTCCTCAGCCCGGAGCCTCCAACGGCGGTCCGCAGCCCGGAGTCTTCAGCGGCGGCCCGCAGCCCGGATCCTCCAGTGGTGGCCCGGAGCCTCCAGCGGCGACCCGCAGCCCAGAACCTCTGGCAATGATCTACAGTCCGGTTCTTTCGACGACGATCCACGGTCAGGTGGTAAAGAAGCAGAGGGATCAGTGGGTGGAGTGGGGGTTACGCCCCGAACCTGAGCCGCCTCCATGGGGGGAGGCGCTAGATAAGGTTCTGGGTACTGCATATGAGCCGCCATAGACATTAGTCGCCCACCCTACCCTCCCTTTGTGTTTTGTTGTTGGGGGGGTTTGTTGTGTGGGGGGGTTTGTTGTTTTTTTTGTTTTTGTTTTTTTAGGTGCGGTCGGAGTCCGCACCTTTGGGGAGGGTACTGTCACGTCCTGACCATAATAAGTTGTGATTTTCTATGGTAGAGTAGGTCAGGGCGTGACAGGGGGTGTTTGTCTATTTTTGTATTTCTATGTTCAGTTTCTAGTTTTGTATTTCTATGTTGGTGTTTGGGTTGATCTCCAATTGGAGGCAGCTGATCCTCATTATCTCTAATTGGAGGTCATATTTAAGTTGATGTTTGTCCCTCCTGTTTTTGTGGGTGATTATATTTTGAGTAGTGTGTTTTCTCTCTGCGTCACGGTTTGTTGTTTTTGTCAGTTCAAGTATTTCGTGTATTGCATTACGTTTCATGAATAAATAAAGATGTGGAACTACAAACACGCTGCATTTTGGTCCGATCCTTCAGACAGCCGTGACAAATACCTTATTTACATATGTTTTCAAGGGTAACAAAACATTTCTGCAGCATTGAAGGTCCCCAAGAACACAGTGGCCTCCATCACTCTAAATGGAAGAAGTTTGGAACCAGCAAGACTCTTCCTAAAGCTGGACACCTGGCCAAACTGAGCAATCAGGGGAGAAGGGCCTTGGTCAGGGAGTTGACAAAGAACTCGATGGTCACTCTGACACGAGCTCTAGAGTTTCTCTGTGGAGATGAGAGAACCTTCCAGAAGGACAACCATCTCTGCAACACTCCACCAATCAGGCCATATGGGAGCCACTCCTCGGTAAAAGGCACATGACAGCCTGCTTGGATTTTGCCAATAGGCACCTAAAGACTCTCAGACCATGAGAAACAAGATTCTCTGGTCTGACGAAACCAATATTCAACTATAGGCAATAGGCTATGATGTGCATGCTTGGAGAAGCACAGAGCAAAGTTATATTTCTAAGATAGCTGCTGGGATGTTGTAAATAAAACTAGGCTGCATTACACACTACAATGGATATTCCAACCCCGGCCTGCTCTGCTCTTGCAAATCCCAAACTTTTTTTGTGTGCTGCCTAACCAATGTCTGTGCTGTTTGGCCTTTGGTGGCCGTTTCAAGAGGAGAGTCAAGGGCTTCTTCCGAAAAGAATTTTAGATTACTTGCTACTTGCTTGCTACTATCATTAAAAAAAAAAAATCTTGCCCATTATGTATTTATCAGAGTTATTGACAATAAGACAGATTTGAGTAATTTACACTGTGGTGCTGAAAAGCAGAAGCCTCAGCACAATCAATCGGAAATGGACAGCTCATGGTGCTGAAAGTAAGCAAATTAGAGTAGGCATAATTAATTTTAATTTCTTCATTTTAATTAGACTTTACTAACAATAAGATGGCTTTGTTTTGGAGCCTATTTCTTCCTATTTAAGAAATAAGAGGTAGGCCTACCTGTTTGACAGATGAAATTAGGCTATAGGTTGCTACTGTAAATCTATAGATTTGTCTGTCAATTCCTCCACACACTATGCACTCTTCAGAGGCTACCTCCGTGTCAGTGAAGGGCTTTTAAGTTAAAACCAAAACTCTAATTGAGGGTGTATGAGAGGGTATGCCTAAGGCCTAACTTTTATTAAAGAAAATGGCAAAAAGCACAGGCCTTAGCTTAAGATGTTGAAGAAAATAAAACTGATCCGATTATATAAAGTGATTTATAACAGTGTTTTTGGTCCCCCCTCAATGCTAGAAACAATCTGTAAAATACCATAGAATGATGTGACTCTGATGCATATGGGGATATCATTGTGTCATTTCTTTGACATTCAGAGGCTGAGCTACAACCTTCTATAGCCGAAGAGAAGAAAAATATATTTGCTTGGGAAGTAATCTAATTCTGTCAGTATCAATTGATTAAGCTATTCACTTTCTGTACAATAGATGTTTAAACCCAGAAAGCTTTTGGGGAAACACTTGTGACCTTCTCTGATTGTGACCTTCCCTTTCCTGCAGTCAAATGACCTAGTGGCTTCTTGGGTGGAATGTTATTCATATTTTTCATAATTTCATAATTAATAAATATAATACAAAAATGAACACTGAAAATCCTGTGTTTCTATGTCAAACGGTTTTGTTATATTTCAGTGTAATATTGGGATGGAAATTCTAAACTGAATATATTTCAACTCTATATCTGACATGGTACAGGTGTCTTATTTTTTTTTAAGCCCATAAACGTGTGTGAGCTATATACTTTTGCTTCAAAGTAGATTTGTTTAAGTCTACCAATAAAAACACACTGTGTGACCCTGATTTAGCCCACTGTTGTCACGTCCTGACCAGTAAAGGGCCTATTTGTTATTGTAGTTTGGTCAGGACGCGGCAGAGGGTATTTGTTGTACATGTTTTTGGTTATGTGTTTATATAGAGGGTTATTTTGTGTAGAGTGTTTCTGGGTTTAGTGGTGTATCTATGTAGAAAGGGTATTTGATTTAAGTGGTTCGGGGTTTATTAGATATGTATTTATGTAAGATGGGGTGTTTGATTTAGGTGTTCCGGGTTGTTGGGTATGTTCTTGTATTGTATTTCTAGGGGGCTGGTCTAGTGTTGTATTTCTGTGTTGGCCTGGTGTGGCTCTCAATCAGGAACAGCTGTACATCGTTGTTGCTGATTGAGAGTCATACTTAGGTCGCCTGTTTTCACCTGTTAGTTTGTGGGAGATTGTGCTTGTTTAGCTGTGTGCCTGACAAGACTGTCCAGTTCGTTTGTATATGTTTATTGTGTTTCCCTTCTTCACCAAATAAAAAGAAGATGAGTATATATTTTCCTGCTGCGTCTTGGTCTTTACCCTACAACAACTGTGACAACTGTAGTAAAAGGTTAGCAATGGAAGAAGAGTAGCCAGCAGTTAAAGCTTACATTTTTCTGCTTCAGGAGGCCTACCCTGTCTGGGGTGGAAAGATAGGTCTAACTTTTGAAAGTACCATCCACAGATTCCTAATGACATCTCAGATTTAATTATTTGCAATCAGGGACAGTTTTGTTGCAAACAAGGCATTAGAGAAATATGATAAGATGAACACATAGGCCTATCTCTCTGTCCATTCTTAGCCTGTAATTTCAGTAATTTGTGTGGTATTAAAAAAGATTATGCTAAAATGATGTAGAATTGCATGAAATGTTTATAAAAGGCAATGTTTTGTCAGACATGTGAACACGATGATACGCTATATACACAAAAGTATGTGGATACCACTTCAAATGAGTGGATTTTGCTATTTCATTGCTGACAGGTGTATAAAATTTTGCACACAGCCATGCAATCTCCATAGACAAACATTGGCAGTAGGATGGCCTTACTGAAAGAGGTCAGGGGGCTGGCATAGGAGGCGCCAGAGGTCAGTGACTTTCAACGTGGCACTGTCATAGGATACCACCTTTCCAACATGTCAGTTTGTCATATTTCTGCCCTGCTACAGTTGCCCTGGTCAACTGTAAGTGCTGTTATTGTGAAGTGGAAACGTCTAGGAGCAACAACGGCTCAGCCAGGAAGTGGTAGGCCACACAAGCTCACAGAACGGGACAGTCCAGTGCTGAAGCGAGTAGTGCGTAAAAATCGTCTGTCCTAAGGTTGCAACACTCATTACTGAGTTCCAAACTGCCTCTGGAAGCAACGTCAGCACAAGAACTGTTCGACTGCAGCTTCATGAAATGGGTTATCATGGACAAGCAGCCACACACAAGCCTAAGATCATCATGCGCAATGCCAAGTGTCAGCTTGAGTAGTGTAAAGCTCACCGCCATTGGACTCTGGAGCAGTGGAAACGCATTCTCTGGGGTGATGAATCACACTTCACCATCTGGCAGTCTGATGGACGAATCTGGGTTTGGCAGATGCCAGGAGAACACTACCTGCCCCAATGCATAGTGCCAACTGTAAAGTTTAGTAGAGGAGGACTAATGGTCGTGGGCTGTTTTTTATGGTTTGGGCTCGGCCCCTTAGTTCCAGTGAAGGGAAATCTTAACGCTATAGCATACAATGAAATTCTAGACGATTCTGTGCTTCCAACTTTGTGGCAACAGTTTGGGGAAGGCCCAAATATATTTTGCTTAAGGGCGGGCCATCCACATGTTCACTCCCTTATGCCAGAATTTGTTAAACAAATTATTATTATAATTGACAAGATTAGATTTCATAGGGGGAAACTCCACCATTTAGATTTTAACATGATCACAGAATCATATTTTCTTTTGCATTGAAAATTCAAGTGTCAGTCTTCGCATTTTTTGCTTTTTATTTCTTCAGAAACCATACACATCTCATGGATTTCTTCGAAGGTCATGTAGCCTTATCTGTGTGGAATTTCCTCTTTGTGTTCTTTTCAGGCAAGATGAACCGTAGGCCTATCCTTACTGCAGATATGAACAGCAATATATGATTTTAACAACAACAATGTGTTAAACGAAATAAAATACAGCACGCTGTATTATAGCACAAAGTATGAGAAAACATGGTCCTAGTTTTGTTCTACTTCTTATTCATTCTTGTTATATGAGGAGACAATTGTGCTGGATGTCTCAGTTCTCTGGAGCAAGATTCTCTCACTAATGAAGGTGGGCTCTGGCTACAATCGCCTGGCTGTGTAGATGCTGAAGATCACTCCAGGGACCAGGAATGCACAACACCATCCCAGACACAGCCAGAATGCATTCTTCATGCAGAGAGAGACAAAAACCTAGAGATTAAGACAAGTACAGACAGAGAGAGAGAGTGAGAGAGAGGTGAGTTACATGCTCAGATTGATTAGACAAGTGAGAGAAAAAGGGACAGGGAGAGAGAGGGAGATCAGATGACATGTGGTATGTTTGGGATAAAGTAAAAGGGAAATCTCTCACCCATGGATCAATCACATTGAGATAGACTGCTGTATACACATTGTCCAGAGACACAGCAAGTCAATGGCAATCCAGGACCTCATATAAGATCTATAAATCTTATAAGTACAGTCAGCATCAAATATCAAGTTGGTCTAGTTTAATTATATTGTTCTCCATGGAAAGTACTGTGCATAGAAAAAAGATTTAATATAGGCTGATGTTTTGTGTCCTGTATGTAAGCTACTGTACATACAGTGAGGGAAAAAAGTATTTGATCCCCTGCTGATTTTGTACGTTTGCCCACTGACAAAGAAATGATCAGTCTATAATTTTAATGGTAGGTTTATTTGAACAGTGAGAGACAGAATAACAACAAAAAATCCAGAAAAACACGTCAAAAATGTTATAAAATTATTTGCATTTTAATGAGGGAAATAAGTATTTGACCCCCTCTCAATCAGAAAGATTTCTGGCTCCCAGGTGTCTTTTATACAGGTAACAAACTGAGATTAGGAGCACACTCTTAAAGGGAGTGCTCCTAACCGCAGCTTGTTACCTGTATAAAAGACACCTGTCCACAGAAGCAATCAATCAATCAGATTCCAATCTCTCCACCATGGCCAAGACCAAAGAGCTCTCCAAGGATGTCAGGGACAAGATTGTAGACCTACACCAGGCTGGAATGGGCTACAAGACCATTGCCAAGCAGCTTGGCGAGAAGGTGACAACAGTTGGTGCGATTATTCGCAAATGGAAGAAACACAAAAGAACTGTCAATCTCCCTCGGCCTGGGGCTCCATGCAAGATCTCACCTCGTGGAGTTGCAATGATCATGAGAACGGTGAGGAATCAGCCCAGAACTACACGGGAGGATCTTGTCAATGATCTCAAGGCAGCTGGGACCATTGTCACCAAGAAAACAATTGGTAACACACTACGCCGTGAAGGACTGAAATCCTGCAGCGCACGCAAGGTCCCCCTGCTCAAGAAAGCACATATACATGCCCGTCTGAAGTTTGCCAATGAACATCTGAATGATTCAGAGGACAACTGGGTGAAAGTGTTGTGGTCAGATGAGACCAAAATGGAGCTCTTTGGCATCAACTCAACTCGCCGTGTTTGGAGGAGGAGGAATGCTGCCTATGACCCCAAGAACACCATCCCCACCGTCAAACATGGAGGTGGAAACATTATGCTTTGGGGGTGTTTTTCTGCTAAGGGGACAGGACAACTTCACCGCATCAAAGGGACGATGGACGGGGCCATGTACCGTCAAATCTTGGGTGAGAACCTCCTTCCCTCAGCCAGGGCATTGAAAATGGGTCGTGGATGGGTATTCCAGCATGACAATGACCCAAAACACACGGCCAAGGCAACAAAGGAGTGGCTCAAGAAGAAGCACATTAAGGTCCTGGAGTGACCTAGCCAGCTATTGTATGGACAGCTATTGTATGGAGATGATAATTAACCAATCCATCAGAGCAGTATGTTACTTGTCATGTCACTTGCTCAATGTACCCTCTTTAAAACCAAACAAATGGGATATCCTCACATCTATTGACACCATACCAGCATGACATTATGGAGCATACCAGCATGACATTCCATATGTCATGCTGGTATGCTCCATAATGCTCCATCTTGCCGGTTTTCTTCTGGAAAACAAATTTCTATCCTTTGAGAAACAGACGCCTCACAAGTCCTCAACTGGCAGCTTCATTAAACAATACCCGCAAAACACCAGTCTCAACATCAACAGTGAAGAGGCGACTCCGGGATGCTGGCCTTTGCAGAGTTGCAAAGAAAATGCCTTATCAGACTGGTAAATAAAAAGAAAAGATTAAGATGGGTAAAAGAACACAGACACTGGACAGAGGAACTCTGCCTAGAAGGCCAGCATCCCGGATTTGCGTCTTCACTGTTGATGTTGAGACTGATGTTTTGTGGGTACTATTTAATGAAGCTGCCAGTTGAGGACTTGTGAGGCGTCTGTTTCTCAAAGGATAGAAATTTGTTTTCCTGAAGAAAACCGGCAAGATTACATCATAACCAGTGCACATTTCAAATAGCAAATACTTCATAACGGTCAGACTGGTTTATCAATTGATCAAAATCTGAATGAAGAAAGAATGATCCCTTAGTCAGGGGAGACAGGTTCACCTCTTTGAAAAGCATGCGTTGCATAATGTTACCTCCAATGTTACCAGTGTGGGACAGAGGTTATGAAATTATCTGTTGAGCTGATATGATTGTAAAAGCTGGACATTTTTCTTCATGTATCCTTGACACTGACTAAGCAGTTACCGGTTAAGAATGGTATGTATCTAACTGTCTGCATCCAATGACTGGGGCCCATCAGTCCCTACCAAAGGGATGTCATGCAATTGGACTCAATGGGTATAACAGCAACATATGAATCAATATATCTGAGGGCAAGGGAACATCATGGAGACAGACAATTTTATCTCCATGAGAAACACAAGCACAGATTTGTAGAATGTCTAATCGTTCAGTCTTTAAAGCTGTACATATGATATCTGAAAATAGAAATCATATCACACTAGTGTCATTGTTTGTCCACTGAATCTGCCACTAAAACATACCTTCTATAGGAGGGGATTGAGAACTAGTTGTACAGGGTTATATCTGTTTGTTCCACGCAACATCTGAGTTGATTAATTGGCCCAATATTTTCATAGACTTTAAAATAAAGTATTCAGTTTAGAGTGATTAACACAATGCTTAGCATATGTATATATTTTCCCTGACTGTAGCTAGTTTTCGATCCAATTGGCGACAGATTGTCATGATAATATTCTAAAATCCGCATACAAACAATAGGAGCATATTCCCACCAGCGATGTGTTTCCGTCAAATGGACTTTCGCGGTAAAATTCCCATGTACCGAATAAAAAAAAACACAAATGGGTTTCCATCCCATTTTCAACTCTTCTGATGGTTCACACAAAACAAAGTGCATTATATAGTGAGTGCCCACTCTCTTATAGGCACGTGCGCTCTAGGCAACAGCTTGCAGATACAATGCAGATGGACTATGGTGAGATCATTGTGGACAAAAAAAGCGAGTTTATTTTTATTTGTCAAACGGCAGCCAAGCATCCATGATCATCTCACCAGAATAAGACCCTCGATTTTAATTGGATCAAGCTCATCCCCTTGCACTTTCACCATCCTGTGAAGGTCATCACCATGTATTTAATCTGCAGCCTAATAAAATGCATGCTTTCCCGACGAGTGGTAGTGGAAAGTCAATATGATGGTTAGAGGGCCTACATCAATATTTGCACATAAAAGCGTTTCCACCGACATTTCTCTCATAATTAGTCATTTTACCCACACAAAAAGATCCCACCGTGTCTAGTGTATTAGTAATTTTACCCACACAAAAAGATCCCACCTTGTCTAGTGTATTAGTAATTTTACTGACACAAAAAGATCCTACCTAGTCTAGTGTATTTTGTTTTGTCAACATTTTTACATTTTACCGACAAATGTTCTGTTTCCATCAGGCTTGTCATCAAAAAATGTAACCAACGTACTTTACCCGCATAAAAAGGTTGGATGGAGACTTGGTTTGTAATACACATCATTTGTGTAATTAGGATAAAATGCCTTCTGACATTTTTCTCTGCTTCCATTCTCCCTGTTGCATCTTGTAATTGATATTATCACTGACTGCTCTCCTTTTTGTTCAGCTGGAAATCCCCTTTACAAGTACTGTGGAATGCTTAGATTATAAATGACCACAGGTTCCGATATGGGGTGATGGAGGGGATCTTCCCTCCAATAAACACTAATATGAGAGAGAGAGAGAGAGAGAGAAAGAGTGTGTCAAGTCAAATCGAAATCAAATGAAAGTTTATTTGTCACATGACAGAATACAACGGGTGTAAACCATACAGTGAATACGTGATATATATACTTACAAGTTCTTCCTCAACAATGCAGGGTTCAATATCAGAGGTAAAATATTGTGTGTGTGTGTGTGTGTCTGTGTGTGTGTGTGTGTGTGTGTGTTAAAGGTATTACATAGGTATAACATTTTATTTGGGGTATTATCATTTAACTATTTTTCTCTTTTAGCATGTGATGTCTAGGGAAATAAATGTTTAATTGGTCAGGTGTACAGTCCTCCTGGCCAATACAGTGAGTGGCGAGGAGGAGCTCCACAGACCTGAAGTTATTTAGCCATTCATTGTTGCCATTGCGATCTGTAGAGTTGTTATTTTCTAGAGTTATCGTGTCAATTAACTAGTAATATTCATGGATTACTCATTATATTAATAAACTCTGATTTAATCAACAAATACGATAGGCAGTTGAAAATGTTTTAATGGTACAACAGTGTCACAGGAGGTTGGTGGCACCTTAATTGGTGAGAACTGGCTTGTGTTAATCACTGGAGCAGAATTCGTGGAATGACAGGTGTTTGATGCTATTCCATGTGCTCCATTCCGGCCATTATTATGAGCAGTTCTCCCCTCAGCAGCCTCCTGTGATTACAGTGTAAATATCTGTCTGTGTTGGCAAAATCCCTACATATCCTATTGAACCAAGCGTGGAGAAGCTGCCTGTTGTCACAGTTCCAAGCCAAGTCAGAAATGTCCAGTAAATGCCGCGTTCATGTGCTAGTCGGTCCTACGAAATTTGCTAACAGCTAACTGGATTCACGCGGCACGTGTATAACTACAACCAGTTAGCAAGTCTACAATGTCCGAGTTTCTTACTTCCGACTAGCACGTGAACATGGCATATCCCTACGCCAATGACGCCGGTGGAGCTGATGCTGCGTTCAAAACAACTGAGAACTCTGAAAAATACGAGGTCAAATCATGACGTCAGTGAAAGAGGCCCGAGTTGAATGGCCGTTCAAATAAATTTTCCCAGTCGGATCTCGTTTTTTCGAGTTCCCAAATGGATTGAACGCACGGAAGTCGGAGATTTTCAAGTTCCCCGTTGTTTTGAACACGGCAAATTATATCCTTCGCCACGGGGGTTTTATGGCAGACATGTCGAACCATGAGTATTCAACAAAACAATACATACTTTAAGTTTCTTTCCAGCAAATGTCTTAGTTAAATTATTGTATAACTAGCAAAGGAGTTTTGAAGTTGAGGGTGCAGTATTTATGAAGTTTGGCAATGAGGACTAGCCACTAGCGGTTCTGGGGGGGGGGTGCCCCTGTGACAACAATTTTGGACCCCCTTGTGGCCCCCCTAAATGTGGAGTATGAAATAAGTTTAACATACATTTTTGCTATCGTTCTTTTTTTACATCTGTTATTAGACAGTGGCAACGCGGAACATGGTATTTTGCCTGCTAATGCCTGCAATTATATGACAACGATATGACCAATAACGTCTATTGTAACTGGCCCCTCTAACAGTACAACTGGCCCCAGCTTGGCCCCCCCAATTGAAATGGTCTAGGACCGCCACTGGGCCAACTAGTTTAGTTTTAGCCATAGAAAACCAGAGAAAACGAGCTCACGATACAGTTCTTATGCCCTGATATTAGGAGCTGGTGGCGAAAAGTTTTATTAAACAATTGAGACTGAAACAAATAAATCAGATGACTTATGTTTAAGGACAGCAGATCGATATACAATCCGGAAGTCAGCTGTAACCGTCGATAGTAAAACAAAGTTTAAAACGATATTTGAGTGACCCTGAATACATGAAATGAATGGTGACTCCTCATCACTATCTATGGTCAAGGCCCGGCCATTTATAGTTATGTTGATGGTTAATGTAGTCCATTACTCGTTGTCCTTCATCCATTGTCTCGCAAAAAAACTACAGTTACAGTGTCGGTGCTTGAATGGCACGCACGATCGCGTGGGGCCCGAAATATTGTAGTTTTAAAGGGAAACCAAGGTTGTTGAGGTTCGTGGTGGGAGTAGCAGGATCTGGGGTATGTAAATAGTGATTTTCATTATATATATTTTTTTTACAGATACAATGTTGTGGACGTTTAACGAGTATGTGTAAACGTACTGTTCTTTTCAAAAGCTAACTAGCATAAAATAGCTTGGTGGGTCAAAACTAGCCAGCCAGGCAATATAGCCCCTCTTTTGTTCGATTGCCAGCCCGTAGCCAGCTAGCGGTCTAACTAGCTAATTGCTCTGTGGAAATTTGAGAAAAATGGACACCTAAACGTTGTGCCATCTGAAACAATCTGGCTGTCTGTGAACACATTTTACATGTACTACCGCTCTAAAGTGTACTGGTGTCTTGTTAGCAGCGCTGAATGTTGGCTAGCTAACAACTAGTTAGCCGTTAGTTAGCTTGGCTAGCTTGTGTTAGTCCATACACAATCAGTTTGAGATGTTGTTAGCTAGGAGGAAAGACGCACTGGGATGAAATGCATTAGCTAGCCAGGTAGTTTACCTGTCACACTTGCAGGGTGTACTAAAGTGTAAACAATTTTAGAATATAGCTTTAATTAGCTAGCTAAAACAGCCGGCGTGCTGACAATCTGCTGATGGTGAGTTGATAATCCATGCCAGCCACAGTTCAACAATGCATCATACATACATCAATTGTAGGTACCCCAAACCTTTTTGCTTGCTGCAGGTGGTCCTCAAATAAACTACTATTAGTTAGCTTGATAGAGAGAGACCCCCTAGCCTTACAAAGTCAGATGCTGCAGTGGAGGGGTTGATCATTGTGAGACTTGAGAAGAGAGAGCCAGTTAAATGGGGAAATTGATCAAGCCTAGACAGGAAATAAGCCTAAACTGGCTTAGTATCATCAACCTCTCCCTGTATCTGTTCCCTGTGTAATTGTATAAGGAAACAATTGTCTCTCATTTGAGATGTGTTCACTGCACAGCCCCCAACATTGTAGGAAAACCTATAGCATACCTCTTCACCTGTTGTTATTTCTCAATGTGGTTATGGAAAACAAGAGCTTGTTTTATTTGGAGCATTACAGTCGGATTTCCTCTGAAAAGGTCATTTTTAGTTCATTCTAGTCTTTGCAAAGGTCAGAGTTCTAAACTGCACACTGCAATATCACCACTTTATGATGGCATCTGATATTTGGCCATTGAATTATCCTCAATCAACACACTCATTTGACCAATTACCTGTTGTCAGATTGTTTGTCTTCTGTAGGTAGGCCAACCTTTGTGAAAAAGGCTTATTTTATTGTGTTTGTTCGTAGGCCTAGGCTATCTGATTTTAGAATTCCTGAGGTGTCTGATTTTATTTATTTAATGAAGGAATCTCAAAAAGTCAAGTCACCCTACTGAAAAATAAAACTCTAAATGCTAATCTTTGTCTCTTTCTTTCCTCCCTCTCTCTCTGCTCCCCTCCACCTCACATTTGGCCTTTTTGTTCAACTCTCTTTCTTCCTGCTCTGTGGTAAAGACAGCTGCTGGTTGCAGGCACCGAGCGGTGCAACAGAAGCAGTGTGCCGTCCCCCTGTCCTACTCTCATGCCTCCCCTCCATGTATGTCCCTGCCTGTTAGTGTCCCCATCTGGTCCCCTCATTGTCTCGCTACCTTCTCCAGCCTGAAGCCCTCCTTTCCCTCATGCTTTGGACAAAGCCGGCACACAGCCAGCCCAATGACTGCCTGGATCGTCCTGCCTGTCAGCCTCTCTGCCTTCTCCATCACAGGGATATGGATAGTGTGAGTCCTGACGGCCAAGCATGTATCACAAAGTGATTGAAAGAGAAATATTCATAAGAAATTCATGATTGTGGGTTTGAATCATTGTTGATTTGTGTTTGTTTTTCCCCGCAGCTACGCCATGGCTGTGATGAACCATCACGTTTGTCCGGTGGAGAACTGGTGAGTGCTTCACTGAGAGTTTCATTAAAAGCAGTGGTAGTAAAGAAGACCCAGTTTTGTCTTTGGATTTATAGCCTACATTAACTTGATATACTACAGTATATCACCTGCTTGAAAAGAATAATAGCTAATTTAATTGTTTTTCTTTCTTATCTGCAGGTCCTACAATGTTACATGTACAGAGGAGATAGCCAGACCAGGCTTCCCAAAGACATGCTGCACCATACAGGACATCCCCCTCATCAGGTGTTACATTCATTTATACTCTCTCTCTCTCTCTCTCTCTCATTCATTTATATTATCTCTCTTTGCGCCCTCTGTCTTTCAATTACATTTCAATTTAAAACAAATTTGTCATGGGGAACATATGTTTACATTGCCAAAGCAAGTGAAATATGTAATAAACAAAAGTGAAATAAACAATACAAAAATTAACAGTAAACATTACACGCACAAAAGTTCCAAAAGAATAAAGACATTTCAAATGTCATATTATGTGAAAATAGTTAAAGTACAAAATGGGTTGTATTTACAATGATATTTACAACAACAAAGTCTTAGCCTTGTAACCAGACCAGAAGAGAAATAGTAACAACCTTGTAATAAACCAGTGACATGAAGGCCTTTTCCTAACATTTGAATCATGGGCATATATAGGCCTAGTCAATGTCATTCAATGAATTAAAGTCTAGTGAGTGGATTTCTTATTCGTTTTGGGTGACATGTTGTTTCCTCCCCCATCTTATGTCTTGTACAGTAAGTGTGGCTCCTTCCCCCCTGAGAGCTGCCTGTTCAGTCTGATCGGGAATGTTGGAGCCTTCATGGGTAAGTAAGGCCTCTTCTCCATCCCAAATGGCATCCATAGGGCTCTGTTTACCCAGCCATTATGCTAAAGTTTTTTTTTTGCATTAGTGTTTAAAGCTGAAATCCTTAATGTTGGAACTGCCATGTCCACTTGCGATATTACAACAACAAAGAAGTTACTGCAAACAATAACAAAAAATGTCTCTCCTTCTGACATTATTGCACGCACGATAGAGCAGCAGATTGTGATTTATTTTACCACATTGGCCGATGCTCCTCACCTCCGCTTCGTCAACAAAACAAAAACAATAACAACGGCCGTTTGGCGGACAGTGGTGCTGTTTCCCCTACTGTGGATTCCATCTTTAAAGGGATAGTTCACCCAAATTACAAAACGACACATTGGTTTCCTTGCCATGTAAGCAGTCTATGGACAAGGTATGACAGCAATCCGTGCTTTGATTTTGTTTCCCTGCTATTTTTGTGCTAGAAATGGATTTGGAAACAGTGCCAGGGAAATTAAACCAAAGCATGGATTGGTGTCATACCTTGTCCATAGACTGCTTACAGGGTAAGGAAACCAATATGTCATTTTGTAGTTACTTGGCGCTCACGGTTTACACATCTATATTTACCCATAAATTCCTGCTTGTTTATGCAACCATGCAGATAATACTATTGTTGTGTCATGGTGATAATGATCTGAAGGTGGTGAAAATACCTGTAAAGGTACAGTCTATCAGCTTTTTGCTCATTGGTTTCAAGAATATATCACCTCACAGAATCTTCTTTTCAGTACTGTAGTCAATTGTGTGCTGAGTTAATCTGAATAGTTTACAGAATTTCCAATACAACTGATATTGTACACATTGTTTCAGCTATATAGAGTGGCTTGCGAAAGTATTTACTAGAGGTCGACCGATTAATC
Organism: Salmo trutta; assembly: GCF_901001165.1. Lineage (NCBI taxonomy): Eukaryota > Metazoa > Chordata > Actinopteri > Salmoniformes > Salmonidae > Salmo > Salmo trutta. The sequence continues at coordinate 10,293,212 of NC_042983.1, read as the reverse complement.
GGAATGGCCGATTAATTAGGGCCGATTTCATGTTTTCATAACAATCGGTAATCGGCATTTTTGGACACCGATTATGGCCGATTACATTGCACTCCACGAGGAGACTGTGTGGCAGGCTGACTACCTCTTATGCGAGTGCAGCAAGGAGCCAAGGTAAGGTGCTAGCTAGCATTAAATTTATCTTATAAAAAACTATCTATCTTAACATAATCACTATGGTTGATGGTTGATGATATTACTAGTTTATCTAGCTTGTCCTGCGTTGCATATAATCGATGCGGTGCCTGTTAGTTTATCATTGAATCACAGCCTAATTCGCCAAACGGGTGATTTAACAAGCGCATTCGTGAAAAAAGCACTGTCGTTGCACCAATGTGTACCTAACCATAAACATCAATGCCTTTCTTAAAATCAATACACAAGTATTTTTAAACCTGCATATTTAGTTAATATTGCCTGCTAACATGAATTTCTTTTAACTAGGGAAATTGTGCCACTTCTCTGTGCAACAGAGTCAGGGTATATGCAGCAGTTTGGGCCGCCTGGCTCGTTGCAAACTGTTCGAATACCATTTCTTCCTAACAAAGACAGCCAACTTCGCCAAATGGGGGATGATTTAACAAAAGCGCATTTGCAAAAAAAGCACAATTGTTGCACGAATGTACCTAACCATAAACATCCATGCCTATCTTAAAATCAATACACAGAAGTATATTTTTTTAAACCTGCGTATTTAGTTAATATTGCCTGCTAACATTAATTTATTTTAACTAAATATGCAGGTTTAAAAATATATACCTCTGTGTATTGATTTTAAGATAGGCATGGATGTTTATGGTTAGGTATATTCGTGCAACGATTGTGCTTTTTTCGCAAATGCGCTTTTGTTCAATCATCCCACATTTGGCGAAGTTGGTTGTCTTTTTTTGGAAGAAATGGTCTTCGCACAGTTCGCAACGAGCCAGGCGGCCCAAACTGTTGCATATACCCTGACTCTGCGTGCAATGAATGCAAGAGCAGTGACACAATTTGCCTAGTTAATATTGCCTGCTAACATGAATTTATTTTAACTAGGCACATTGTGTCACTGCTCTTGCATTCATTGCACGCAGAGTCAGGGTATATGCAACAGTTTGGGCCGCCTGGCTCGCTGCGAACTAATTTGCCAGAATTTTACGTAATTATGACATAACATTGAAGGTTGTGCAATGTAACAGCAATATTTAGACTTATGGATGCCACCTGTTAGATAAAATACAGAACGGTTCCGTATTTCACTGAAAGAATAAACTTTTTTTTTCTCCAAAATGATAGTTTCCGGATTTGTCCATATTAATGACCTAAGGCTCGTATTTCTGTGTGTTATTATATTATAATTAAGTCTATGATTTGATAGCGCAGTCTGACTGAGCTGTGGTAGGCAGCAGCAGGCTCGTAAGCATTCATTCAAACAGCACTTTCCTGCGTTTGCCAGCAGCTCTTCAAGCATTGCGCTGTTTATGACTTCAAGCCTGGCAACTCCCGAGATTAGGCTGGCAATACTAAAGTACCTATTAGAACATCCAATAGTCAAAGGTATATGAAATACAAATGGTATAGAGATAAATTGTCCTATAATAACTACAACCTAAAACTTCTTACCTGGGAATATTGAAGACTCATGTTAAAAGGAACCACTAGCTTTCACATGTGCTCATGTTCTGAGCAAGGAACTATTATATTAAGTTAAAATAAGTGTTCATTCAGTATTGTTGTAATTGTCATTATTACAAATATACATATAAAAATCGGCCGATTAATCGGTAACAGGTTTTTTTTTGGTCCGCCAATAATCGTTATCGGCGTTGAAAAATCATAATCGGTCAACCTCTAGTATTTATCCCCCCTGGCATTTTTCCTATTTTGTTGCCTTACAATCTGGAATTAAAATAGATTTTTGGGGGGTATGCAATCATTTGATTTACACAACATGCCTACCACATTGAAGATGCAAAATATTTTGTTGTGAAACATACAAGAAATAAGACAAAAAACGGAAAACTTGAGTGTGTATAACTATTCACCCCTCCAAAGTTAATTCTTTGTAGAGCCACCTTTTGCGGCAATTACAGTTGCAAGTCTCTTGGGGTATGTCTCTATAAGCTTGGCACATCTAGCCACTGTGATTTTTGCCCATTCTCCAAGGCAAAACTCCTCCAGCTCCTTCAAGTTGGATGATCTTTTTAAGTCATACTACAGATTCTCAATTAGATTGAGGTCTGGGCTTTGAAAAGGCCATTCCAAGACATTTAAATGTTTCCCCTTAAACCACTCGAGTGTTGCTTTAGCATTATGCTTAGGGTCATTGTCCTGCTGGAAGGTGAACCTCCGTCCCTGTCTCAAATCTCTTGAAGACTGAAACAGGTTTCCTTCAAGAATTTCCCTGTATTTAGCGCCATCCATCATTCCTTCAATTCTGACTAGTTTCCCAGTCCCTGTCGATGGAAAAACATACCCACAGCATGATGCTGCTATCACCATGCTTCACTGTGGGGATGGTGTTTTCAGGGTGATGAGAGGTGTTGGGTTTGTGTCAGACATAGCGTTGTCCTTGATGGCCAAAAAGCTCAATTTTAGTCACATATAACCAGGGTACCTTCTTCCATATGTTTGGGGAGTCTCCCACATGCCTTTTGGCGAACACCAAACGTGTTTGCTTATTTTGATCTTTAAGCAATGGCTTTTTTCTGGACACTCTTCTGTAAAGCCCAGCTCTGTGGAGTTTACGGCTTAAAGTGGTCCTATGGACAGATACTCCAATCTCCGCTGTGGAGCTTTGCAGCTCCTTCAGGGTTATCTTTGGTCTCTTTGTTGCCTCTCTGATTAATGCCCTCCTTGCCTGGTCTGTGAGTTTTGGTGGATGGCCCTCTCTTTGCAGGTTTGTTGTGGTGCCATATTCTTTCAATTTTTTAATAATGGATTTAATGGGGCTCAGTGGGATGTTCAAAGTTTCTGATATTTCTTTATAACCCAACCCTGATCTGTACTTCTCCACAACTTTGTCCCTGACCTGTTAGGCGAGCTCCTTGGTCTTCATGGTGCCGCTTGCTTGGTGGTGCCCCTTCCTTAGTGGTGTTGCAGACTCTGGGGCCTTTCAGAACAGAGGGTATATATACTGAGGTCATGTGACAGATCATTTGACACTTAGATTTCACACAGGTGCACTTTATTTAACTAATTATGTAACTTCTGAAGGTAATTGGTTGCACTGGATCTTATTTAGGGGATTCATAGCAAAGGAGGTGAATACATATGCACACACCACTTTTCAGGTTTTTTTTTCATTTCACTTCACCAATTTTGACTATTTTGTGTATGTCCATTACATGAAATCCAGATAAAAATCAATTTAAATTACACGTAATGCAACAATATAGGAAAAATGCCAAGGGGGTGAATACTTTTGCAAGGCACACATATACACTAGTGTGTATGTTAGCCATTAGTTAGCAGCACGTGCAGAAGGGCTTCAAATAGGCTCTGCGATCAATAATGGATGTGGCTTTTCCTCCACTCCTCCCTCTCATCCTCCATTACTTCCTTTTCTGTCTTATTTATCACCACTCACTCTGACCCCTTTTCCCTGTGCTCCTCTTCACCCATCTCTCTGTCCTCCCCCCTCTCTCACCATCCCTTCTTCCTCTACTCCTTCCTGCTTCTATCTCTCTTTCGCTGTCTCTCTGTCTCTCCAGTGGTGATGGTGTGCCTTCTGCGCTATGCCCAGGTGATTGAGCACAGCCACCGTTGCTGGATTAACACCAGCGCTCTGGTGTCTGGCTGCACCAACGCTCTAGGACTGGTCATGGTGGGCAACTTCCAGGTGATTCTTCTCACTTCATTACTCTATGTAAAGGTTGATTCCATGGGTGTGTCCAAAATGGTCCCATATCTGTCACTCTTGGCTAGAGCGACAATTACTAAGTGGTGGTGGGTTATATTCTATATTTTCCTCATTTGTTATCTCCACTTGGTGATTCCCTGTGTTTTCTAACATGTCTCCATAAGTTACAAACAAGGGGTGTGGGCGGCCATGTGCATAGGAGTGGGAGGGTTCAGGGGACATCAATGGGATTTGGGTTTTCGGAGTGGGTTCACTTGTGCATTAAATGTACGTTTTCAATCACAGTAAAAAATACATGAATAGATAAATAAGATGTTTCCCTCCTTGGGCAGGTTGACCATGCCAAGTCTCTCCATTACGTTGGCGCGGGCGTGACGTTCCCCGCCGGTCTGCTCTTTGTGTGCCTGCAGTGTGTGCTCACCTACCGGGTGGCCGTCACCGCCCTTGACTACTGGATGGCACACGTACGTGTGGCGCTGGCCGCAGGAGCCCTCGTCTCACTGGTCCTCAGTATCCTTCCTGACTCACTGGGATTGGTTAAGGGAAAGGTTGAGTGGCTGGGATTGGATGAGGGAAAGGGGTGGGGGCTGGGCATTAGACTGGTCGTGTTATTGGTCATGATGGGCTCCACCAGTTAGTAAAAGGTGACTGATAATTTATCCTTAGCGTTATTTAATTTCAATCAGGCACAGTTAAAGATGGAATCCGCAGTAGGGGGAAACGCCGCCACTGGCCGCCCCCAAGACAGTTCAAATAGTTTTTGTTGCTGAGCTGAGGAGCGTAAAATTGCAGTATATATTGTGCTCTTCCATCGCGCAACGATGTCTGAGGGGAATAAACAGTGTTTGTTGTTTGCAGTAACTTCTTTGTTGTTGTATCACAAACGGACAACATTAACATTAAGAATTCCAGCGTTAATGTGGGATGTAGTATTGTCATTTCTCTTCTGTAATGAAACCTTGCAATGGCTAGTCTGTGATACCACCAAACAACTAGTAGGCCCCATGTGCTCCATATATATTTGGTAAGTCTAATTCCTTTTAGTGGTCTGTGTTAAATAGGCAGATTTATAGTGGCTGTAGGAAAGGAGGGTCTGGGGGTCTGAAGAGGATGTGTGTGTGTGTCTGTAGAGGCCAGGGAGGCTGTTGGGGGACGGTTGTTTGGATAGGTAGCTAGGGTTCTGTGGTTGGCTAGCTAAAACATATGTGTCTGTACAGGGAGGCTGTTGGGGGAGGGTTGTGAGTGTGACCAGTTGTTGGGCTAGATGGGTAGCTATGGTCATGGCTAGATTCTCCTAACCTGCAAGAGATGGCGCGGAAGAACATGGCTGATGTTTTACATTGTCTCATCCAATTGTGCAATTTTTTATTTATTTTTGCATTTTGTGTAACTTATTTTTTAACTTATTGTGTACACAATGTTGCTGCTAACGTCTCTTATGACTGAAAATAACTTCTGGACATCAGAAAAGCGATTACTCAAGCGGACTGGAAGAAACTTTTTCCTTTAACGAGTCCGACGAGAAGGATATCCTACTTTCACTAGAACAGGCCCAGATCCACACCTTTTGCGTGAAGAAAAGACGCTGGAAAAGGGGACACAGATTGGGGATCCTTCTGAGAATCCGTAGGCAAGCGAGTAAACTCCCAATGCCTTCCATTCTTCTTGCTAACGTGCAATTGTTAGAAAATAAAATTGATGGCCTACTATTAAGATTATCCTACCAACGGGACATTAAAAACTGTAACATCTTATGTTTCACCGAGACGTGGCTGAACGAAGAAACGGACAATATAGAGCTGGCGGGATTTTCCATGCACCGGCAGAACAGAGACGCTACCTCTGGTAAGATGAGGGGTGGGGGGGCTGTGTCTTTTTGTCAATAACAGCTGGTGCGTGATGTCTAATATTAAAGAAGTCTCAAGGTATTGCTCGCCTGTGGTAGAGTACCTTATGATAAGCTGTCGACCACACTATCTACCAAGAGAGTTCTCTGTATTATTTGTAGCCGTCTATTTACCACCAAAAAGCGAAAGACCACTAAGACCGCTCTCAACCAACTCTATAAGGCCAAAAGCAAAGAAGAAAATGCTCACCTAGAAGCGGCGCTCCTAGTGGCCGGGGACTTTAAATGCAGGCAAACTTAAATCAGTTTTACAACATTTTTACCAGCATGTCACATGTGCAACCAGGAGAAAATAAATCCTTGACCAAGTTTACTCCACTTACAAAGATGCATACAAAGCTCTCCCCCGCCCTCCATTTGGCAAATCTGACCACAATTCTATCCTCCTGATTCCCGCTTACAAGCAAAAACTAAAGCAGGAAGTACCAGTGACTCGCTCAATACGGACATGGTCAGATGACGCGGATGTTACACTACAGGACTGTTTTTCTAGCACAGACTGGAATATGTTCCGTGATTCATCTAATGTCATTGGGGAATACACCACCTGTCATCGGCTTCATCAATAAGTGCATCGATGACGTCGTCCCCACAGTGACTCAGAAGCCATGGATTACAGGCAACATCCACATCGAGCTAAAGGCTAGAGCTGCCGCTTTCAAGGAGCGGGAGACTAATCCGGACGCTTATAAGAAATCCCGCTATGCCCTCAGACGAACCATCAAACATGCAAAGCGTCAATACAGGATTAAGATTGAATCCTACTACACCGGCTTTGACGCTCGTCGGATGTGGCAGGGCTTGAAAACTATTACGGACTACAAAGGGAAACTCAGACGCGAGCTGTCCAGTGACGCAAGCCTACCAGACGAGCTAAATGCCTTTCATGCTCACTTCGAGGCAAGCAACACTGAAGCATGTACGAGAGCACCAGCTGTTCTGGATGACTGTGTGATAACGCTCTCGGTAGCCAATGTGAACAAAACCTTTAAACAGGTCAACATTCACAAAGCCGCTGGGTCAGACGGATTACCAGGATGTGTACTCAAAGCATGCGCGGACCAACTGTAAAGTGTCTTCATTGACATCTTTAACATCTCTCTGACTGAGTCTGTAATACCTAGATGTTTCAAGCAGACCACCATAGTCCCTGTGCCCAAGGAAGCGAAGGTAACCTGCCTAAATGATTACCGCCCCATGGCACTCACGTCGGTAGCCATGAAGTGGCTCATGGCTCACATCAACAGCATCCTCCCGGACACACTAGACCCACTCCAATTCGCATACCGCCCCAACAGATCCACAGATGACGCAATCTCAATCGCACTCCACACTGCCCTTTCTCACCTGGACGAAAGGAACACCTATGTGAGAATGCTGTTCATCGACTACAGCTCAGTGTTCAACACCATAGTGCCTATGAAGCTCATCACTAAGCTAAGGACTCTGGGACTAAACACCTCCCTCTGCAACTGGATCCTGGACTTCCTGACGGGCTGCCCCCAGGTGGTAAGAGTAGGCAACAATACATCTGTCACGCTGATCCTTAACACTCAGGGGTGTGTACTTAGTCCCCTCCTGTATTCCCTGTTCATCCACGACTGCGTGGCCAAACACGACACATTCATTAAGTTTGCTGACGACACAACAGTGGTAGGCCGGATCACCGACAACGATGAGATAGCCTATAGGGAGGAGGTCAGAGAACTGGCAGTGTAGTGCCAGAACATCAACCTCTCCCTCAAGTGAGCAAGACAAAGGAGCTGTTCGTGGACTACAAGAAAAGGCGGGCCGAACAGGCCCCCATTAACATCGACAGGGCTGTAGTGGAGCGGGTCAAGAGTTTCAAGTTCCTTGGTGTCTACATCACCAACAAACTATCATGGTCCAAACATACCAAGACAGTCGTGAAGAGGGCACGACAAAACCTTTTCCTCCTCAGAAGACTGAAAAGATTTGGCATGGGTCCCCAGATCCTCAAAAGGTTCTTCAGCTGCACCATCGAGAGCATCCTGACCGGTTGCATCACCGCCTGGTATGGCAACTGCTCGGCATCTAACCATAAGGTGCTACAGAGGGTAGTGCGAACGGCCTAGTACATCACTGGGGCCAAGCTTCTTGCCATCCAGGACCTATATAATAGGCGGTGTCAGAGGAAATCCCATAAAATTGTCAGAGACTCCAGTCACCCAAGTTATAGACTCTTTTCTCTGCTACCGCTCGGCAAGCGGTACCGGAGTGCCAAGTCTAGGACCAAAAGGCTCCTCAACAGCTTCTACCCCAAAGCCATTAGACTGCTGAACAATTCATAAAAATCACCACCAGACAATTTACATTGTACACTGCTGCTACTCGCTGTTTGTTTGTTACCTATGCATAGTAACTTCACAAAGAAATTTGTTTAGTGGTTGAAAAACAAGTTTTAATGACTCCAACCTAAGTGTATGTAAACTTCCGACTTCAACTGTACATGTACAGACTACCTCAACTAGCCTGTACGCCTGCACACTGACTCTGTACCAGTGCCCCCTTTGTATAGCCTCGTTATTCTTATTGTGTTACTTTTTATTATAACTTTTTATTTTAGCCTAGTTGGTAAATATTTTCTTCTTCTTGAACTGCACTGTTGGTTAAGAGCTTGTAAGTAAGCATTTCACGGTCAAGTCTACATTTGTTGTATTCAGCGCATGTGGCAAATAATGTTTGATTTGATGTTAATTCTCCTAACCTTCTACAAAAAGTCAAATCTGATGTTAATTTGACAAAAGCTGGATCCCTTCTAGCCATTACCAGTAGCTACAAGCTAGGGTTCTTAAAACATGATGACTGTCCTCAGAATTGTGAGAAGTTCTCGGGGACAAGGCTGATCTTCCTCCTGCTGGAACTAAGTAGGGGTGAAGACTAGGAACAGATGTTCTCCTATCTATCTGTCTAGCAGGCTCAGCCATACTCTGAAGCTCTCATCAACATATTGATGGATGAAGAAGCATATTGATATATCCCTGCCTAAATATTTCCACAGCAACAGTACTGCACTCTGTGAACCGTGCACTCATTATTTACCATAGCATACGTTAAGTCCCAAATGGCATCCTATTCCCTTTAAAGTAGTGCACTATATAGGGAACAGAGTGCCATTTGGGACGAAACCCATAGATTTATTAATGTTGCCCTTCCTCCTCCATCGATGTGGCTGTTGCTTCTCCTTAACCGTCTTTCCCCAGGTGGTATTTTCTTCATCCACGAGAGCTTTGTCCTCCAGCATGCGGCGGCCATCTGCGAGTGGGTCTTCACCGTGGACATCCTGGTCTTTTATGGCACATTCACCTATGAGTTTGGCACAGTCACCAACGACACCATGATGGTCGGCCTGCAGCAGACCCACCACCACTCGGGGGTCATGATGGGTGGCGCAGCCGGGGCCATGACGCTGGGCATGGGAGCCAAGGGCCTCAAGTCCCCTGGAGGAAGTAGCACATCCACCCATCTCAACTGCACCCCTGAGAGTATAGCCATGTTGTAGCTTTGTGGGGATCACAGGAGGTCACCACGCTGCTGCAGAGAGGAATCACCACACAGGCAGCAGAAGTTAGGGCTCAATGATAGTACTGGCCGCCAGGGGAAGGAGGAAATACAAGACATTGAAAAACACAAGATATGATTGACACAACGGGTCGGTATTGCTGTATTGGGTTTTCGTGTTGTAATAAGCCGTCCGTTTCTCCACTACGGTCTAATTTTCTTTGCTTCATCAGCAGGAAGGAAGACTTACAGGAAGGATAAATATGTGGGACGATGATGTTCTGAGTGTTTCCAAGATGACAGCTGGCACGTGGGCCTCCCAGCACACTGACCCGATGATACAGTTTTTGACCGGTCACTGAGGCTTTTGCCAGTGTTCATCCTTGTCATGTCGGGATGGCAGACACAAACGGTTTATTTTATATGCCAACACAATGTTGTTGTTTTTTGTGGCACATTTTACAGACTTCCTCTACCTGGTGAATGAGAGAGTAGAGTACGTTGTTGGATTGATCAGACTTGGTTTGAGTTTTTCTTTTGTGTATACTCTGCCAATCTTAAAGCATCGTAGTAAAAACTATTGAATGTTTGAGAAGTGGAACTATGGATAGTATACTGTTATGTACATGACAGGTTGTATGCACACGCCTTTTTATTTATCAAATCAAGTATAAATGAACTGTAAAACGATTTGTGAACTCAGAAACATAATTTGACAAGACAATTTACACATTCTGTGCACAATATCTGCCCAATATCTCGAATGGCTGCCTCAAGAGGGCAAGTGATATGAACAACTTTATTGTTTAAAAATGATATCTCTGTATGTTTAGTTATACCCTAGATAAGATTTTATAGATGTATGAAATGCTATACATCTAGATGACATGATATGAGCATAGAATGCTCACACAAACCTGTTGGTCTGTTCTGCCCCTCTGTTACTGGGGCAACCTCTGCGTCTCAATCACTCTTGCTTGATTTGTTTTATATTTCCCATGTTGCCACTGAATTTCCTTCACCTGTTAGCCACTGGCAACATGGCTTATTGTGTTGTTTTTACGAGGTCACCTTATTGTTTTCCATCTTTGTTGGTGAAACAATGGCCATTTCATCTGCCAAAGTAAAGTACAGAGTATGTGTTAAGCCTTGCTTTGGAGAGTTTTGAACACATTGCTCTTTGTTAGATGTCATAGTACAACATGTAATTAAATATATGGTTATAAATATGTCAACCGGTAGGCTACGATCCATTTTAAAAGGTGCAAATATGACTAATTATACAACAGCTGTCTTATCTGGAAAAAAATACAGGGGTATCTACTATTTGGATTCCAGGCTGGTTCCTTGGAAGCCTTATTTGGAGACTGTGGGCAACACAATCTCTGTAAGAAACGTCTCGTCAAAGCCTGTCATTAATGTTCTGAGTGAGATACTGTGTTGAGAACAGTGCTCGTATTTATAAAGTATCTCAGAGTAGGAGTCCTCTTTAGTTCCCCCCCTATCCATGTAACCTTGTTCGTTATGATAAAAGTGATCTTCGATCAGCGCTCTTACTCTGAGATGCTTTATGAATACAGGCCCAGTTGTATCGACGGTAGGGACTAAAGAGGATGATGCCTATATAGACCTTGTGCCATTGACCTGATAATGACGAGTGTCTGATGTGTGTCGACAGGTTGTGAGTATTGTTGAAATCCTTTCTGTCATGCCTCTGATTTGGAAATGCATGAGGACATTTGTCGTTTAGAGTTGAGATGCTGCATGCATGTACTGTGTGGGCGATGGGGTGCAAAATTGTTAGACTGAAATAGATGTGTATGATGATATGTAGACCATGACTTATGAATGACTTATTAAATTGTCTTTCTCATTGCCAAACATCTATAACTGAAATGGTACAGAATAAACCTCTCAACGTTGTGACTGACAACCAACCAAATATACCCCAGGTGAGAGTCACCAGGAAACAAATGTATTTCTGTAACCAACCAGCGCCACCTTGAGGCCAATGATTGTCTCCACATGGAGAAATCAAATGCAAGTCAGCAGTTTGTATGCTACGCTTTCTCTCTCTCTCTGGCTCTTTAGTAGGCCCCAGGGGCGGACTTTGCTATGTTGAAGGGGTTTCAATTAATTGAAGCTGTCCCCAGCTGCCCATGGGAACCCCACTGACTGTTATTTAACAACTTTATATGGCCTATATATTCCGTGGGATAATAATCATATACGGTCATTATCCATGGAAAAATGTCAATTTAAGTCCGCCCCTGGTTGGCACTTTTAACATTAGTGATCTATGATATTATCACTTCCACGGTATTCTCTATTGGGTCATTGTGTTCCTGGTAGAGTATATATTAAACTGTACAGTACAGCCACTGGATGGTTTTTCAGCCAACAAAACTATTTTAAACCGTGTTTTATAGTTTTCTTCATGTCAGCTACCTCTGTGATTGCGAGTGGACTTGATGTTATTCCAGAGAAGATGCATAGATTGTATTTCCTATTCCTATAGCTGGAAAAGATGAGAATCTACACTGGAATTTGATGGGTTGGCTCTGTTGCTATAAAACAGGCCACACAGAAAAGACAAGAAAATGAAAGCACTCTGGTGGTTTCCGATGCAAATATTCTGTAGCTCCTGTGTATGTTCACTATGTTCGATCTTTTGGCATTTTCCCCCTTATCCTGTACCAGCCAAAACGTTTTTTCAAATATTTGATTTCAAATAACCATATTTTCTGATGTATTTCACCACGCTGTAATTTAGTATCAAGGTTAGACTTCAACAGGCAGCTTTGATGAAAATGTACCTACATGGGATTGGCACTATTCTGTGTAAACATTTGTGTTCTCTTACAGTGGACATGGCCAAAACATGACAAAATGGCATTTCTATACATGATTGTTTTTGTTAAAAAATAAATAAATAGATTCCTGCACTCTTTCAAGACGTGAGAGAATAACAATTCCAGTAGCAGAAGACAGCCTGTATGTTAAATGATGTCTTGAATTCTAAATAACAGCAATGCACATCAAATGTCTTGAAAGATGTAATAGTCATTTTATAATTTTTGAAAACTATGTAAAACGGATGGTATGGGAGGGAAGTTGATTACCCCCTTCTGTAAATGTGTGATGTATCTATCATTTAGCTATTTTTTTTGGTCAGAGATTTATATTCAAATATGAAATAAAATGGATGAATTATAAGCAAATTCTTTGCTCTTCGTATTGTTTATTCGTGGGCAGAAGATGGGTAAATCATGTTTTATTACACAAGCTGAAGGTTTGTTTCGACATGACTGATCTGGGATGAGTCTCAGCTGCATACCCTCAGAGAAGGGAGTAAGCTGGCTTGGCAGACATTGACTTGGCAGACATTAGCCTACCCATTAAAATGATATTTCCTCAATATTGCATAAATCAACATTAAGCTTACCTTTGAGCCCAGAAAGTCAACTTCTCTCTTCCGCTCCTCTGCTCTAGCCTTGTGAAACCACACTAACTGCGATGTGAGATATTGCAAGATTATTCAGGTTTCATGAGGCCTTTACTATAAATAAACGTATCATGTGCTCTCTACAAGACAGCCCTTCGTTGTAGACAGAGAGAAATATGGCAGAACAATTATCACTGCCTTGAAATAGTGTCTGTTCAGTACTGTCCACATTTCACAGCAACTGTTTATTTTAAGGACTCACTCACAGGACTCAGCAGTTGGAGGTTATTTTGTCATATGCCTACTGAGATACACTCATTGACATGAAGCACAAACCAGTTATGCCAGCCAGACCAACAACTGAATGCTATACATGCTTTATAACCACCCATTGGACTTAGCCTGTGTATTAACAATGCTGGGTCATTCAACAAATGATTTAATATTTGACGAAATGCGATTGAATGGACCTGAGAAAAACGACAGTTGTGAGATTGGTCCTTAATCTACAATGCCTTTAGAAAGTATTAACCCCCTTTACTTTTTCCTAATTTTGTTGTGTTATAGCCTGAATTAAAAATAGTTTAAATTGAGATTTTATGTCACTGATCTACACACAATACCCCATCATGAGGTTATGGAGGGATCCAAATTGTTGATTTAAAATAAAACATGAATCATCTGTGTACAATAACACCTTTGTTTTTAAGTCCTGGGTTTCTAGCCCCTTTATATTATTGTTGGATAAAATTTGAATAGCTAACATTTCGATGGCCATAATAAATAGATATGCCGATAGTGGACAACCTTATTTTACTCCTTTTGACAGTTTAATACTTTCTGAGAAGTAGCCAACTGAAATGTATTACCACATGAGACAGCACATTATTGTTGTCTCATTTTTTAAGAGACAGTAGCCTATAATCCCCAAAGGTTTTTCACAGCTAAATAGGGTAGTTTATGCGGGCAGCAGGATTCACCTGCTTGCTCTGGGGATATGACAACCACAGGTAAGGTTTGGACTGCTGTTTTAGCAGCTGGGGGAGGAAAACGCTGGTCCCAGTCAAGAGACATTCAGTGGCAGTGATGCAAAATTCAGACTGGATTGTGTTTTGCCAGAAGATACAGACCCTACACATGTATACACTGCACTAGGGGTCGGAACGCAATCATGGTTACATTAAGACACCGTAGAGCTGGTGCGAGATATGTGTCGGAAAACTTACCTCAATGTAGGGATGGGATATGCCAATGTACTCTGAATGTTACCTTTATCCACACAGGAAGATTGAAATACTGCTAGTTTTCCTGGAAAACTGCCCTTTTCGTCCTCATTCAAGTCAATAACAGTAACCACCGCAGCCATTTTGGAATGGCAGTGTCAGCCAATCAGCCCATTTGTTGTTCTAGGTGATATGTCATTCGATAATGGCTTCTGTGGCTCCTGCTAGCTAGCATGAGGATGAAAAGGGCAGTTTTCCAGGAAAATTAGCAGTATTTCAATCTTCTCGATGAGCAGTCTGGATAAAGGTCAAATTTGGGGTACAGTGGCATATCCCATCACTGCATAGAGGTACGTTTTCCGACCCATATCTTGCGCATTCTCCACTGGTGTCTAGTTATTAATGCACCCATGATTGAGTCCTGACCCCAGTGTAGATCAGTGTAAACAAGCGTAGGGTCAGTATCTTCTGGCAAGATTGTGTTGTGTCTCCCTTTCTTTTTATTCTCACCTGGCCAGCTCTAGTAGTGCATTCTGGCGGTACTGTTCTTCAGGATTCGTTGGTTCACAGTCATGTTCATCAAAATAAGTAGCTATCTTCTGTTTACAAATCTGTGGAACATCAAACTACTGTATTTTCCTTAGTTAGCAACATTAGCTAGCTACTAGCTAGGCATGAAACTAAGCTCATTTGACTAATTTTGACCTGGCTAAAACGAGGCTGAGCAGAATTACACTCAAAGCACAAGTTACCTTTCAGTTTTCAGTTGATTCAATAATGTTAGCTAACTAATTAACGTTACACATTTAGCTAGTTATAGTGGCTAGCTAGCTAACCCCTATGCTGCTCAATCACTCTTTTATTGAGCTGTTTTAGCCAAATTCTTGAATACAAAGACACGACAGTGAATATACTGCGCTATACTAAGAAATCAAATTAAAGTTATACAAAAGTTGACTTATATTACCGGTGTTTTGGCATAACCTGAAACATGCAGCAACTAGCCAGCTAGCTACACCCAGATAAGATCTTTGATCAAGGTAAAGTTGGTTTTATATTCACACATTCGGACATTCAACAGACATTCATCAGTCTTTCAACAGACATTTGCCAAATGTAATTCCAAATGTAAAAAATCAATAACTAATTCATTGATTGTCACAGAGACATAAAAATATATATGGTTTATTCTATAAATGTCTAGCATAATTTTACAACCTTTGTTTTGAATAAAAAAATGCAGTTTTGATTTGATGGAAATACATAACATCTTTAAAATGCAATTTAAAGCTGTATAAATCAATAACTAATTCACCGTTTGTCACAGAATCATCAAACTAGATATGATTTATTCTATAAATGTCTATCATATTTTTACAACCTTTGTTTTGAATACAAATTCCAGTTTTGATTTGATAGAAATACATAAAATCTATCAAATGCCATTTAAAAATGTCTAAATCAATAACTAATTCACCATTTGTCACAGAAACATCAAACTATCTATGATTTTGTCACGACTTCCGCCGAAGTCGGTTCCTCCGCTTGTTCGGGCGGCCCTCGGCAGTCGTCGTCTTCGATCCACTTTTCATGTTCTATTGGTTTTGTCTTTGTTTCCCACACACCTGGTTTTCATTTCTCAATTTCTGGTCATGTATTTAACCCTCTGTTTCCCACATGTCTTTGTATGTGATTGTTGATTGTTCAGGTTGGTACCTTTCTGGCAGTTTTTTCCGGGTGCTGTTTTCACCCGTGCTTTGTGGCAACCGTTATTGTGCGCACATTGGTATTGTTACCTTGTGCTATTTCTTAAGTAAAGAGCGTTGTTCACTCATCTCTGCTCTCCTGCGCCTGACTTCATGCACCAGCTACACCCACTGCCTGACAGATTTATTCTATAAATGTCTAGCATACTTTTACAACCTTTGTTTTGAGGAAAAATTCCAGGTTTAGAGGGCATGTAGTCTATCAAACTTTTATTTCTATCAAATCAAAACTGGAATTTGTATTCAAAACAAAGGTTTTAAAAGTATGCTAGACATTTATAGAATAAACCATCTCTTTTTATGTTTCTGTGACTTTAAATGAATTAGTTATTTACTTTTACAATTCTAAGTGGCTTTTGGCAAATGTCTGTTGAATGTCTGATGAATGTCAGAATGTGTGAATATAAAACCAACTTCACCTTGGTAGATATTTTCTCCTTGTTCTATCTGTGCTACACCACTGTCATTCTACCAGGTACCGTCATGTAAAGTTTGTCCATCTGATCACAAATGATGTATGGGAGGGGTTTAGGATAACAAGAGCTGGTACAAGGTTGGTTTGGGATTTTTATTTATAGTAGTTGAAATAGGGACTTGAATATCGAGGGCTGATCCAGTTTGCAGCTGTTAACCTGTCAGCTCTCTTTCTCTCCGTCTCTCACTCGGTCTATTTAACTTGTCAGCAGCTCTCTCTCTCTCTGAAATACAAATTCACTTTATGATGTGTAAATGTTTTTGTAAATTCGCTCAATATTTGGGCTACTTCATGATAACTTTCTTAACCCTGTCAAATGCTTTTTATGTACAGTGCATTGGACCCCTTGACTTCCTCATTTTGTTTTGTAAAAGCCTTATTCTAAAATAGATCAAATAAAAAAATTTCCTCATCAATCTACACACAATACCCTATAATGACAAAGTGAAAACAGGTTTTTAGAATTTTTTGCAAATGTATTACAAATAAAAGACAGAAATAGAAAGTATTCAGACCCTTCGCTATGAGACTCGAAATTGAGCTCAGGTGTATCCTGTTTCCATTGATCATCCTTGAGATGTTTCTACAACTTGATTGGAGTCCACCTGTGGTAAATTCAATTGATTGGTGGTTGGAGACATCCCTCTAGTGGTGTGGGGGCTGTGCTTTGGCAAAGTGGGTGGGGTTATATCCTGCCTGTTTGGCCCTGTCCGGGGGTATCATCGGATGGGGCCACAGTGCCTTCTGATCCCTCCTGTCTCAGCCTCCAGTATTTATGCTGCAGTAGTTTATGTGTCGGGGGGCTAGGGTCAGTCTGTTACATCTGGAGTATTTCTCTTGTCTTATCCGGTGTCCTGTGTGAATTTAAATATGCTCTCTCTAATTCTCTCTTTCTTTCTTTCTCTCGGAGGACCTGAGCCCTAGGACCATGCCTCAGGACTACCTGGCATGATGACTCCTTGCTGTCCCCAGTACACCTGGCCGTGCTGCTGCTCCAGTTTCAACTGTTCTGCCTGCGGCTATGGAACCCTGACCTGTTCACCGGACGTGCTTGTTGCACCCTCGACAACTACTATGATTATTATTATTTGACCATGCTGGTCATTTATGAACATTTTAACATCTTGACCATGTTCTGTTATAATATCCACCCGGCACAGCCAGAAGAGGACTGGCCACCCCTCATAGCCTGGTTCCTCTCTAGGTTTCTTCCTAGTTTTTCCTAGGGAGTTTTTCCTAGCCACCGTGCTTCTTTCACATGCATTGCTTGCTGTTTGGGGTTTTAGGCTGGGTTTCTGTACAGCACTTTGAGATATCAGCTGATGTACGAAGGGCTATATAAATACATTTGATTTGATTTGATTGGACATGGTTTGTAAAGGTACGCACCTGTCTATTTAAGGTCCCACTGTTGACAGTGCATGTCAGAGCAAAAACCAAGCCATGAGGTCGAAGCAATTGAGTTCCGAGACAGGATTGTGTCGAGGCACAGATCTGGGGAAGGGTACCAAAACATTTCTGCAGCATTGAAGGTCCCCAAGAACACAGAGGCCTCCATCCTTCTAAAATGGAAGACGTTTTGTACCACCTAGACTCTTCCTAGAGCTGGCCGCCCGGTCAAACTGAGCAGTTGGGGGAGCAGGGCCTTCGCCAGGGAGGTGACCAAGATCCCGATTGCCACTCTGACAGAGCTCCAGAGTTCCTCTGTGGAGATGGGAGAAGGACAATCATCTCTGCAGCACTCCACCAATCAGGCCTTTATGGTAGAGTGGCCATACAGAAGCCATTCCTCAGTAAAAGGCACATGGCAGCCCGCTTGGAGTTTGCCAAAAGGCAAATAAAGGACTCTCAGACCATGAGAAACACGATTTTCTGGTCTGATGAAACAAAGATTGAACTCTTTGGTCTGAATGCCAAGCGTCACATCTGGAGGAAACCTGGCACCATCCCTACGGTGAAGCATGGTGGCGGCAGCATCAGGCTGTAGGGATGTTTTTCAGCGGCAGGGACTTGGAGATGAACGGATCAAAGTACAGAGAGATCGTTGATGAAAACCTGCTCCAGTTTGCTCAGGACTTCAGACTGGGGCAAAGATTCAACTTCCAACAGGACAGCGTCCCTAAGCACACAGCCAAGACAACACAGGACTGGCTTCGGGACAAGTCTCTGAATGTCCTTGAGTGGCCCAACGAGAGCCCAGACTTGAACCCAATCAAACATTTCTGGAGAGAACTGAAAATAGCTGTGCAGCGAAGCTCCCCATCCAACCTGACAGAGCTTGAGAGGATTTACAGAGAAGAATGGGAGAAACTCCCCAAATACAGGTGTGCCAAGCTTGTAGCGTCATACCCAAGAAGACTCGAGGCTGTAATCGCTGCCAAAGGTGCTTCAACAAACTACTGAGTAAAGGGTCTGAATACTTATGTAAATTTAATATTTCAGTTTTTTATTTTTAATACATTTGCAAAAAATGTCTAAGCCTGTTTTGCTTTGTCATTATGGGGTATTGTGTTCAGATTGAAGAGGGAAAATACAATTTAATACATTATACACTGCTCAACAAAATAAAGGGAACACTTAAACAACACAATGTAACTCTAAGTCAATCACACTTCTGTGAAATCAAACTGTCCACTTAGGAAGCAACACTGATTGACAATACATTTCACATGCTGTTGTGCAAATGGAATAGACAACAGGTGGAAATTATAGGCAATTAGCAAGACACCCCCAATAAAGGAGTGGTTCTGCAGGTGGGGACCACAGACCACTTCTCAGTTCCTATGCTTCCTGGCTGATGTTTTGGTCACTTTTGAATGCTGGCGATGCTTTCACTCTAGTGGTAGCATGAGACTGAGTCTACAGCCCACACAAGTGGCTCAGGTAGTGCAGCTCATCCAGGATGGCACATCAATGCGAGCTGTGGCAAGGTTTGCTGTGTCTGTCAGCGTAGTGTCCAGAGCATGGAGGCGCTACCAGGAGACAGGCCAGTACATCAGGAGACGTGGAGGAGGCCGTAGGAGGGCAACAACCCAGCAGCAGGACCGCTACCTCCGCCTTTGTGCAAGGAGGAGCAGGAGAAGCACTGCCAGAGCCCTGCAAAATGACCTCCAGCAGGCCACAAATGTGCATGTGTCTGCTCAAACGGTCAGAAACAGACTCCATGAGGGTGGTATGAGGGCCCGACGTCCACAGGTGGGGGTTGTGCTTACAGCCCAACACCGTGCAGGACGTTTGGCATTTGCCAGAGAACACCAAGATTGGCAAATTCGCCACTGGCGCCCTGTGCTCTTCACAGATGAAAGCAGGTTCACACTGAGCACGTGACAGACGTGACAGAGTCTGGAGATGCCGTGGAGAACGTTCTGCTGCCTGCAACATCCTCCAGCATGACCGGTTTGGCGGTGGGTCAGTCATGGTGTGGGGTGGCATTTCTTTGGGGGGCCGCACAGCCCTCCATGTGCTCGCCAGAGGTAGCCTGACTGCCATTAGGTACCGAGATGAGATCCTCAGACCCCTTGTGAGACCATATGCTGGTGCGGTTGGCCCTGGGTTCCTCCTAATGCAAGACAATGCTAGACCTCATGTGGCTGGAGTGTGTCAGCAGTTCCTGCAAGAGGAAGGCATTGATGCTATGGACTGGCCCGCCCGTTCCCCAGACCTGAATCCAATTGAGCACATCTGGGACATCATGTCTCGCTCCATCCACCAACACCACGTTGCACCACAGACTGTCCAGGAGTTGGCGGATGCTTTAGTCCAGGTCTGGGAGGAGATCCCTCAGGAGACCATCTGCCACCTCGTCAGGAGCATGCCCAGGTGTTGTATGGAGGTCATACAGGCACGTGGAGGCCACACACACTACTGAGCCTCATTTTGACTTGTTTTAAGGACATTACATCAAATTTGGATCAGCCTGTAGTGTGGTTTTCCACTTTAATTTTGAGTGTGACTCCAAATCCAGACCTCCATGGGTTGATAAATTGGATTTCCATTGATTATTTTTGTGTGATTTTGTTGTCAGCACATTCAACTATGTAAAGAAAAAAGTATTTAATAAGATTATTTATTTCATTCAGATCTAGGATATGTTGTTTAAGTGTTCCCTTTATTTTTTTGAGCAGTATATAATAAGGCTGTAACATAACAAAATGTGGAAAAATTCAAGAGGTCTGAATACTTTGTACACACTCAATCGAAATGCTCCACAGATATAACTTATCAATTTATTTTTTATTTTACAAATTGTGCACTAGAGTTTTACATGTATTTGAGATGGTAATAGCTCAAGGGTAAACAACAATTGGGAAAGGAAAGTCAGTAACAAATAGGGTAGTCTCATACACCAGCCGGTTAACAATTGAGCATGGGGATGAGGTTACAAATAGAGAGGACACCAAAATGACAAACTCATATGTTAAGAAGATAAGTGAAGATATGATGCAATTTCTCTGCAGCGGTTTTTGATACTGTACACATTGCTTACCTGTACGCTAATGAATGACACATGTAACATAAATATTCACACTGCATTGCCCACAGAAACAAACTGTCCTCAAACATAAGTATTTCGTATACAAATAAAAAGTAAGTTCCTTTTCTTATGTTTCTTTTGACCAGAAAAAAAGGAAGAATGACATGAAATGACTTCCTCATAAAATGTCATGACAATTATAATTTTGTGATGTCTCTTTTACAGCTTACATGGAATACTGAAATAACGGATTCACAATTCATCCAATGGTGATTTTTGCTTTTTAACATACCAAAGGCACAATATTTTTTATTTGAATTGACCAAACATTTACATATACCAAATCCTATGGTAAGGCTGGGTAGCCTAGTGGTTAGAGCATTGGGCTAGTAACTGCAACGTTGCAAGTTCAAATCCCTGAGCTGACAAGGTACAAATCTGTTGTTCTGCCCCTGAACAAGGCAGTTAACCCACTGTTCCTAGGCTGTCATTGAAAATAAGAATTTGTTATTGACTGACTTGCCTAATTAAATAAAGGTTAAAAAAAAATACCACAATTCTGAGTATGAATGTGAAACTAGTGAGCCTGACCAACTATGGCCAGTTGAAGATGATACTGAATTGGGTTGAGCTGGTGATGGTACCATTTCATTCAATGATCTACACACTGAGCACAGAGCCTAAAATGCCTCTAAAAATAAACAATATCACAGATTAAAAAGTTAAGAAAAGTCAACCCACAAAACCTATATTGAGCTCAGGTGGAAAGCATGTTTGTGCTATCATCATACCAACTCCTTGTTGCTCAATGTCATGCCAAATGTTTGGTCCCAGATCTGGGACCAGGTTAATAAACCTATATATTCATCTACATCCACTATTCTTGTCTGATTGACTCCTTATTTCCGGGGAGGCCTCGCTTGCCCCTGTTTCCATCTCCATCTTCCATCTTAATTTCCTCCATGTCCTTTGCTCTGACAGACAGTCTATGGTCCTAAGGCCCCGAGGTGGGCTGCTCCACAGCAGTGGGGCTGTTGTTTGAGCTGTGGTCGTCAGATCCAGACGCTGACCATACAACAATCCCAATGATGATGGCTGCCACGACAACCCCTATGCCGGTCAGCAACACTTTCATTTTCATGTGTTCCCACCACTTCTGTTGTTTAACTTTTCCAGCAGACTTTGAGAAAGCCTTACTCTGAAAACACATAATTATAAGATGTTAATATCAAGATAGTAGGATGTTAATACCAAGACTCTATGAATCTATATCTGTCAGAATATGGAGAGTGTATCTGCTTTATCCGTGCAATTGAGGTTATGGTGCATTGTACATATTTTAAAATCCAGAAAGAACCATTCTGTGATGAAACTTGCTATTTTCTGACAATTTGCTAGACAGGCCTTTCAGTTCTCTGAGGCCTTTAGTTACAGTGCACACTACTTTCCCAATGATCTTCCAATGAATCGAGACTGGTGTTTTTGTTTTTCTTGACACTTCTGTTTTATTTTTCCCAGTAACCTAGTCAGCTAGCCAGTCCTCAGAGAACTATGGCTGTGTCCCATGTGGGCTCTAGTCAAAAGTGGTGCACTAAATAGGGAATAAGGTGCCATTTGGGATGCAACCCCAGTCAGCCACCTAGCGAGGCCTCAGAGAACTATGTGGCTGTTGTGATGTAACAGCCTGGCTGGGGAGAAATGTGGGAAAGCTGTGACCTGGTTGGTTGACCCCAGGATGGACCAGGACGGACATGCACCCTGTGGCACATCCTGGACACCCCTCTCTCTATACCGAGGGAGACTAGTGGGTTTAATTCATCTTACAACAATAGGAAATACCTTTCTAAAAATAACACCTTAAACCACAACCAGGATGTAAATTGTGCATTATTTCCCCCCTCCAATTCCACCTAAAGTGTATTTACAAACACCAATATGACATTTCCTGCCTATTCCCTGGACTTGTTTTGAACCATGGAACATTGGAAAACACTTTCATGAGACACCAAAGCTGGAGAATTCCAAAGGAGAACCCAATTGTGCTATTTGTGTATGATAGCATTGGAATCATCAAAGTAAGACCTTCAAAGTCAGTGTCTTCATATTACGAATGCTTTGTTTTAAGTCATGATTTGGTTTCATTAAAGACATCTATTATTACATCTAGGGTACATCCCAAATGGCACCTTATTCCCGATATAGTGCACCATTTTTGACCAGAGCTCTCTGAGAATAGGGCTCCATTTGGGACACACCCATAAACTTCAATCACCTTCTCCAGAAGTTCATCGGCCCTGTTCTCCAGTTCTCCCAGCTTGCCTGACCTCTCGTCAGCCTTGTTGAGATTATCTAGCATGATCACCTTCACCTCTTCCACCTCCTTCTGGGCCTGCTGCAGGCGGTTCTTCCCATTCTCCTGAACACACAACAAACAGTTTGGGGTTAATGGAAGATAAATCATGGAACCACTTCCGATTTGGTGTATATTCATTAATGGTTTATTTGAATAGGGGTTGGTTTGAACAAATTGATTGACACAATGATTGAACAATCATCATAAGCACCATAGTGTGTGTACAGATGTAGGATCTTCACTTGAGCTAGTTTCCTACAGCAGGAAAATAATCCTGCAGCAACAGTAAATGTGAATAATTATGTGGATTATAATTCATGGACATTTTTGCAGAGCTTGATGCATTTCTCGTAAAAGGAATTTCAAAGTGGAAATGATCAACTTTAGAAGCCCTTTTAAACCTCAAATACACTAAATGTTTTAAATTTCCTGTGTTGCAGGAAGGTTATCCTGCAACAGGGTGATCAAATTAAGATAATTACAACTGTAGCTCACACATTTTTCTTTATAGATTTGTCCCTATCTTTGTGTCACCATGTTAAAGGTAATATTTTGTATTTCTTATGTTGTGTAACCTATGCAATGGTTAACAATAGTGCATTGTTCACACAGTAACATTAATCATTAGTCATATTGGCTGAGAAATTACGTTTCCATAGAGCCAACAAGACAGAACAGGAATATAACAGCCAACAACTGAAGTGGGGCAGGTTTTCCTGGACATCTGGATTACTCTGTTTTCTGTAACCTCGGAGTCTGTCTGGAGGAACATAGCGGCACCCTACAGCTCTCCAAACAAATGAACCACTTTAGCCTGGGGCAATGAAGGTTGAACAACCCACTTTGACAATGACACTCTTGGAGGCCACCAAAATCTACTATAAACTATAAGGGCAGAATCCTAACTGAGATGTGCACACTTAGATCATGTATTGATATCAACAGAAGACGCAAATCTCAAGTTACTAAAAATGTAAACAGGATATTTAATAATAGGTTGTGCAGAGCTTGATTTATATCCTGATGGGACTGTCCGTGACCTTTTGCCCTCTGAGCCGGACAGGGAAGTGAGTGATTCAGGAGTCAAGGATGCTGAGTGCTCTAACACTAAAGCTCAGACACACCGGTAGGATTGTCAAACGTTTTCCCGCCGACAGTACTTAGCACTTCTGAACAGAATGTAGGCAGTCAATCTATTTTGTGTTCACACAGCAAAGACCTTGACATTGTTAGCCACTCAGCCTTGTTAAAATACTCAAACCAGACGGTGGCAGTAGCATTGCTTGGCAATGTATGTCTGTGTGTGTTGCTTAGTTTATGGTCTAGATTCCAATGTTAGCTAGCTAGCTAATATTGCTATTTTGTAAAAAGCCATTTTTTAAACTTTCCAGATGGCTATAGCTAGATAACGACCTAGCAAGTTAACAAAGAAACAATTCAATTCCCTCTCCATAATCCCAAACTGTCAGTGCCAGCTCATAGCCAAATGTTTAGCTAGCTAACATTAGCATATCCATTGTGATTTAAATATAATGTCAATACTAGCTAGAGAGGTTAGCTAGCTTTGAGGAAGTATTTAGGTTTGTGTGCATTGCGGATTTATATCTATATTGGAGAAGTATTTACTGCCTATCTTCATACTGTACTGTCTTTGGTACCACTTTTGTTCTAGCAAGAGAAGGAACAGCATCCCACTGTGATAAGTACTTCTCTGCAGTGAGATTCTCTGTTTCATGCAGGAAACCAAGAGACTGAACAAAACAAGTGCAATCTCAGCAACTCTGATGATTTCACATTTCACTGTCATTACTTCTTCGACACCCTTTCATACACACAAACATAGTGGGATATGACGAGGTTAGAACACTAGTTCAGTGCCCTCGTAGTGACAAGTTAGGACTAGCTGTTATAAGTTACCGGTCAATGCATCATGAGTTATACAAGCTTTAGTAAAATATGCATTTCTTTCCCATTTATATTCACTATTACAGCTGTCATATGGTGAATAAGACTACATCTGGATTGCTGTAGTTAAATTGGATTGAGACATAAAGTTTGAGGATATGCATGGCACTGATTTAGTTCGCACCACCAGTTAAGTTTTAATAGCTGAACAATAGTCTGTTTAAAAATCAACTGGCGACAAAGTCTTCACACAGGAACTGCTGCCCCTTCCAGGAAATAGGAAATCTTAAGTCTTATTACATACAGCCGGGAAGAACTAATGGATATAAGAGCAACATCAACTTACCAACATTACGACTAGGAATACGACTTTCCCGAAGCGGATCCTCTGTTTGGACCACCACCCAGGACAATAGATCTAATCTCAGTAGCCGACCCAAAACAATGGCGCCGCAGAAGGGGCAGACGGAGCGGCCTCCTGGTCAGGCTCCATAGACGTGCACATCGCTCCCCGCTCCCGAGTATACTACTCGCCAATGTCCAGTCTCTTGACAACAAGGTAGACGAAATTCGAGCAAGGGTTGCCTTCCAGAGAGACATCAGAGATTGTAACATTCTCTGTTTCACAGAAACATGGCTCTCTCGGGATCGGTTCAGCCACCCGGCTTCTCCATGCATCGTGCCGACAGAGATAAACACCTCTCTGGGAAGAGGAAGGGCGAGGGTGTATGCTTTATGATTAAGGGCTCATGGTGTAATCATAACAACATACAGGAACTCAAGTCCTTCTGCTCATCCAACCTAGAATTCCTTACAATCAAATGCCGGCCATTTTACCTACCAAGAGAATTCTCGTCAGTTATTGTCACAGCTGTGTACAATTCCCCTCAAGCAGACACCAAGACGGCCCTCAAGGAACTTCACTGGACTCTATGTAAACTGGAAACTATATATCCGGAGGCTGCATTTATTGTTGCTGGGGATTTTAACAAAACAAATTTGAGAACAAGGCTACCTAAATTCTATCAGCATACTGATTGCACGACACTCAGGGCTAATACTCTTGACCACTGCTACTCTAACTTCCGCGATGCATACAAAGCCCTCCCCCGCCCTCCCTTCGGCAAATCCGACCATGACACCATCTTGCTCGTTCCGTCTTATAGGCAGAAACTCAACCAGGATGTACCAGTGACGAGAACCATCCAACGCTGGTCTGACCAATTGGAAGCAACGCTTCAAGATTGTTT
The DNA here is from genome assembly GCF_901001165.1 of Salmo trutta. Lineage (NCBI taxonomy): Eukaryota > Metazoa > Chordata > Actinopteri > Salmoniformes > Salmonidae > Salmo > Salmo trutta. The sequence goes on along the minus strand of NC_042983.1, from coordinate 10,267,013 downwards.
TGATCATGCGGACTGGAATGTGTTCTGATCAGCCTCAGAGAACAACATTGACCTATACACTTGCCTCTGTGAGTGCGTTTATACAGAAGTGCATTGGAGATGTTGTACCCACTGGGACAATTAAAACCTACCCTAACCAGAAACCGTGGATGGATGGCGCCATTCGCGCAAAACTGAAAGCGTGATCCACCGCATTTAACCATGGAAATAGGTCTGGAAATATGGCTGAATATTAACAGTGTAGTTATTCCCTCCGCAAGGCAATCAAACAAGCAAAATTCCAGTACAGGGACAAGGTGGAGTCAGATTTCAACGGCTCAGACACGAGACGTATGTGGCAGGGTCTACAGGAAATCCCGGACTACAAAAACAAAAACAGCCACGTCATGGACACCGACGTCACACTTCCAGACAAACTAAACACCTTCCTTGTCCGCTTTGAGGATAATACAGTGCCACTGTCGCGGCTCGCTAACAAAGACTGCGCCCCCCCCCCCCTTCTCCGTGGCTGAAGTGAGTAAAACATTTAAACTTGTTAACCTTCGCAAGGCTACTGGCCCAGACGGCATCCATAGCCGCGTCCTCAGAGCATGCGCAGACCAGCTGGCTGGTGTGTTTACGGACATATTCAATCACTTCCTATCCCAGTCTGTTGTCCCCACATGCTTCAAGATGGCTACCATTGTTCCTGTACCCAAGAAGGCAAATATAACTGAACTAAATGACTACCGCCCCAATAGCACTCATTTCTGTCATCATGAAGTGCTTTGAGAGGCTAATCAAGGATCATATCACCACCACCTAACCGGCCACTCTAGACCCACTTCAGTTTGCATACCGCCCCAACAGGTCCACAGATGACGCAATCGCCATCACACTGCATACTGCCCTATCCCATCTGGACAAAAATAATTCCTATGTAAGAATGCTGTTCATTGACTAGAACTCAGCATTCAACACCATAGTACCCTCCAAGCTCATCATCAAGCTGGAGGCCCTGGATCTCAACCCCGCCCTGTGCAACTGGGTCCTGGACTTTCTGATGGTCCGCCCCCATGTGGTGAAGGTAGGGAACAACATCTCTACTTTGCTGACCCTTAACACTGGGGCCCCTCCTGTACTCCCTGTTCACCCATGACTGCGTGGCCATGCACTCCTCTACCTCAATCATCAAGTTTGCAGACGACACAACAGTAGTGGGCTTGATCACCAACAATGACGAGACAGCCTACAGGGAGGAAGTGAGGGCAGTTGGAGTGTGGTGTCAGGAAAACAACCTCTCACTCAACGTCAACAAAACAAAGGAGATGATCGTGGACTTCAGGAAACAGCAGAGGGAGCATCCCCCTATCCACATCGAAGGGACAGCAGTGGAGAAGGTAGAAAGGTTTAAGTTCCTGGGCGTACACATCACAGACAAACTGAAATGGTCCACCCACACAGACAGCGTGGCGAAGAAGGCGCAACAGCGCCTCTTCAATCTCAGGAGGCTGAAGAAATTTGGCCTGTCACCCAAAACCCTGACAAACTTTTACAGATGCACAATCGAGAGCATCCTGTCGGGCTGTACCACAGCCTGGTACAGCAACAGCACCGCACTCAACCGCAAGGCTCTCCAGAGGGTGGTGCGGTCTGCACAACGCATCACCTGGGGCAAACTACCTGCCCTCCATGACACCTACAGCACCAGATGTCACAGGAAGGCCAAAAAGATCATCAAGGACAATAACCACCTGAGCTACTGCCTGTTCACACCGCTATCATCCAGAAGGCGAGGTCAGTACAGGTGCATCAAAGCTGGGACCCGAGAGATTGAAAAACAGCTTCTATCTCAGGGCCATCAGACTGCTAAATAGCAATCACTAACTCAGAGAGGCTGCTGCCTACATTGAGACCCAATCACTGGACACTTTAATAAATGGATCACTAGTCACTTTAAACAATGCCACTTTAAATAATGGCACTTTAATAATGTTTAGATAAAATAGTACAAATAAAGAAAAACCCTTGAATGAGTAGGTGTTCTAAAACTTTTGACCGGTAGCATATATCCATTGATTCTTGAAGAATGTAACTTATAAATGCCTCATGAGCTTAGTTCAACTGTCACACTCCATGAGAAACAAAAATATAAGCTTGTTTTTCTCCAATGTTTGTAAACATTGTAAATGTAAACAAACACCGTATAGCCTCATAACATGGTTAAAACACATTTTTTGATATCATGGATGGTCAGTCATTGCATCTACAGCTCTGTCTATTAATCTGAGAGTGGTTACATTTCCCTAGGCCCATCCCTCAGCTTTTTACCAAAACAAAGGTGGGGTGACGGTTTTGTTATTGTTTCATCTGTATCATCTGCATATTATCAAGATATTAAAGTGTCACCAACATAAAGGTAAACAATAGGCCTATAGCAAATGTAGAATATGGCATACATTTTTCACATGTAAATAGCACTTTTCAATATGGCTCAAAGCATGCCATGAGCGCAACATTTATTTTTCAACTCAAATCAATGAGCCCAATCAGTGCGCCATGACAACAAAATCATAAACAACAGAGTAGGTATAACATTTATTGGAATGACTGGAATTCTGATAGACTTTGGTTTTTATTAATGTAAAGATATAACTTATAACTTAATTGTTTTATTATATGAAGTAGAAGGCGATGGGTTAGAAGAAGCCTAAATAACCAACCCATAAAGTAAAATTTAACATCCATATATGGCTAGCTATGTAAACTTCAACAAGTTAAGTTACTGATTACAATTTTGGACAGGTAACTAGTAACTATAACGGATTACATTTAGAAAGTAACCTACCCAACCCTGTCTGTATGAAATAATCTATTTGCATGAATTTGTTTGAATTGTGTATGATCTCTCATAAATCAAATCCAAATAAAATAAAAAACTATAAAAGGGAATATTTCAAAATCAAATGAACTGTATCACACGATGTAGGCTACATAACAGTCAAGTTCAATGTAGGAAAACGGTCTAACGCAATTCGAAGCCAGGCTGTAGCCTAATGTAGGCTATCCACATAAAGTGATAAAGGCACGCTTCTTACAGGTCTGTGCAATATTGAGGTTAATAAACAAAATTATGAATACATAAACATATATAAATATAGTATTTCTTAATCATTTATTTGTAAACAAAAAATCATAGAAACTTACCATTGCTTTCACGTTACTATCTATTCCCGTCGTAAACTGTCACTGAATACAATGCATTGCGTCTTGGCATAAACTTTTGTGTTCGAACAAATGTTGTCTTTATCCAAGATGATTTTCCGATATCACAAACTTTTATTTTAACCTTATCTCATTTGCAGTTGGCTACAGTTCGTTGCAATCTTTCTTTTAGTCGATATTCTTTATTTTCCCTTATCTACTCTCCCACTTTCACTGAAATCTGCTGGTCGGGTCGGGTAACACCCACCCCTTTTCTGGAAGTCAGCAGAACAGACCCTGTGACGTCGCGGCTGTAATGTCACTGAATTTAAATGTTGGTTCGTAATATTAGATGCGTGATCATACTACATAAGTGAAAAGGCAAAACCGTACCCCTTTCCTACCATTTGAAAATCTACAGATTTTACAGGCTTTTGACGAGTGGAATTAATACAGAGTAAGAGAGCCTACATTATATATATCAGAGTGTTGTAGTGTGCCCCTGGCTCTCCGTAAATAATAAAAAATAACAAATAAATTGTGCTGTCAGGTTTGCATAATATAAGGAATTAGGAATTATTAATACTTTTATTTTTGATACTTAAGTACATTTTAGCAATTCCATTTACTTTTGATCCTTAATTATACTTAAAACCAAATACTTTTAGACTTTTACTCAAGTAGTATTTTACCGGATGACTTTCACTTTTACTTGAGTTATTTTCTATTAAGGTATCTTTACTTTTACTATGTATGACTTTTGAGTAATTTTTCCACCACTGCTACTATGACAGTAGCTAGTCTAATGAGTGGGCTATATGACCACGATTTGCCTTTTGAGCAAGCATCAAACACATTAGTAGAGGGGATTGCAAACAAAAACTGCATTTTATGACAATTTGTCCCACATTCAACAGGCTCCAAAACTCAAACAATGGGTCCTTGTCTGTGTTCACTGTCAGCAACGGTCAGTAGTGTGGCTCTGAAATTTTTTTGTTATGGGCTACCAACTTCCATCCCAAATTCCTTGTGCTTCTAGTGTACACCCTGTTCTGTTAATACTGTATTTCAATTCTAGTTTAACTCACAGCCTTACTCTGCATTAATACAGTTATAATACATAATAAATAACGCTCACCATAAGAGTTACAGTTGATGTAAACCTACATTCCACTTATGACAACTGACATAGCACAGTCATAATAGGAAACTTTCATGCAGTACATCTAGAAAAGGAAGGAAGCAGTGGGGTGAGAGAGCACAAACCCCACTTACAAAAATAAATCAGGAAATTGAAAGTGAAATAATACATGTGAGAGGAAGTAAACTTTTCTCACAGTTAAACAAACTTAAAAATGTATATCCCATTTGGTAGGGAATTCACAAGTTCTCAGTAGGAAAATGCAGTCTGAGTAATTTGATCACTGAGCTGAATGCACATTCTTACATTATTTCATCATTACAACTATTTCCATCAAGGTTTTGTGACATGAAACCAGAACAGAAACATGCATGTGAACGGAAACCACACTTTTTGTCTGAGTGCACTGTGTACCTGTATGCTTAGTATGTTTGTAATTAAGGTCATGCAGGAATATCTGTTGTCCTCCATCTTACCAATATGACATTAAACCAACCAACACTAACGTTATGTTTTCATACATTTTCATTAACTATCCTTTAACTGTAATAAAGAAATCATAAATGGGTTACCTGGGAAGGCAGGATTTTCTCTTTATCGCCATCATCTGTCAACATTGACTTAATGATAAACATGAGTAAGGGGTAAGCTATAACCCTGGTTGCCTGCCTTGGCTTATCAGAGCATACTAGAGCTGTGCCCAGTGTTGGGGCCCTTAATTGTGTATGGGGGCAGGGATGGACTGGGACCACAAATCAGCTAACACATTGCCAATTTTTTTCCCTTGAGGCCCCTATATTAGGCAAATAATGATCATTCTGCACAAAACCCCCAATTTAGAACGGTCCACTGGATTAAAGATGGACAGGCCCATCCGGCATTTACCCAAACTGCCCTATGGCCAATCCGTTTCTGTATGGGGGCAGATGACAGCCACCATGTGAGGCTGTGTCAGGTCGTGTGGTACTAACCAGACTCTCTCAGGCCTGGTTAACAATGGGTCACGTCTGGGTCTGTTCCACACCAACACAAAGAACATATTCAGTCCACTCGGCCCTCCCTCCTTATCATTATGTAATATGGAGGAATGAGGACTCACATCCACATGACTTCCAATCAGAATCTGGACAGAATGCCTAGACACCATTTCCTGTCCAGTATAAATGGGCTCTTTTAGTTTCTTACATTGGAATCTGTTGTTTCAGGAACACATGATTGGTCATAAGGATTGCAAATGTAAATGTAAAATGTCATGTGAGAAGTACCTTGGTAATATAAGATTAGCATTTTTTTATGTTTTGTTAAAAACAATCACATTCATTCTTTGGGATAAACCAGAACTACTCTACTCTATTTACTGTTTACCATATATCCTGATTCCTAGTCACCTTACCCATATACATATAGCTTATATACCTTAACCCCTATGCCACAGGAGGTTGGTGGCACCTTCATTGGGGAGGGCGGGCTGGTGGTAATGGCTGGAGCAGAATCAGTGGAATAGTATCAAATCCATCAAACACACGGTTTCCATATATTTTGATGCCATTCCATTTGCGCTGTTCCAGCCATTATTATGAGCCATCCTCCCCTCAGCAGCCTCCACTGCCCTATACATATCTACCTCTATCGATCCAGTATCCCTTCCAATTAGTGGAAAAAATATCAGAATCGGGTTGCCTGTGTTAACGCAGCCTAAGGAGATCAGATCCAAACAACCTGGACCCCCTTCCCATCTGTGAGATCTGTGCTGTGAGATATCACACATGGATGGAGATTTAGAGATGTCATTGAGGTCTTTGCATGGCGAGTAAAAATTGCAAGATGTAAACACTGTTTATGCCCACTGTAAAACCTAATATACAGTCCAAGTAAATACTGTTAATGGTTCCAAAGATATTAAATATTAGATTAAAACTCTGGGAACCTTGACTGTTCTGGTAATGGCTCAACTGTTCTTTTCTGTTGATTCAAGATAACACCTTCACAAAGTAAACACTTAATCAAGACCCCCCCCCCCCAGCTTATTGAGAGATCCCGGCAGTCAGTTAGAACACAGTAAAAACAACCCAAGGGGTTTCCCCATGATCCTTTGAGCAACTATACCAACCTCTTTGTGTTAGTGTAATGTGTCTCCCTCTTGTGACATTATGATCAAGCAAATATAATGAGACAATAAGGAAAGTACAAAACAAAATCACTGTGTAAGGTAATACTATTTATTATATAACTAATCAGAAACAACATGATTGAACTCTATCAATTAATGAAATTCCCAATACATTAATGAATTCCCAATACATCCTACTGGTCTAAAATATCATTATATATATATATCTCTGGCCCGGAGCCCCACGGCTACACATATCTGACCTTTATGATCGGACTGTAGCAAGGCACATTATGGTGGCAGCCTTATAAAAAACAACAAAAAAATATTAATGTGCTCATACTTATAATTAAGGCAAAATTGTATTTTAATAATTTCCCATTATAAAAGTGTCAGGCATTTTCTAAGTATGTAGACAGTTTATAATCCAAGCATGTCAGATCATACTCCTTCATTGGTATTGTTGATTAAAAATAACATTAATATGAAAAACAAAAGATGTTCAGAAGGGATGATAAATAGCCTTAAATGAACCTCAATGTTACACTACTCGGATGGTTTACAAAATGTACTAAACAGGTGAAAACACTAAACATGAACTATATACACGCATGGGAGTTAACCCCTTGACCTCTCCAAAGCTCAGATGGTATTGCACCATTGGAGTGGGCAGTGGGATAAGTTAAAAGGCAAAAGTAGCTAAAGAATACATGTACCAAAAGCTACTCTGCAATTTATCGTTTTAATGGAGTCAAGATTACATTATCAGAATTAATACATTTTGGGGGAATTAAGACTAAAGTGGGCATAGAAATAAAGGGGAAGAAATAGGTAAGCAATTACTGAATTACAGTACATTACAATTGAAAGATAGTGTCTTCCTAAAACAAGGCAGTAACTAAGCCATGTCATGACAGCAGTCATAGGAGCTTTAGACATTAGTTTAGACCAGCAGGGGAGTTGTTAGCTGTCTAATCATCCCTCTCTCACAGCAGCTTGACTGGAGTTAGCCAGGGTTTCCAAGACCTGGGTACAAGGAACATGATAACCAGCATAGGTCCTGACAAGAGTTCCAGCAGGTTATGTATGATGGAGTATCAGAAGGTCATGGATAGAGGTGTAAAGACCTTTCACTTCTCCAGAGTCTCCCACCATTCTCGCTCTTTCCCTCTCTCAGTTCCCACCAGCCTATGTCTCGTCTATGGCCTCCGATGCTTCCTTTAACTGTAACGTTGCAAGTCAGAAAATCTGTTCTCCCATCTTTCAAAACAAAAACACTGTGACAACCGTTCTAGTAACCAGTTCAGCTAAAACCCATTCAAATACTGTGAAAAAGTGGGAAAAGACTAACTATACAAACAATTTAAAATAAATATCAGCAACAATGACCATGACAAACACACATCTCTACAGCACAAATCTTTTCATATCTCCCATGTTCACCCATTCAAATCTGTCCTGACCTTTGACCTCTTGGAGGCTTAACTCCTTACCTCTGACTGTGTGTGGATCACATTACATACCCTCAAAACACCAAATGGATAGAAACCATAAATGCCATATAAAATGCCAGCATGAATTTAGAAATGTGTCACAAATAACATTATATAGGCTACAATGACAATATCTACCGCTTAATTAGTACTTTGGTCTTTCCTGAAAAACATTTGCGGCCTAGCATTAACAGAGAGCTTGAACAGAGAGAGAGAGCTTTTTCTTGAAATGAACCATATGGTGTTTGAATGGCCAAAGACTGGTTAGACGGAGGGTGTGAAGCTGTACAAGAGTTGAGACAGTGATGTATTTAAGAAAAAGGTAGAAAATGTGCAAATAAGTGAGGGTTATTCATAAAAGCCAACATGCATCATTTCAAAGTGATGACGCATTGTTGAACTGTAGAGTCAACAGTAGCTATTGATCATGAGCCAAGTTGGTCTCGAAGTTGGGCTTCTCTTGAAAGAAATTGCTCAGGTGGTAAGCAAGCTAACAAGTATGTGAGTTTGTATGTGCGTGTGTGTGATGTACTGTAAATGTGTGTCTACGCCATGGAGGGTTATTGCGCTTTCGTGGGTGTGGGAAGAGGGGGAGCAGGCGAACTTGTAGGGATGACGCCAGTGGCGAGCAGTACGATGATGAGGATTATGACGAGGACGATGACCACGATCACCACCCACAGCTTCATGTTCTTCCACCAGTAGGAACGAGCCACCTTCTGAGACGTGTGCTTGAAGTTCTGAGCCTGAGGGAGAGATGGGATGCTATTAGAAATATGCTAACAAAAATCATACCATTTGCATTGTTTTGCAGTAACCAATGCTTTGCAAACTGTGTGTGTGTATAATGCATTTTGTTTTACTGTAAAGTGTGTTGCGAATTTTAAATGCAAGTTTGATTTGATTTAATTAGATTTAAACTGAAGTACACTACACAAACCCAAACTGTGGGGCACAAGTCCATAGACTACTTTAAATCCAATTATGGATACCTAATTTGGATTTACTATGAAATAAAATTGGAAAAAAAACAGTAGAGGAGCACACAAGAGGGGAAGAACAGTGTTGTAGGACTGACCCCAGCCTGCAGGTCCTCCGACTTGCCCATCAGGTCGTCCAGCCTCTCACCCCGGGCCAGGATCCGGTCCACATTCTGGGTCATTATGTCCTTCACCCCATCCACCTGAGATTGCAGGGTCTTCACCTTGTCCTGCTCCACCACCTCGCCCTGCTCCTGGAGAAAAACAGAGACAGACAGTGATAGAACATGAGAGAGAGAAAGAAAGTAATAGAACACAAGAGAGAGAGAGCGAGGTCAATGAGGATAATACGCTTCAGCACATGTTTTCGGAAACTGGTGATATCTGTGTGAGTCATTTTGTATTCTCTTACAAAAGCTTTATCAAAAATCAATTTACAACAGTAGGCAGGGGACCCTGTGCAGCAGTTTTACACCTGTATGTACTGTATCTTTAGGTCATATGTCCAAGTCATAACTGCCTTTTAATGACGATGTAAGACCTGCACACAAAAAACAGGTGTAATCATTGGTCCAAAAAGTTTTGCAACGGCAACCGTTTACTCCAAACGGAGAACGTTTTGCAACGAAAACGAGAGTTTCTATTGGATAAATTCAGGTAGGTCCCTCCCCGTTTCTTTCCATTTGCTTCCATTTGGAATACACCCAACGATCCAAGTCAGAGTCATATGTATCTTTCAACTAGGCCTACTATATTGCCAAGAGGCGTACATGAAAGAAAGGCCCCTGTAACTGTATTGCCAGGAGGCGTACATGAAAGAAAGGCCCCTGTAACTGTATTGCCAGGAGGCATACATGAAAGAAAGGCCCCTGTAACTGTATTGCCAGGAGGCGTACATGAAAGAAAGGCCCCTGTAACTGTATTGCCAGGAGGCGTACATGAAAGAAAGGCCCCTGTAACTGTATTGCCAGGAGGCATACATGAAAGAAAGGCCCCTGTAACTGTATTGCCAGGAGGCGTACATGAAAGAAAGGCCCCTGTAACTGTATTGCCAGGAGGCGTACATGAAAGAAAGGCCCCTGTAACTGTATTGCCAGGAGGCATACATGAAAGAAAGGCCCCTGTAACTGTATTGCCAGGAGGCGTACATGAAAGAAAGGCCCCTGTAACTGTATTGCCAGGAGGCGTACATGAAAGAAAGGCCCCTGTAACTGTATTGCCAGGAGGCGTACATGAAAGAAAAGGCCCCTGTAACTGTTCATCACTCCCCATGTTTTTTTAGTTGCATAGTAGATTGTGCATATGTCATTTTTGTTCATATTTCACAGACAGTTTGATGTGTGAACTTTAACACCTTGAAGTGTAAAAGATGCTATAAGATGTTGAAATGTTATGCCAATACTATATGCATGTGCCAGAAAGGGGGGGGGGGGGGTGCGTGTGTTGCACATTTCTTCCAAACCCTGTGAGCCCTCTGGCTCACAAACACAGGAATCTCTTCTTTCTTTCTTTCCACTCGGTGAGTCTCCTCGCTCTCTCCTTCACAACCTGCTCTCTCCCGGCACAGGGCTCTGCCTGCATGAGGAATACTGAATGGCAGACTGCTAACAAATGACAAGTCCCACTGAGAGCGAAACATTACATACTGACGAACAAAGGAAGTTCACTGATGTTAGAAACACTAGTAGGCTACATACAGTATTACACAGAATCTTATTCAAATATACTTGAGAAGCAAGCCCTTTTGAAGCTCGTTGAACATCTCATTCCAAAATCATGGGCATTAATATGGAGTTGGTCCCGCCTTTGCTGCTATAACAGCCTCCACTCTTCTGGGAAGGCTTTCCACTAGATGTTGGAGTATTGGTGCAGGGACTTGCTTCCATTCAACCACAAGAGCATTATAAAGGTTGGACACTGATGTTGGGCAATTAGGCCTGGCTCGCAGTCGGCGTTCCAATTCATCCATTTACATTTTAAGTCATTTAGCAGACGCTCTTATCCAGAGCGACTTACAAATTGGTGCATTCACCTTATGATATCCAGTGGAACAACCACTTTACAATAGTGCATCTAAATCTTTAGGGGGGGGGGGGGGGGGGTTAGAAGGATTACTTTATCCTATCCCAAAGGTGTTCGATGGGGTTGAGGTCAGGGCTCTGTGTAGGCCAGTCAAGTTATTCCACTCCAATCTCAACAAACCATTTCTGTATAGACTTCACTTTGTGCACAGGGGCATTGTCGTGCTGAAACAGGAAAGGGCCTTCCCCAAACTGCCATAAAAGTTGGAAGCACAGAATCGTCTAGAATGTCACTGTATGCTGTTGCGTTAAGATTTACCTTCACTGGAACCAGACCATTATTCCACCGCCACCAAATGTTAAGGTTGGCACTATGCAGTCGGGCACTATGCAGTCGGGCAAGTAGCGTTCACCTGGGATCTGCCAAACCCAGATTTGGCAGATCACCACTCCAGCTGATGCTTGGCATTGCACATGGTGATCTTAGGTTTGTGTGCAGTTGTTCGGCCATTGAAAACCAGTTCATAAAACTGCCAATGGACAGTTATTGTGCTGACGTTGCTTCCAAAGACAGATTGGAACTAGGTAGTGAGTGTTGCAACCGAGGACAGACGATTTTCACACGCATCAGCACTCGGCGGTTCCATTCTGTGAACTTGTGTGGCCTACCACTTCGCGGCTGAGCCGTTGTTGCTCCTAGACGTTTCCACTTCACAATACCAGCACTTACAATTGACCGGTGTAGCTCTAGCAGGGCAGAAATTGTTGGAAAGGTGGCATCCTATGACGGTGCCACATTGAACATCACTGAGCTCTTTAGTAAGGCCATTCTACTGCCAATGTTTGTATGTTGAGATTGCATGGCCGTGTGCTCGATTTTATACACCTGCCAGCAACGGGTGTGGCTGAAATAGCCAAATCCACTGATTTGAAGTGGTGTCCACATACTTTTGAATATATAGTGTATGTCTGTTGTCTCTGATAAAGTACATCCAACAGATAATCCCTTCGCTAACATAAATAAGGAAATTATTGAGATGAATTATGGATCAGTAAAGGTCAGTAAATAAGTGACAGTCTGTGCTATCATGCCAAACATGTTTGACAATTACAGCAACAAACAGATCTGGGACCAGGGCAAGCTAAAGATAATAATGATGTTTGACAGCAAACTAGGTCCCGTTTCCTTTCTCAGATAACCTTCACTAAATGAATCCCAGTCTGGACAGAGGTTGCCATGAAATCATAGTCAATCTGTTTCAGAGTAGCTCATGTGTACATGAACCTGAACGAGCAGTTGTTCATCTGGGATAACTACTGTGAATTAAGAATAAATTACTCTTTGTGTGACAGTATAGGCTTGAACAGGGCTGAAGAATGTTCTGTTCCATTGAACCTCTATCATAGATTGCTCTAAAATGTACTTCTAAATGCCAATTCATTTCCCTAACATGTTGGTCAATAACATTAAAACCTGATCGGCTACAATTTCCCAACCATCACTAAGTATTCTGTTTTATTTTGTTATAAAATACATCTCTGGGACGTTGTGGATTTATGGAACTACTGTAAGACATTGATGTTGAGCCTATCGAGTGGTCCGTCTACAATATACCCTCCACGACCATACAGCCCTGGCAACTAACACAGTAAAAGTACCTACCAACCTGCCAACTTCCTAAACTCCGGCCTAGATTAGACCCCTGACTTTTTCCACATTTTGTTAGGTTACAGCCTTATTCTAAAATGTATTAAATAGTTCCCCCCTAATTAATCTACACACAATACCCCAAAAGCAAAAACAGGTTTAGACATTTTAGCAAATATATATAAAATTAAAAAACTGAAATATCACATTAACATACGTATTCAGACCCTTTACTCAGTTGCTTCAACAAAGTACTTCGACAGTGATTACAGCATTGAGTCCAAAGAGTTCAATCTTGGTTTCATCAGATCAGAGAATCTTATTTCTCATGGTCTGTGTCCTTAAGGTGCTTTTTGGCAAACTCCAAGTGGGCTGTCATGTGCCTTTTACTGAGGAGTGGCTTCTGTCTGGCCACTCTACCATAAAGGCATGATTGGTGGAGTGCTGCAGAGATAGTTGTCCTTCTGGAAGGTTCTCCCATCTCCACAGAGGAACTCTGGAGCTCTGTCAGAGTGACCATCGGGTTCTTGGCCATCTCCCTGACCAAGGCCCTTCTTCCCTGATTGCTCAGTTTGGCCGGGCGGCCAGCTGTAGGAAGAGTCTTGGTGGTTCCAAACTCCTTCCAATTCTGAATGCTAGAGGCCACTGTGTTCTTGGGGACCTTCAATGCTGCAGAAATGTTTTGGTACCCTTCCTCAGATCTGTGCCTCGACACAATCCAGACTCGGAGCTCAACTGACAATTCCTTCAACCTCGTGGCTTGGTTTTTGCTCTGACATGCACTGTCAACTGTGGAAACTTATAGACAGGTGTGTGTCTTTTCAATTAAATTGACCACAGGTGGAATCCAATCAAGTTGTAGAAACATCTCAAGGATGATCAATGGAAACAAGATGCACCTTAGCTCAATTTCTAGTCTCATAGCAAAGGGTCTGAATACTTAAAAAAAACAGAAATACCTTATTTACATATTTTAAATTAATTTGCAAACATAAAAAAAAAACTGTTTTCACTTTGTCATTATGGAGTATTGTGTGTAGATTTTAGAATAAGGCTATAACGTAACAACCATCAAGCGCTATGATGAAACTGGCTCTCATGAGGACCGCCACAGGAAAGGAAGACCCAAAGTTACCTCTGCTGCAGAGGATAAGGTCATTAGAGTTAACTACACCTCAGATTGCAGCCCAAATAAATGCTTCAAAAAGTTCAAGTAACATACATCTCAAAATAAACTGTTCAGAGGAGACTGCGTGAATCAGGCTTCCATGGTCGAATTGCTGCAAAGAAACCACTACTAAAAGGACACCAATAATAAGAAGAGACTAGCTTGGGCCAAGAAACACGAGCAATGGACATTAGACTGGTGGAAATCTGTCTTTGGTCTGATGAGTCCAAATATGAGATTTTTGGTTCCAACCGCTGTCTTTGTGAGACGCAGAGTAGGTGAACGGATGATCTCCGCATGTGTGGTTACCACCGTGAAGCCTGGAGGTGTGATTGTGCTTTGCTGGTGACACTGTCGGTGATTTATTTAGAATTCAAGGCACATTAACCAGCATGGCTACCACAGCATTCTGCAGCGATACGCCATCCCATCTGGTTTGCACTTAGGGGGACAATCATTTGTTTTTCAACAGGACAATGACCCAACACCCTTCCAGGCTGTGTAAGGCTATTTGACCGAGAAGGAGAGTGATGGAGTGCTGCACCAGATGACCTGGCCTCCACAATCACCCAACCTCAACCCAATTGAGATGGTTTGGGATGAGTTGGAGCGCAGAGTGAAGGAAAAGCATCTAATAAACGCTCAGCATATGTGGGAACTCCTTCAAGACTTTTGGAAAAGCATTCCAGGTGAAGCTGGTTGAGTGAATGCCAAGAGTGTGCAAAGCTGTCATCAAGGCAAAGAGTGGCTACTTTGAAGAATCTAAAAAATTAAATATATTTTAATTTGTTTAACACTTTTTTGGTTACTACATGATTCCATATGTGTTATTTCATAGTTTTGAGGTCTTCACTACCATTCTACAATGTTGAAAATAGTCAAAATAAAGAAAAACACTTGAATGAGTAGGCGTGTCCAAACTTTTGACTGGTACTGCATATTTGACATTTGTATCTTAAAGCTTAATTGAGGAATAATCAATTGAAGTTGTAACATTTGTGACATTTTGGTCTTACCCAGACATTCTCTAAAGCTGAGATAGGCGCAACAGCGCCACTGGCCACCCCAAGGGCATTTGTTATTGTTTTGAGGGAATGAGCATTCAGCATCATGGTAAAAAATACTCTGATGTTTTATTATAGGTGCAATGATGTCCGACTGGGGAAAAAAAGTGTTTGTTGTTTGAAGTAGCATCTTTGTTGTTGTCATATCGCAAACGGACGTGGCAGTTTCAACGCTATGAATTCCAGATCTAAATGTTTAATCTGTAGGTGCTACAAAGCAAAAAGTGTTGTCATTTGAATCTTTACTGCTTGCTCTGTAATAGGAGTAGTATTTTCATTTAAATAACAATTGTCTTACATTATATTTTTCAATATTCATAAATTAAATGTGAATATTGTTGAACATAATAAAATGATCTATGGGCATATCAAAGTTCCAGTGGGATCTCTGCTAGTTTTAAGGTTATGGCCCATTTTATACAGAGAAATTGGCATAGTAAGCAATGTAACCAATCACAGCACTTCTTTTACTTGTACCATTGCACATCCTGCAAATAACCAGCAGAGAGCTACCATTTTGAATGCATTTTTACATTCACTATGTTGGTAACGCTTACAAATTGGACCATAACCCCAAAAGTAGCAGAAATACCACTCAGGAACTTTGATATGCCTGTGGAGTATATTATGTTAAACAATATATAGAACATTTGCAAAATCATATTTTATTAACTATGAATATATTTCCAATATTCATAAATTACTGTAAAATGCTTTGTTTTATACTACTAATATTACAGAGTCAGCGGTAAGCTTCATATGACACACAATTTTGCTTTGTAGCACCTACAGACTAAACACTATGTAGTCTTAAAGGGTAAGGCCAAAATGTCACAAATGTACCTCTTCAACTTATTATTTTTCCAATTATGCTTTAAGATACAAATGTCAAATATGTCAACAATCTTTCCTCCAAAGGACCCTTCTATGGATTATATTTAATGAAAATACAGCAAACAAAAATCTATTTTTCTTTTACGAATCATCCATTTAGTCAATTGTACACTGAACAAGAATATAAATGCAACAATTTCAAATATTTTACTGAGTTACAGCTCATATAAAGAAAATCAGTCAATTTCACATGACTGGGAATACAGATATGCATCTGTTGGTCACACATTCCTTAAAAAAAGGGTCATGGATCAGAAAGCCAGTCAGTATCTGGTGTGACCACCATTTACCTCATGCTGCCCGACACATCTCCTTCGCATAGAGTTGATCGGGTTGTTGATTGTGGCCTGTGGAATGTTGTCCCACGCCTCTTCAATGGCTGTGCGAAGATGCTGGATATTGACGGGAAACGGAACATGCTGTCGTACACGTTGATCCAGAGCATCCCAAACATGCTCAATGGGTGACATGTCTGGTGAGTATGCAGTCCATGGAAGAACTGGGCCATTTTCAGCTTCCAGGAATTGTGTACAGATCCTTGCGACATGGGGCCGTGCATTATCATGCTGAAACATGAGGTGATGGCGACAGTTGAATGGCGACAATGGGCCTCAGGATCTGGTCACTGTGTCTCTGCGCATTCAAATTGCCATCGATAAAATGCAATTGTGTTCGTTGTCCATAGCTTATGCGTGCCCATACCATAACCCCACTCCCACCATGGGACACTCTGCTCACAACGTTGACATCAACAAACTGCTCGTCCACACGACGCCATACACGCTGTCTGCCATCTGCCTGGTACAGATGAAACCAGGATTCATCTGTGAAGAGTACACTTTTCCAGTGTGCCAGTGGCCATCGAAGGTGAGAATTTGCCCACTGAAGTCGGTTAGGATGCCCAACTGCAGTCAAGACGATGAAACAGTTTCTGACAGTTTGTGCATAAATTCTTCGGTTGTGCAAACCCACAGTTTCATTAGCTGTCCAGGTGGCTGGTCTCAAGACAATCCCACAGGTGAAGAACCCTGATGTGGAGGTCCTGGGCTGGCGTGGTTACAGTTGGTCTGCGGTTGTGAGGCCAGTTGGATGTACTGCCAAATTTTCTAAAACGACATTGGAAGTGGCTTATGGTAGAAAAATGAACATTCAATTCTCTGGCAACAGCTCTGGTGGACATTCCTGCAGTCAACATGCCAATTGCACGCCCTCTCAAAACATGAGACATCTGTGGCATTGTGTTGTGTGCTAACACTGCACATTTTAGAGTGGCCTTCTATTATTCCCAGCACAAGGTGCACCTGTGTAATGATCATCATGTTTAATCAGCTTCTTCATATGCCACACCTGTCAGGTGGATGGATTATCTTGGCAAAGGAGAAATGCAAACAAATGTCTGCACAAAATAAGACAAATAAGCTTTTTGTGTGCATGGAACATTTCTGGGATCTTTTATTTCATCTCATGAAACCGACACTTTACATGTCATGTTTATATTTTTGTTCAGTAAACTTCAAGACTGTATTACATCCTCTCCCGAGGAAGCACAGCACAGTATTCCACAGTAAATTCATACGGGGTTTTCCAGTATTCTCCCATAGAGCCGACAAAGAGGAAGGTGTAGTATTTGAGTTAGCCTTGTATATTTGACTATCATCTCCTTCAAATTTACACAGTTGAAGCTTCATGCCGAGGTTGTCTTGGAGGTGTTAACTAATTACAGTGTTCTTGTAATATTGTTCAAGTTATTGCTTCAAGAAGCTTTGTTGTTATCTAATAAATAGATTTGGCTACATTCAAGGGTGATTATCAAATCAAACATACTACCCAAAAGTAACAACTGTTGCGCAGGCGCCAGTAGAGAAATGTACGAATTTCAACACTTTGGTCCATTTCCTCAAAAGCGACATTGCCACGACATCTTGGTCAGAAAGAATTTGCGGCGAGGGCAAAACAGAACCTTTTCATTACATAATATGAAGCCCAAACAGGAGACGAAACGATCAACCTGTTGCATTTAGATTCTCAAGTGAGAAGGATAGACTGTGTGGACTCGACTGAGACTGGTTATAACGCTGTAATGTTTTTTTTCTATACAAAACAAAATATTTCAAGCACATCAGAAAATAACGATTGTTCCAGCACCTACCAGATCATTATACATGTTGTTGGAAAATGGAGTCCTTTGCCACCGGAGTGATAGCTTCTTTAATCCTGATGCATCAAATGTGTCGAACTTTTGTATTGAGTTTGTGGTCCCCGTTCAACAGCCGATTACGTTACCTCCTACCTACTTCCTGGTTTGTTGTTTTCTCCCTCAAAGTGAATTCATTGCTTCGCTTTGACCCTGCTTGAATGTTTTGCTTCCACTTGCATCCTCGTGAGGGCGTCAAAGCGCGGCGTCCTAAGGTGCACCTGCAGCAAGTAAGAAAAAGTAGACCCAACTCAGGAGAATGTCGTTGATGCTGGTTGTCCCACACACGTTCACATCAGCATTCTTGATAATAGTTATGTGTTCATATGCTGGAGCCTGGAGATTACAGTAACGAACATTTTCCTTTTTACCTGCAATTTATCTGTGTGCATGCACTGTAGAACATACAGCAGCAGGTGGATTGACATCTCACCCCTATCAGCTGTCATGCCCATAGTGGGCACAGGGCCACGTGCCCCATCAGATTTGTCCTGTTTCAAAAATAAAATATATACAGTATTATTTAAAAAAGTATACATTTTTGTTTGTTTCTCTCAGGGTTTGGAACCAAAATATTTTTGGGGTTTTGTTCCACTGTTCCAACTAGCAAAATAAAGTTCTGAATTGGTTCCCGAACCAAAAAATAAGTACTGGTTTATATCCTTTCTTTCTGTTCCTTTTTTAACCTGTGAATAAACAGTTTTTACATTTAGTTCATTCAATTACTTCACCAGTCAGTGAGGATAGAGCAGGCAAGCTAGTTGTTTACATGCGTAAACAAAAATGTAGGTGTGGAGAGTGAGAATGTTGACAAGAATGCTTGAAGCTCTGGGCATCTTATGACATGCATTAAATGAATTACAGTCAGTGGAGGAAAAAGTACTAAATTGCCATACTTGAGTAAAAGTAAAGATACCTTAATAGAAAATGACTCAAAGTGAGTTACCCAGTAAAATACTACTTGAGTAAAAGTCTAAAAGTATTTGGTTTTAAATATACTTAAGGATCAAAAGTAAATAGAATTGCTAAAATGTACTTATGTATCAAAAGTATAAGCCATTTCAAATTCCTTATATTAAGCAAACCAGACGGCATCATTTTTTAATTGCCGGATAGCCAGGGGCACACTCCAACACTCGGACATCATTTACAAATGAAGCATTTGTGTTTAGTGAGTCCGCCAGATCAGAGGCAGTAGGGACGACCAGGGACGTTCTCTTGATAAGTGTGTGAATTGGACCATTTTCCTGTCAAAATTAAATGAGTACTTTTGGGTGTCAGGGAAAATGTATGGAGTAAAAAGTACATTATTTTCTTCAGGAATGTAGTGAAGTAAAAGTTGGCAAAAATATGAATAGTAAGGTAAAGTACAAATACCCCCCAAAAAACTACTTAAGTAGTACTTTAAAGTATTTTTGCTTAAGTACTTTACACCACTGATTACAGTGCATTCGGATAAGTATTCAGACCCATTAACTTTTTCCACATTTCGTTACGTTACAGCCTTATGGATTAAATAATTTCCCCCCCTAATCAAACGATACATAATACCCCATGACAGAGAAAAAAAACAGATTTTTAGAAATTTTAGCAAATGTATAAACATACTAAACTGAAACATCATATTTACATAAGTATTCAGACATTTTACTCAGTACTTTGTTGAAGCACCTTTGGAAGCTATTACATCCTCGATTCTTCTTGGGTATGACACTACAAGCTTGGCACACCTGTATTTGGGGAGTTTCTTCCATTCTTCTCAGCAGATCCTCTCAAGCTCTGTCAGGTTGGATGGGGAGCGTCGCTGCACCGCTATTTTCATGTCTCTCCAGAGATGTTCGATTGGGTTCAAGTCCAGGCTCTGGCTGAGCCACTCAAGGACATTGAGACTTGTCCCGAAGCCACTCCTCCTTTGCTCCGTTAATTTTTCCCTTGATCCTGACTACTCTCCCAGTCCCTGCCGCTGAAAAACATCCGCACAGCATGATGCTGCAACAACCATGCTTCACTGTAGCGATAGTGCCAGGTTTCCTACAGACCTGACGCTTAGCATTCAGGCCAAAGAGTTCAATCTTGGCTTCATCAGGCCAGAGAATCTTGTTTCTCATGGTCTGTGAGTCCTTTAGGTGCCTTTTGGCAAACCCCAAGTGGGCTGTCATGTGCCTTTTACTGAGGAGTGGCTTCCGTCTACCCTCTACCATAAAGGCCTGATTTGTTGGAGTACTGCAGAGATGGTTGTCCTACTGGAAGGTTCTCCCTTCACCACATAGGAACTCTTGAGCTCTGTCAGAGTGACCATCTGGTTCTTGGTCATCTCCATGACCAAGGCCCTTCTTCCCTGATTGCTCAGTTTGGCCGGGCAGCCAGCTGTAGGAAGAGTCTTGGTGGTTCCAAACTTCTTCCATTTAAGAATGTTTTGGTACCCTTCCCTAGATCTGTCTCGACACAATCCTGTCTCGGAGCTCTATGGACAATTCCTTTGACCTCATGGCTTGGTTTTTGCTCTGACATGCATTGTCAACTGTGGAACCTTATAGACAGGTGTGTGTGCCTTTCCAAATCATGTCCAATCAATTGAATGAGCTCAATTTCAAGTCTCATAGCAAAGGGTCTGAATATTTATATAAATAAGGTATGTTTTTTTTATTTCTAATACATTTACAAAATGTTCTAAAAACCTGTTTTCACTTTCACTATGCAGGTACATTTACATAATATATATATTTTTAACATGCAATTAAGCATAATGATTATGGCTTTAGATTGCAGTTAAACAGTGTTTCAGGCGTTTGAAAAAAAGCCAAAATCTCACATTTACAGACGGGGGGCCTAGCCCTCTGGTCCACCCCCCAGTTATACTCACATATTTGTGCCCCCTCTGATTTTCTGGGGTGCATGACTCCCCTCTTAACATCCCAGTGATAAAGATGGATCTTGTCTAACAGGATGGATCTCACATGCTGAGATAGGTTACTATATCTGATGCCGGTTCAGACAAGCTTTTAGGTCGACAGTCTTGTGCTGGTACTGGTAGGCTGTTTGCTGTAAGCGTTTGATGCTTACAGACAAGTGTCAAGCTAAATCTCCTCATACAGCACATTGTGATACCCTGTTAATGCTGAGTGGGTCTATGGAAAGCAATTATTGCATTTACATTTGTCATTTAGCAGAGGCTCTTATCTAGAGTGATTTATAGTAGTCAGTGCATACATTTTTGCATTGCACTTTCAGTCATTATCTGCTTTTAAATTCCAAATGTAGTGTCAGTCAAGGTAAGGAATAGGGTGTGCAATGCCCTGCATTCATCATTCCAAATAGAATCATGTTGAATAGAGTTTGAGGCAGTGTAACATGTATACTAAATATTTTCAGACTATAAGTCAGACTATAACCTTGCAAACCTCCCTCTACAGCCAGCCATGTGTGCGTGATTGGACCCAGCGCAGTCACGCCTGCTGTACCAGTCATGCTGATGCAGTATCACCCAGCCCATCTGCACTGCTAACCCTGACCAACCGGTTTTAACCATGTGTCTGCGTACCAAATGGCACTCTATTGCCTTAAGGCTCTGGTAAAAAGGTAGTGCACTATGTAGGGAAAAGGGTGCCATTTGGGACGCAACCTCTCTGTGACCTGGCTGCAGGGAGTTCGCTACAATCCAATGACGTCTGTTTACTGTAGAATAAGGTACAGCATAAATAACCATTCGCTAAATAAGGGCTACCCTGCAGTTTGCCTTTGTTTGTACACAGGAACCAGGTAATTCAGAAAACAAATGTTTTATTTGTTTTGGTATGTATGTACACATTCCACCGTTGTGAGGAAGGCAGGAGTGAGGATTAAAATTATCTACACACAATAGACGTAGAGGGAAAAAAAGGACAGATTAAAACAGAGTACAAGTAAAATGTTTAAAACACTTCAGGTAATAAAATAGATTAGTCATTTTAAAAGGCCACTTATTATACATTTGGGAAATAACATCTTTCACAGGCTCCAAATCTAAATGTGAGGGTGCCTTTGCTTGACATGAATGGCCCATAATTCATCATACATAGAAAAGGTGAAATTAAGCAGATTGAAGAGAAAAGGAAATAACTCTGTCCCATTGTCTATCCCTTTTCATTGACCTTGCTTGATGATGATATCTGACATGTCGTCCACTTTGATGAGCTCCAAATTCTGTTGAATGAAACAATGAATGAGTGAGTGCTGTGATTAACTCTTCCGTCACACTCAACCACCAAGTGAAAACAGTTGATACCAAAGACTATTTGAAATGAAAGACTAATTTCAAGTTTATTTGGCTGTGTTTACACAGGCAGCCCAATAATGATATTTTTTTGACCAATCAGATCAGCTCTGAAAAGGATCTGATATGAAAATCTCATGTGATTGGTCATAAGACCAATTAGTGAATATTAGAATTGGGCTGCCTGTGTAAACGCAGCCTATTTAGCACAGCCAAGATCAATTAAAGTACACCATGATTCCTTCCACAAACCCTCTCAACTAATAAAACCTCAAAATATTTTGTTTGTTTGTTAATAATGTAGCTTTGTACAACTACATGTTATATGTCAACATAATAACCATGTCTCGAACCAACTTATTTTAGGAATGCTATGATGCTGGCAGTCAGAGGAGTAGCTACTCACCTTCTCATTGGCCAAGTGCAGCAGGGCGACGAACGCCAGGGGCACGGACAGGTTCTGAGCCATGTTGGGGGGCAAGCTTAAGTGACAGGAGAGGAAGGAGAAGACATGGGGTTTATTACATTATTTATCAGCACGTATGTCCTATCTACATCCATTTGAGCAAATTAATGTTTGGACCATCCAAAGGCCCTCAGTTGGCAGCAGTCTAAATAAATGATTCATGTCTATCTAGCTACCAGTTTAAGAGAAAAATAAGAAGCAAATCCACCACAATTTCCAAGTTGTTCTCCAATGGCAGCTGAGAAAGAACACTAGAGCCATTTGAGAATGGGCCTAGTGCTGATATTAAGGCTTGGTACCTTTGACGCAGTGTCTGTGTGGTCTGGCTAAAGACCTTCTCCCCAGACACTTCTGAAGTCTCCACATTTTCAACCTCCTGTTGAGAACACAACACTGTTAATCACACGGAAGCAGTCCTGGGTTCAAATACTTTTCAAAATAATTTAAAATACTTAATCTGAGCTTGATTGCGCTTGCCCGTCACAATAGTACCAATAGAAAAATGCAACCACTGCCCACCTGGAACTCCAGGCAGACTTAAGCAAACGCTTAAAGTATTTGAACGATTTTTAAATAGTATTTGAACCCAGGTCTGTAAGAAAGAGGCATGGAGAGAGGGAAAACATTTTTTTTTGCAGACCACAGAATACAATCAATGAGACCTGTGGGGGAAGAAACACGGAAAGACTTAAAATTGACCTTGGCTGGTTTTTCCAGACTGTCAGTCAGAAGATTCCACATGGTGATCTTGAGCCTCTTCATGTCCATCTTCTTGGCTGTCTTGGCATAGTTTATCTCAATCTTGTTCACCTGAAATGAAAAGTAAAGCTAGGCTTAACAACATTTAAAGGGATACTTCAGCCAAATTAGAAAACGAGATGTTGGTTTCCTTGCCATGTAAGCAGTCTATGGACAAGGTAAGACAGCAATACATGCTTTGGTCTTGTTTATCTGGCCACGTTCTTCAAATGCTAACTTTTCAAAAACACACTTGCTAATCATTGGCTTCCCCTTCCCTCCAGTCTTACCCTGAATGGCTCCGGCACCAGGTCATCCTCCCCGTAGGTGGACACGTCGTCATGGTCTTGTGAGGCGGCGGGGTTACCATCTACACAAGGCTGGGTGTCATCTGTACCCCCACTGAATCCTTCACCATCATCATCACTTTCACCACCCTTATTTATATATATAGATTGATAGAGACAGAGAGACATTACCCCATTATTTGAAGCAGCTACTAAACAATTGAGGGTCCAAAATGTGGTATTGATGAGGGATAAATAATGTTATGTTATAATGGCTACTTATTACAAGGTGAAAAAAAGGTATCCGAGGGAAATGAAACGT
Organism: Salmo trutta; assembly: GCF_901001165.1. Lineage (NCBI taxonomy): Eukaryota > Metazoa > Chordata > Actinopteri > Salmoniformes > Salmonidae > Salmo > Salmo trutta. The sequence continues at coordinate 10,243,052 of NC_042983.1, read as the reverse complement.
TGAAAAAGACAGTGTGAGATTGACAGTAGGGTGGTTTCGGACCTGCAGTCCGGGGCAGAAGTTGGCTGTGTCATTGGCATTGTTGTAGTCGTAGTCTCCGATGCCTTCCCCCAGCTCTCCAGACAATCTCTTCTGGCCCTCTTTACATAACTGACGTAGAACACACAAGTTAACTGACATAGAGCACATCACGTGTGTTAGTGGCATCACAATCCTCACTTCCAATTAGTCAATGTTTACCATCAAGGTTCTACATTAAAATGTGTCATTTTTCCCCTCTTTTTTTTTTGAGTGTGTGTAAGAACAGTGAGAGAAAGACAAAAGGATAGAGGGGGATACGTCAGAGAGGGGTAATAAATAGGGTAGCGAGAAAAAGTGAGAGAAGGCGTGCAAATCAAACATGTTAATAGTACAATGGACAACATTGTAGCAGCATATCAGTTCCAGTCAGCTACGGTGATGAACGTCTGATTGTATCTGGTGGCGGCTGCACATTGTTTTAGCACACCACTGTCCCCCTGTATCGCCATAGACACGCAGGACAGGGTCAACTGGTGTGCGGTACATTTATTTCTATGCTGTTTATTCCATGCAGGTTGTTGGGATAAAGAGAGTGTAAGGGAGAACTTACTGTGCTGGCAGGCTTAAGGCTGAGTTGGGACAGGGTCTCAGGGGGGAACTGGAAGTCTGCAGCCAGAGTGGTCTTCTTGTTGCTTGTGCTGAGGGCTGACCTGGTGTTAGTGGTAGCGGCCTGGGAGAACAGAAAGGAACATAATAGACAGAAGTGAGAGAACTGTTTGAGTCCATATATGAATGGTGGGGAAACTCCATCAGCAACTAAAATCCACACTTCCTCTGCTGCAGTGACTAGCATGAAACTGCACAACTGCCTCACACATAGCCTGGGATTGTTAAGACACTTGACCCACGTATTAGCATCAAAACAAATTTACACAAGTGAATAATACAGTAATTGTCACAATTGCAATGGCTCAGAATACTGGCACTTAGTGAGTGATGCTCTTGGGTACGGATCAAACAATGAGGATGAATTGAGAGGGATTGCATCAGCGAACTAGAGGGGCAACCAAGGGCTTACTCTAGTGGTGCGGAAGTAGGTGTCAAAGTTGACATCGTCATTAAAGTCGATTTCAAAGGCCTTCTTTGGCTTTCTCTTGCGACCCTCCTTCTCAGGCACGTTGTCCTCTAAACACAGAGTGAGACAGAGCAAGAAGGGAAGAATTAAGATATATTTGGAGGACAATGCTGTTAAGGGAATATCCCAAACATAGGTAAACAACATGGCTCTCTGTGTACAACCACCACCTCACTTTTGTGCAGAGGTTTGAAGCGCCAGTAGCCAGGGCCTGCCCAGGTAGCCATTGTCCTGGGGCTGAAGTAGGAGTATTCTCTGGGCTGGTCGGACAGCTGCAGACACATGGTGGCTATGTCCCCCTCTCCGATGGGAATCACATCCCTGTGAACAGTCATAACATCACAGAACCATGTTCAAATTCATTTGAGATTAATTATAAAAAGACAAACATCAGTTCTTATTAAGTCTGGACTGAAAGAAAAAAAAAAAGGACCAATTTGTGTAAAATAACGAATTAACTTACTAACACGTCATCAGTTCTGTAAGACAAATTACTTCTGCTCTGATAAGTAACTACATTCTAAAGCTTTATGTCTGGACTGAAGTAGCTCATAGTCAATCGTAGATCTGTTTCTATTCAGAGTCAAATGGTTTCTCTTCCTTCATCCTGACATCTAAACTGGATATTTAAAATGGGTAACTTTTTTTCCTTCTTATAAATATTTGAATGACATACACTGAGTGCACAAAACATTAGGAACACTTGCTCTTTTCATGACAGACTGACCAGGTGAAAGCTATGATCCATTATTGATATCACTTGTTAAATCCACTTCAAATCAGTGTAGATGAAGGGGGGGAGACAGGTCAACAACAAAAAAGTTAAGCCTTGAGACAATTGAAACATGGATTGTGTATGTGTCATTCAGAGGGTGAAAGGGCAAGACAAAAATATTTAAGTGCCTTTGAACGGGGTCAGTAGTAGGTTCCAGGCGCACTGGTTTGTGTCAAGTACTGCAAAGCTGTTTTCAAAGCAGTTTTCATGCTGAACAGTTTGTGTGTATCAAGAATGGTCCCACCACCCCAAGGACATCCAGCCAACTTAACACAACTGTGGGAAGCATTGGAGTCAACATGGGCCAGCATCCCTGTGGAAAGCTTTCGACACCTCGTAGAGTCCATGCCCCGATAAATTGAGGCTGTTCTGAGGGAAAAGGGGGCTGCAACTCAATATTAGGAAGGTGTTCCTACTGCTTTGTACACTCTGTGTATACCCATTGATTCTTGAAGAACGTAACTTATAAATGCCTCATGAGCTAAGTTCAACTGTCATAGCCCATCAGAACATCAAATGTACGCTTGTTTTACTCCAATGTCTAAACAAAATAGCCTCAAAACATGGTTAAAACAAATGTTTCTGGTCAGTCCCTGCATCCATAGCTCTCTCTATGAATTTGAGAGTGGTTACATTTCTCCAGCCTCATCCCTCAGCTTTTTGTTATGGTTTCAACTGCTGGTAGATGCTTTTCTGGGTCTGGGTGTGTTACGGTCATAAATGTTTTAACACTCAGGAGATCATGGTAAAAACTCAAGACAGATCAAAGTCACTTCAAGCTACCTGACCCATTCAGAAAAGGAATACCCCTTGGTGCCTCATGAAACATCCCTGGGATCCTCTACAGGGATAAACAAGCAGAGTACCCCCCCCAAAAAAAAATAAGTTACCCCATGGTTGTTACCACCCTGTAAAAAAGAAGGGAAAAAAACTATCCTCACCTTCCTCTCCCGGGCCCTCCAGCCTCACAGCGATCCTTGTGTTCCTTGGAGCCGTCGCCACCATGGTCCCCCTGACCCTCCTCATAGTCTCCATCAAAATCATCCCCAAAGTCCTGACACTCCTCCTCGTCTGCCTCCGCGTTCACGTCAAACACGTGACCCCCCTGCTTCATCTTCTCCAGCATCTGGTTCATGGTCTGTATAGGACAACAGTTTATATAGAGACTATAGCTACCGTTTCAAACTATACATCCAATCTGACCATCTGTATAACCCCCCCCCCCAAAAAGACTGGGTGTCCCAAATGGCACCCTATTACCTATATAGTGCACTACTTTTGACCAGTGCTCTATAGGCCTTGGTCAAAAGTGGTGCACCATATAGGGAAAAGGATGCCATTTGAGACACAGGCTGTGTATATTGCCAGTGTATATGTTGCTCTGACCTGGTCAGGGTTCCAGCTGGTGAAAGAGAAGTCTGCCAGGGAAGGGCAGATAGAGCTCTTCTCCTGGATCCGCTGGAGACCACCTGTCAATCACACAATCAACATATTTACATGCTTGATACAATTATCGGAACATGTAGGCCAACTGCCAATACCTTAGCTTACAGCATCACTCAATGATCAGTAGAACCAGATGTGTCTGCTAAAATCAAGAGATACTATGCTAGTCCATTAGGGGGCAGTACACAACAAAAACAGCCCAGGGGCTGTATTTATCATGCATCTAAGATGAGAAGTGCTGATGATATCAGGCTCCCCTTATTCATATTATATTATTTAAAAGGAAAAACTGATCCTAAATCAGCACTTCTACTCTGAGGCGCTTGCTACATATGGCTCAAAGTGTGTTGACACGGTCAGTGTTACCTGTGAAGGGCGTTGCAGGGACGCGCTGCGGTGGAGGCTGGGAGTAAGAGGGCCTGGAGTGCAGCAGGGTCATGTGGGAGGGAAAGAGGAGCTCACAGCGACTGTCCTCACTGAACAACACTGACAGGAAGACGCCTGCTGTGCTGCTCTCATCGAAGGACGACGCCATGCGCTGGAACATGGGGTCCACCTGGAGTTGGAGGGACGATAACGAGGAGGGGGATAATGTGTGTGAGTTTACCATGAATGAGCTTTGTAGAAACTCACACAACCCAGGCTAGATCCATACTCTCAGGAAATATGATAAGTCCTCACATTAAATCAAGGCATTCCTAATCAATTCCATCTCTATTCAATGTCTGGCTATCAGTCTCAAAGATTTCCATGTGAATCCACAATGAACACAAGTGTAGCCAGGGTTGCATCCCAAAGGGCACCCTATTCCTTAAATAGTGCACTACTGTTGACCAGATCCTTCCCTATATTGCGGGTGTAGCATTTCGCTACACTAGCAATATATGTGTATGTGACCAATCAAATTTGATATAGGGAAGAGGGTGCCATTTGGGACTCAAGCACTGTTTGGCTACCAGTCTCGAAGATTTCCAACTGAATACACAATGAACACAGGCATAGCCTGGTCCTTTAACTCAGGCCAGTCCTGGAGCAGGAAACCATCCCTTACCTCACACTTCCTCTCAGACTCAGAGCTGTTGATGTTGCTCAGGTTCTGCTCCACAGTCTTCTTGGGAGGCCTCTTCTTCTTCACCACCTGCTTAGCAGCCAGCTCACCTTCAGCCCCCTCCTCCATCTCTCCTCCTTCCCCTGCTCCATGCTCTACACACAGACAGGCACACAGACAGACAAGGTTCAAACAGAAGCTGTTGATCTTTTATTAAATTACAGAAAGTCAGTGTTGCACCCTATTCCCTATATAGTGCACTATCCTATGGACCCTGGTTAAATGTAGTGCACTATAGGGAGAATAGTTTGTAATTTGGGGAAAAAAACGGAACAGTTTATAGATGTTATAGTTAAGAGGCTCTCACCTTCCCCAGGCTTGGTCTCAGAACCCAATCCCCCCAGCACTCTGTAGGCATCAGCATGGACAGCATCCACTCTGACCGCGTAAATCTTGGTGCTGGCATCCAAGGTACCCGCTGCCACCTTGGCAGGGACAGAGAAACAGTATGAGATGGTTACTCTCTCATACAGCCAACAGACGCTAGGCCAGTAAAGTGAAATTAATAGTCTATCATAAGCTTCATTATTTTGGAGTAGGCCTATAAAAACAATGAATATCTTAAGTGGTTGGGCTATAAGTGCATTTCGTCTCTCTCCATTACCAGATTATACTTTCATCTCCTCAATAGTAGCACAAATCTGAAGAAAGTCTTGTGTAAAGAGGAAATTCAAAGAGACAAATAAACAGAAACTACAACAATGGAATAATTTGTGTCTAAAGCCATACCTTGAAATTTGTGAGCTCAGAATCCTTCTGTTTGAGGATGTCAGCCATGTAGTCAATTAGGTGGAGACCAAAGGCATTCTTGGTGGTAATTTTCTACAAAAATAGAACAACAACAAGGCTTTGTAAATCTGAGATGCTAGTTTCTAATAACTTACATGGTTGGAGATATGATGCAATAAGAAATGAGGGAGAGCAACAACATTTCCTTGGGATGGATTCTGCCCATCTTAGAAGTGGCTGTTAAAGATAGTAAATATGTGAATGGACATTCTGCTTACATTTTCAGTGGAGAGTTTGATGCAGGTGGAGTAATGCTCTGAGATCTGTGCATTTGACAGCTTAGGCACAGCGGCAGGGGTCCCGGTGGAGCTGAATACAAAAACACGGATTGTATCTTATACAAAGGTCTAAAAAATCAATATGACACCTGTCAAGATTGTGTTAACTTGATTACTAGCAAAAAGAGGGTTTGGGGTGCCCTACCTATGAGAGGTAGATTCATTAAATGAAGAGTCAGTGGCGGCTTGCAGATCAATGACCCGGGATCTGCGCCTCTGACGCCGCTCCAGCTCATCATCGTTGCCGGGGAAAGATGCGAGGAGCGGGGTGCTGATGGCGGCAGGAGAGGCGCCCTTGTGCTTCAGGGACGGTGAGGCCCACTGACGTACCCGGGAGATGGGTGTGGAGGATGCGCTCATCGTGACTGTCCGGGGGAGAGACGGACACAGTGATGCACTTTCAGTTCTATATTCCTCTCTGCTTCCTAAAGTTGCATTTAGACAAGTTATACTGTAACTAGCTACCGTTGCCATTATCTGTTAAATTCAACCGTTGGATATAGGAGCCTAGCTAACACCACCAAGGCAAAGAAGGCTTGATTTGACAATCAAAGCAGTAATAACATTTTGTTGTTGGCAAGTAACCTTAGCTAGTTAGCAGGGCTGCACAAGCAAAATCCAGCCTAGCTAGCTAATGTTAGCTAGATATAGCAAGGTATCGTTTGTGATTGTTGTTACGGTTAGCAGTGATACCAACGTTAACTAACCAACGATGTAGCTTAAAGACATGACACGCTGGATTAGTTTTCTAAATTGCTATAGGTATCTGACATCAGTGAGTGAACTAGCTAACGTTAGCTAACTTGCTATCCTACCGAACATGTTTTAGCTTACGCTAGCTACGAATGCTGGATGAAAACAAAAAAAACTGTAGATCGATTTCATACATTACCTCGATTATATCCAACGCTTCTGCAACAGTAAACGTATCTTTATTTATATAAAGATGAAACTGCCTAAATTAACATGAAGCGTGTTTTACTTTGTACTGATGCACTTTTGTTCCTGATCACATTTGAATTTTTGCGCCGAACGGTTTACGTAACGACAGGATGCGTCACCACGTGGAATCAAGAACGTAAACACTCAACTCCGCCCATACCAACATTTTCGGCAGAGAGGTTTCTTCTGCATGCAGCCGCCTCCTGTGCTGGCATGTACGATCAATCATGATCTGCCCCATTCTGTACTACCAGGAAATTAAAATTCAAAACCAAATTAATCCCTAACTTCTTAGGCTTACAGGGCGGTATGAGCCACAGTCTAGGGGATTCTTGTCTTTTTTAAGCAAAACCGAAATAGTCACCTGGGTAAGTGTCTGTGGCAGTTTCTGACTAGAAAGGATTTCATTGTACATTGAGCTGAGGATAGGGGATAATTTAGAGGAGAATGCTTTATAAAATGTAATAGGGAAGCCATCAGGCCCAGGGGCTTTTACCACTCTGCATGGACTGGATTCCCAGAGCAGCTTCATCATCACTTTTTGAGGCATCCATGTTGGTTTGTTCATCTGAATTGAGACAGGGGATGTCCAGATTGTCTAGAAATGCATGCATGCGAGATGTGTCAGGAAATGCCTCTGACGAGTAAAGAGCAAAATAGAATTGCTTAAATTGATTGTTATTTTATTTTATTTCACCTTTATTTAACCAGGTGGGCCAGTTGAGAACAAGTTCTCATTTACAACTGCGACCTGGCCAAGATAAAGCAAAGCAGTGCGACACAAACAACAACACAGAGTTACACATGGAATAAACAAATGTACAGTCAATAACACAATCGAAAAAAAGTCTATATACAGTGTGTGCAAATGGCGTGAGGAGGTAAGGCAATAAATAGGCCATAGTAGCGAAATAATTACAAATTATAAATAGGCCATAGTAGCGAAATAATTACAATTTAGCAAATTAGTTAGGTGTTGGCTTTGGAGATGACCAGTGAGATATACCTGCTGTAGCGCGTGCTACGGGTGGGTGTTGTTATCGTGACCAGTGAGCTGAGATAAGGCGGAGCTTTACCTAGCAAAGACTTATAGATGACCTGGAGCCAGTGGGTCTGGCGACGAATATGTAGCGAGGGCCAGTCGACGAGAGCATACAGATCGCAGTGGTGGGTGGTGCATGGGGCTTTGGTGACAAAACGGATGGCACTGTGATAGACTGCATCCAGTTTGCTGAGTAGAGTGTTGGAGGCTATTTTGTAAATGACATTGCCGAAGTCGAGGATTGGTAGGATAGTCATTTTTATGAGGGTATGTTTGGCGGCGTGAGTGAAGGAGGCTTTGTTGCGAAATAGGAAGCCGATTCTAGATTTACTTTTGGATTGGAGATGTTTAATATGAGTCTGGAAGGAGAGTTTACAGTCTAGCCAGACATCTAGGTATTTGTAGTTGTCCACATATTCTAAGTCAGAACCGTCCAGAGTAGTGATGCTAGTCGGGCGGGCGGGTGCGGGCAGTGATCGATTGAAAAGCAGGCATTTAGTTATACTAACATTTAAGAGCAGTTCGAGGCCACGGAAGGAGTGTTGTATGGCATTGAAGCTCGTTTGGAAGTTTGTTAACACAGTGTCCAAACAAGGGCCAGATGTATACAGAATGGTGTCGTCTGCGTGGAGGTGGATCAGGGAATCACCCGCAGCAAGAGCGACATCGTTGATGTATACAGAGAAAAGAGTTTGCCCGAGAATTGAACCCTGTGGTACCCCCATAGAGACTGCCAGAGGTACGGACAACAGGCCCTCCGAATTTGACACACTGAACTCTATCTGATAAGTAGTTGATGAACTAGGAGAGGCAGTCATTTGAGAAACCAAGGCTGTTGAGTCTGCCGATAAGAATGTGGCGATTGACAGAGTCGAAAGCCTTGGCCAGGTCGATGAAGACGGCTGCACAGTACTGTCTTAAATCGATGGCGTTATGATATCGTTTAATACCTTGAGCGTGGCTGAGGTGTACCCGTGACCAGCTCGGAAACTGGATTGCACAGCGGGGAAGGTACGGTGGGATTCGAAATGGTCAGTGATCTGTTTATTAACTTGGCTTTCGAAGACGTTAGAAAGGCAGGGCTGGATGGATATACAGTTGAAGTCGGAAGTTTACATACACTTAGGTTGGAGTCATTAAAACTCGTTTTTCAACCACTTCACAAATTTCTTGTTAACAAACTATAGTTTTGGTAAGTCGGTTAGGACATCTACTTTGTGCATGACACAAGTCATTTTTCCAACAAATGTTTACAGACAGATTATTTCACTTATAATTAATTCACTGTATCACAATTCCAGTGGGTCAGAAGTTTACATACACTAAGTTGACTGTGTCTTTAAACAGCTTGGAAAATTCCAGAAAATTATGTCATGGCTTTAGAACTTTCTGATAGGCTAATTGACATCATTTCAGTCAATTGGAGGTGTACCTGTGGATGTATTTCAAGGCCTACCTTCAAACTCAGTGCCTCTTTGCATGACATCGTGGGAAAATCAAAAGAAATCAGCCAAGACCTCAGAAAAAAATTGTAGACCTCCACAAGTTCATCCTTGGGAGCAATTTCAAAACGCCTGAAGGTACCACGTTCATCTGTACAAACAATAGTACGCAAGTATAAACACCATGGGATCATGCAGCCGTCATACCGCTCAGGAAGGAGACGCGTTCTGTTTCCTAGAGAAGAATGTACTTTGGTGCGAAAAGTGCAAATCAAGCCCAGAACAACAGCAAAGGACCTTATGAAGAATCTGGAGGAAACAGGTACAAAAGTATCTATATCCACAGTAAAACAAATCCTATATCGACATAACCTGAAAGGCCACTCAGCAAGGAAGAAGCCACTGCTCCAAAACCGCCATAAAAAAGTCAGACTAGAGTTTGCAACTGCACATGGGGACAAAGATCGTACTTTTTGAAGGAATGTCCTCTGGTCTGATGAAACAAAAGTAGAACTGTTTGGCCATAATGACCAATGTTATGTTTGGAGGAAAAAGGGGGAGGCTTGCAAGCCGAAGAACACCATCCAAACCGTGAAGCACGGGGTGCAGCATCATGTTGTGGGGGTGCTTTGCTGCAGCAGGGACTGGTGCAGTTCACAAAATAGATGGCATAATGAGGAAGGATAATTATGTGGATATATTGAAGAAACATCACAAGACATCAGTCAGGAAGTTAAAGCTTGGTCACAAATGGGTCTTCCAAATGGACAAGCATACTTCCAAAGTTGTGGAAAATGGCTTAAGGACAACAAAGTCAAGGTATTGGAGTGACCATCACAAAGCCCTGACCTCATCCTATAGAAAATTTGTGGGCAGAACTGAAAAAGCGTGTGCGAGCAAGGAGGCCTACAAACCTGACTCCGTTACACCAGCTTTGTCAGGAGGAATGGGCCAAAATTCACCCAACTATTATTCTGACATTTCAAATTCTTAAAATAAAGTGGTGATCCTAACTGACCTAAGACAGGGAATGTTTACTCAGTAATTGTGAAAAACTGAGTTTAAATGTATTTGGCTAAGGTGTATGTAAACTTCTGACTTCAACTGTAGGTCTGTAACAGTTTGGATCTAGAGTGTCACCCCCTTTGAAGAGGGGGATGACCGCGGCAGCTTTCCAATCTTTAGGGACCTCGGACGATATGAGAGGTTAAACAGACTGGTAATAGGGGTTGCAACAATGGTGGTGGATAATTTTAGAAAGCGAGGGTCCAAATTGTTGATATGTTTCAGATTGGTAGAAGTTAAATCAGCTGCAACACAGATTTCAGGTATGGTTCCGCTAGCAGCGGATTGTCGAAGCTGGTGAGATAACAACTTGCCAGCTTTCTCTCCATGTTCATAGAATTTTTGCCTCGACTAAACCAGAAGCTGCTCTGTTGGTTTGGTGGAAAGATTGTCAAATTTCCGATTGGTGTAACAGTCTCTCTTTGTAGAGTTCAGGAGTTGTCCATATGTAGAATGAGTTGAGATAGCTCCGATAAGCGTTTGGTGCGCTGTTTGTTGTCATACACTGTGTATGAAATAATTTGGCCCCTTAGATATGCTATTAACGACTCCCACACAGTAGAGTGAGACACGTCAGAGGTGCAGTTGATCTGTAAAAGACATCAATGTGAGTTGATATGTATTTTTTAAAGGCACCACGCGTGTTGTGACAGTACAGTCCGGAAAGCGGATATTTGGCTGGACAGGGCTAAAGTCTGAGATAACCATGCTGTGATATTGGCTATTAGTTACAAAAGGAAGAATTCTATTGTCCAGCAGGAAAAGTAAATCCTAGAGTATGAGCGAGACTGGAGAAAAAAAGGAGTACTCTTTAGCAGTGGGATTGCTCCTCCTCCATGGATCAGACAAATGATAGGATTCTAGAAATTAGTTGATTGCTGCGCCTGATTTTGAAATTACATTGTTGGGCTTCGGTCTGGATCTGTCTAGGCTTGGATGCAATACACAATTGAAATCTCCGCCCAATATCAGCTGATGAGAGTTTAGGTCGGGAAGTGTTGCGATGAGGTCCGAGAATAATTGAGCGTTATCCCAATTAGGACCATAGAGGTTAGCCAGAACAACCTGTGTGCTAAACAATTTACCCATCACTATAATATATCTGTCATTAGTATCTGAAATGACTTTGGAGGAGACAAACGGGGTGCCTTTTCTGATGAGGATGGCTGCCTCTCTGGCCTTAGCACCAAAGTTGGAATGAAATATTTGGTCTACCCATCCTCTCTTTAGTTTATCATGGTCACTGGACCAGAGATGGGTCTCTTGGAAAAAAATAATGTCCGGACTTAAGGACTTAAGATGAGCATACACTCGGCTACGCTTGACCACCTGGTTAATTCCTTTCACGTTCCAGCTGATAAAGCATGTGTAGGCTAGAGTATGTGAATTAGGCATAGTCATAGAAATCAGAAATGAATGTTAGTACGATCACATGGCCAGTGTGCTGAAAGGTCAGAGTAATAAAATATAAAAAAAGAAAAAACAGCTAAAAACAACAAATAACCCAGAGGAAAACCTTGGACCACTATGTGGACCTTCCCCCTGTTGGAAGGCTGCATCTACCTCTCCTAGATTAATGTAAAATGCTACCATGCTCAAATCAAAGTTTATTTGTCACGTGCGCCGAATACAACAGGTGTAGACCTTTCAGTGAAATGCTTACTTACAGGCTCTAACCAATAGTGCAAAAAAGGTGTTAGGTGAACAATAGGTAAGTAAAGAAATAAAACAGTAAAAAGACAGGCTATATACAGCAGCGAGGCTATAAAAGTAGCGAGGCTACATACAGACACCGGTTAGTCAGGCTGATTGAGGTAGTATGTACATGTAAATATGGTTAAAGAGACTATGCATATATCATGAACAGAGAGTAGCAGTAGTGTAAAAGAGGGGTTGGCGGTTGGCGGGACACAATGCAGATAGCTCGGTTAGCCAATGTGCGGGAGCACTGGTTGGTCGGCCCAAATGAGGTAGTATGTACATGAATGTATAGTTAAAGTGACTATGCATATATGATAAACAGAGAGTAGCAGCAGGGTAAAAAGAGGGGTGGGGGGATTGGTGGGGGCACACAATGCAAATAGCCCGGGTAGCCATTTGATTACCTGTTCAGGAGTCTTATGGCTTGGGGGTAAAAACTGTTGAGAAGCCTTTTTGTCCTAGACTTGGCACTCCGATACCGCTTGCCATGCGGTAGTAGAGAGAACAGTCTATGACTGGGGTGGCTGGGGTCTTGACAATTTTTAGGGCCTTCCTCTGACACCGCCTGGTGTAGAGGTCCTGGATGGCAGGCAGCTTAGCCCCAGGGATGTACTGGGCCGTACGCACTAACCTCTGTAGTGCCTTGCGGTCAGAGGCCGAGCAATTGCTGTACCAGGCAGTGATGCAACCAGTCAGGATGCTCTCGATGTTGCAGCTGTAGAAACTTTTGAGGATCTCAGGACCCATGCCAAATCTTTTTAGTTTCCTGAGGGGGAATAGGCTTTGTCGTGCCCTCTTCATGACTGTCTTGGTGTGTTTGGACCATTCTAGTTTGTTGTTGATGTGGACACCAAGAAACTTGAAGTTCTCAACCTGCTCCACTACAGCCCCGTTGATGAGAATGGGGGCGTGTTAAACCATGTTAAACTGAACCTCAGTAGAGCTCTATCCAGGGCGAACATAATCAAGTTTACACATAGGGAAGGGATTCTGGAGGGAACCACCTCAATTATCTAAAGTATCTTATGCAATATGCATATTTGAAGGGTAGTAAAACAATATATAAAAAAGGAGGTATAGGTATATGTCTCAACGTCAACAGTGAAGAGGCGACTCCAGGATGCTGGCCACCATTGGGGTTCCAGAGCAGTGAACAGTTTTGACTGGGCTGAGCGGGAACTGTGCTTCCGCAGCGGTAGGGGGGCCAGCGGGCCAGAGGTGGATGAACGCAGTGCCCTTGTTTGGGTGTAGGGCCTGATCCGAGCCTGAAGGTACGGAGGTGCCGTTCCCCTCACAGCTCCGTAGGCAAGCACCATGGTCTTGTAGCAGATGCGAGCTTCAACTGGAAGCCAGTGGAGTGTGCGGAGGAGCGGGGTGATGTGAGAGAACTTGGGAAGGTTGAACACCAGACGGGCTGCGGCGTTCTGGATGAGTTGTAGGGGTTTAATGGCACAGGCAGGGAGCCCCGCCAACAGGGAGTTGCAGTAATCCAGACGGGAGATGACAAGTGCCTGGATTAGGACCTGCGCCGCTTCCTGTGTAAGGCAGGGTCGTACTCTGCGAATGTTGTATAGCATGAACCTACAGGATCGGGTTACCGCCTTGATGTTAGCGGAGAACGACAGGGTGTTGTCCAGGGTCACGCCGATGCTCTTAGCACTCTGGGAGGAGGACACAATGGAGTTGTCCACCGTGATGGCGAGATCATGGAAAGGGCAGTCCTTCCCCGGGAGGAAGAGCAGCTCCGTCTTGCCGAGGTTCAGCTTGAGGAGTGGACTACGGGCTTGAAGACTGGCAGGTTTTTCGCAAGGTGGTGTGTCCTGAACTGAGAGTTATCACAAAGGGGTATAGCTTGTTCACGGGCTACGAGACCCGTTGGGAAGGTGCCCCTGACTCCTCAGGAAGAATATTTCACAGGGTGAAAATACAAAGAAAGAATGGACTTCCATGTGCGTGCATGGAGTTCTATATCAGCAACGAGGAAATCCGCAACCAAAACATTCGGGATGGTGGCCTGACTGGGGATCTTAGGTTGTACATGCTTATTCCTTTTAAAAGTTGGGATCTAATGGAATTGAAAATGTTAGAGTTGTTGGACGCTCTTTTTGTACAGAGCCAACAACGGCAGAGCATTGTTCGGCTAAGGAAGTGCATAATATATACGAATCCTGAGGATTATGATTCAAAGGAACCCCAAGAAGGGTCATCCTCAGAAGGGTTAGCCCCCGAAGAAAACTAAGTACGCGGCTGCTGCGTTAACCACACCCTGATACCAAAGGACTGGTTCAGCAATAAAAGGAGTGCCCATAAAGCCTCCGGTTCTTCATTTCAGCATATACCATGGATATTCATATACCACACCAGGACTCCGATACGTCATGGGTACCAGACCCTAAGGACTCTATTCCTCACAGCCCTCCATTCTACTCCCCCCAGGCAAGACCCCCGACACCCCCTACATGTACACCGCCTGAGGATGTGTTTGATGGGGTGGTCAGTACTATTTTTGTGGACACCATCAAGGCCTCTGTAGCCGCACTTTTAGACTTGGTGATTGGAGAGTATATAAGAGAAAAATGCATCGGTTGTGAGATCAATCACCCCAGCCAACGACGACATCCGTGTTTATACGACCCCCCAAGGTACTACATCTTCAACCATTTTGAGGAGCTGGTGAAAAGACTGTGGTCCAGCAGGTTTACACCTTCGATGGTCAGAGCCCTGGAGTCTCTGGCTCTTGTGCCGTCTATTCCCAGAGTTTACGGGGTAACCGAGGCTTTCCTACATGAACTGAAGGAGGCGATCTACATCCACGAGAAACTCAAAGAAATCCAGCACACCCTGGTGGACGACAACAAATACAAGGAAGCTGTAGTGGCTGATGTGGTGACTTTCTGGCCCAATAAACCGCAAGAGACTGAGTAACAATACATATTTTTTATTTAGATATAAAGCAATGGGTAACTGTATGCATACGATGTTAGAGAGAATAAATATGTTTATTTGTTTTGAGAAAACTTACATATGTTATGCAGCAAATTATTGAAAATAAAGTGAACAATGTATCGTTCTACACAACCCACAATACATGGGCTAATGCAGAGCGTGTGCTAAAAATGGAGCAAATCATGAATCATGTACGACATACGGGCGAGAGTCTACAATGGACACAACTGGTATCCCATCTTGTGGATGATTCTGAAGAACTAGAAACAAACTTGTCTACGATTTTACATTATTTGTTTGAAACACCGTTTAATTATAACATGTATCATATTTGTTGTTTATATACTTATATAATGGATGTGTGTGTTTTAAAAATTCAGTGACACAAGCCTGTAAATCTAAAACAAATATACAGGCTGTTGCATGCTTGGATCATTGAGAAAATGGGGACTAGTATCCTGCTACGAATCCTGAATTGTCTGTATACGTAATACTTGATGTTTGCAAAAATAAAAATTCCAAATGAAAATGAAATGTTGTCGTTATTTGAAAGGGGCTCATTAACGTTATTGTACATCAGAGAGGCAAAAAGGATGGCGGAGCAGATGTTGAAAAACATTTATTATACACCCTCTAACCCAGGATCTTATGGGGGTAAGAAGCGTTTACAGAGAGCTATAGCCGAAGAAACAGGTAGCCGGTTAGGTGCTGCTCAAGTGAATGAATGGTTGGCAGAGCAGGATGCTTATACTCTGCATAAACCTGTGCGAAAACAATTTCCACTTAAATATATATTTTTTTACTCATCCCTTGTCCCAGTTTCAGGCGGATCTATGTGACATGCAGGCCCTTGCAGATAAAAATGATGGAAATCGCTACATGCTAACGGTTATTGATATTTTCTCTAAAATAGCATTTGTAAGGGTCTTAAAAAATAAGAGTGGGGCAGAGGTGACCCGGGTCCGGTAGGGAATGTGATAAATGGTTGGTCTCTCTCTCACCTTGTTTTACCAAGGCCAAATACCTTTGCAAGAGGTTTGTGTATTTTTGGACCTTATCATAGGGGTTCAATCCTTTTCGATTCAAAATATCCTTCATGGCCGTATCCAAATCATTTTACGCTGTTTGTCTGATATTTTCAGGACCCTGTAATTGCTTTATAACCTGTCTGGGCTAGGGGGCAGTATTTTCACAGCCGGATGAAAAACGTACCCAATTTAAACAGGTCACTACTCTTGCCCAGAAACTAGAATATGCATATTCTTCTTTCTAGTCCCTTTCGAAACTACTGTACCCGTGGGGTTACGTTGCACTTCCTAAGGCTTCCATTGGCTGTCTAAAGCCTTCAGAAAGTGGTTTGAGCATTCTCCTGTCACTGGGCAGATAACAGGAGCTCAGTTTCTGAGTGGACTGCCTGGCAACAAAGGGATTGGATATGCGCAGTCACGTGAGCGCGCCGTTCCTTCTTTTTCTCCTTGAATGAATACGCTATTGTCCGGTTTGAATATTATCGCAATTTTACATAAAAATACCATAAAGATTGATTTTAAACAGCGTTTGACATGCTTCTAAGTACGGTAATGGAACATTGTGACTTTTCGTCTCTCGTTCCGCACTCGCGCGTTATGCCTTTGGATAAGTGATCTGTACGCACAAACAAAATGGAGGTATTTGGACATAAATATGGATTATTTGGAACAAAAACAACATTTCTTGTGGAAGTAGCAGTCCCGGGAGTGCATTCTGATGAAGATCAGCAAAGGTAAGAGAATATTTCTAATACTAATTCTGAGTTTAGGTTGCCCCGAACTTGGCGGGTGTCTGAATAGCTCACCGTGATGGCTGAGCTATGTACTCAGGATATTGAAAAATGTGCTTTCTCTGTAAAGCTATTTTAAAATCTGATACAGCGGTTGCATCCAGGGGTAGTCCATCTATAATTCTTTAAATAATTGTTATATATTTTGTCAATGTTTATGATGAGTATTTTTGTAAATTGATGTGCACATTCACCGGACGTTTTGGTGGGAATACATTTTCTGAACATCACGCGCCAATGTAAAATGCTGTTTTTGGATATAAATATGAACTTTATCGAACAAAACATACATGTATTGTGTAACATAATGTCCTAGGAGTGTCATCTGATGAAGATCGTCAAAGGTTAGTGCTTCATTTAGCTGTGTTTTGGGTTTTATTGACACATGTCCTTGCTTGGAAAATGGCTGCGTGATTATTTTTGTCTATGTACTCTCCTAACATAATCTAATGTTTTGCTTTCGCTGTAAAGCCTTTTTGAAATCGGACAATGTGGTTACATCAAGGAGAAGTGTATCTTTAAAATGGTGTAAAATAGTTGTGTTTGAGAAAGTTGAATTATGACATTTTGTTGTTTTTGAATTTGCCGCCCTGATATTTCACTGGCTGTGAAACGCTAGCGTCCCACTTGGCCATAGAAGTTAAGTCTATACAACACTTGTTGAGGCACCAAGTACATTTTATTTGCCATCACACTCGGTGTTCCACCCCCACGTCTGGCAGCAATAAGGCTGGGGATGAAGGGCACGGCTATACTTAGTAAAGGTAGAAGAAAACCCCCAGACAGTTGTATGCTATGTCTTTTCTTTTGAAGACTGGCCTTTTTATTGGCAAAGAGTTTGATCGCGGTCTTTTATCTCTTTACTTTGTTTAATGGGGTCAGGGTGAGTGGAATTTGTCCTTTGAGAAGATTCAAAGCAATCTCACATAGGGATAATATGAGATCTTAAGAACAGTGACCCAAGATGGCCTTACGTTCTTTAGCGGTAGCCCCAACTAGGCTTCTCAAGAGGGGCAGGTTTCTTTTTAAACGCAGAAACATAGCGGTTACTTTTTAGGAATGTTAGCCGCCGGCCACTCCCACGGGAACAAGCCGGTTCGGAGCCTCAGGTGTTCTGGAGTATTTGATTTTAAATCCACGATTAAATAAGAAAATGCCGCTTTGGTAGCGTCCTCATAGCTCTCCATAAAGTAGGATTTCCTTCCAGGGTACATCTGCTGAGCTAGAGTGTTCATTTGTAGTTTGTCTCTAGGGTTTTTGAACAAAACCATGTAATTGGCGTTCAAACTAATGGTATGGCTATTTTTACCTTGGTGAAACACATTCTGCACCAAATAAAGCACGGACAGGTTCCTATGATGAGTTTATTGGGTAAAAGCTTGTGCAATTTCAGGATGTTTGCTACCGGCAAATAGCATATCGTTCAAAACCAGCAGATTGTTTTTATGAGGAGGTAAAAGTTCATCATCAGACAGGGATTCGGGTATTCCTTCAACAAACTTGATTTTTATTTTCTTCAACAGCTCATCATACAAAGGTTTATAACACGAATAACACCACACAATACTGTCAGGTTTCTGAGATAATACATGTTCAGAATTCTCTAAAATACTTTTTACAAAACAAGTTTTACCGCCATTGGATGGGTCTGCGATTAAGGCCGAAAATGGTAGTTGCAACCGGGGATCAAAACCTTCTACAGCAGCCATTATATCTTAAGCTTTAAGACACATGGGGCTTGTAACATAAGTCAGTAGCCAAAGGGCAAGGTGGTCCCGTCAGGTAAAAGCAATCTCTTGTCATAGACTACCCGGAATCTTTTAATAAGTCCTTTTTATCTCTAACAATCTTTTTGTAGGAGCTCAAAATCTCCAAGTCACTATTCCGGTCATTTATGAACCCCTCAACCAAGCGTGTGATTGATTCCAAGTTTACACGCGGGGCATTTTCATAGTTTTGAGTCACGCCTTTGGCTTTCAACACCATGTGATTGTCTTTAGTCCTAAAAGCATAGCTTTTGGGACCACAGGAGGACCACTCTGTGATATGGTCACCATCTTCGAGTTCACTCGTTAAACCACCCAGATAGTTGCTAAGTGGGGGGTTCCAATCACCAGGTTTGCTTACATAGACTACAGAGTCTGTGTCGTGGTAAAGAACCCTCCTCTGCAGCTGCGCCACGAGGTTGTATAGTTCAAGTCGACCATAGGCCGTGGTAAATGCTGCAAGAAACACATTTACATTACCCGGGGGTAGGACCCACTTCTTGTTACTTCTCCATTGCACCAGGGCAATGTCTTGACTCAAGAATGAAAATGTTGAAATTTCGTATTGGTTCGAAAAAACAAATTCCCCAAATTCTTCTGGGTCTTTAATGATCGACGTTGTTAGCATATTGCTTCTCTGGAAAAGCTTGCCCCAAAGAGAGTTTAAGTACAATTTCGACAGATTTCTTTTGGTTTTGTTGACCTCTATTCTGTCTGGGTCAAGAAGTATACCTTCTCTGTCGTGATAGTCTTGAATGTACTTGTCTTTGCTCTCTTGATCTGTGACCGATGCAGGATAGCCTGAAGCCATTTGCTTGCATCTCAAGAAGGTCTTGATGTACTCTTTAAAAAGAGTGTCTGATTTCCTGGAAAAGTTCCACACTTCAAAGATTTTGGCCACATGATACCCCATCTCTAGAGCCTTAGAGAATTCAACTGTGACCCATACACCGGTCTGGGCTCTTTCTTGATCTGAATGATCACAAGGCTTTTCCTGGTTGTTGTTTTCACTGCAGGTGCGACAAAGGGGAAAGAAAGGTTTTCCTTGAGGTCCCTTGTAAGGCAACACTGACAGAAACAAACCCCTAGGAGGGTAGACAGTTGCTTTGATCAGACCAAAATAGTTTTGGGGTAAGTCAAAGTCACGGTGAATAATTTCAGGATGCCCCATAGGATAGCATGAGGAACTCATTACATGAGGATAAAGGGATGTAAAATCTACATATCCTATTGTCTCGTCGGGTTGCGCTACATACCGCAATGTCAAAGCATTGGTACGGCCTCCATACAAGGCCTGTCGTGGTTCCAAGGGTTCTGGTGTGTCAAAGCTGGAAAGGAAAGCTCGAACATGAGGATCAGACTTTTTGAGTGCGGTCCACTCATGCTCCCACATTACATTCACTTTCAACCCGTAAGTAGCCTGTAAAGATTCCAATTTGTCTTGGAACTCTTGGTACATTTCCCCAAAAGTCTTTTGGGTTAGGACACACATGGCCTGGGGCACAAAGCAAGATTTACAACTGTGGAAGAAACAACCGTTGTACTCAAACACGGTCTCAACACCGTCAATCTGTATGTATCCATCTACGTGATAAGGCCCAAATGCCTTCTCACCCCTATTCAAAGCATGTTGAATAAAAATGTTTTTATCCTGGGCCAAGTACTCCAACCATTGAATGGACCCACTAGAGTATGACTTGAATTGGCGTCGGTAGTTGTCAGGCGATGGAATAGCTATAGATGCTGGAGGTAAAAAGTGTGTACGATAAGTTTTCTAGCATGCCGATGCAATAGTTGTACAACTCCAGGGGTCAATGCCTACATCTTCTCTGAATCTGAGGCATCCTTCACGAAGTATAACTACATCGTTGTCACAGTATGACTCCATCTCTTTGTGGAAATCAAAGATGCTATGACATACTGTCTCATACCATGTCATGAATCTCTCTCACTGTTTGGGAGACATTTGATCACATCCGTACATTTCGGGGCTGGGATATGATCCAATATAATGTAGATTCTCCTCAGATGTGAAGAAATGAGGAAACCACCCTTTCACAGAGTTTTCAAAACCCAAGGCCTCAGGCATTTGAGCCAATCTCATGGGTAAGAAACTTAAACCGTCAATGCATCTCTGGTTGAAGGCGGGGTCTAAAAACACAAGATTTTACTACCTTGAGCTATGGGTGCAACACCTTGTTGTATCAGAGGGTTCAAAAGAGGATAGGAGTCATAGGCTCTAGAATTGTGAGCTATAAACGTGAAGTTTCTGTACTGGGGTTTTCTGAAGTGTTTTAGAAAGAGGAGTGCACAATTGGGCCCCTCTGCCGACCACTTTTCACCCTTGAAAGTCATGGTAGATACAAAAATAGGCAAATGAACCCTGGATTGCTGATTAGTCTCAAAATCATAAAACGCATATTTCTCTGAATGTTCATCTTCAGCCAAGGGCTGAATATAACACTCGTGTGGCACTTCTTGAACCACTTCAGCGTCTCTGCTTTTCAAAGGCCCTTTACAGATTGGGCAATGTATGATTCCACACACATGAGGTTTAGGGCTGTCTATTTTAAGGTTGTAATTGCAACGGCATTTTGGACATTTCTTGTTAATATCACAACTGCTTACAGATTTACATGCCTTGGGGTGCCATGTTTCAATTTTGTGTTTTTCGTAGATGGCCGAACGACATGTGCGTTGACAATCCGCACAGGGTGTTAGGTTTAATGAGTGTTCAACAGGAATCTGTGTGGTCTCACCTGGTGTCCACTAAGTAGCTGCAGAGTACTTTATGCTGAAAAACATGAACGGACACACGAGGACAAACAATATAGCATAGTTATAGAAATAATGAAGTGTCTTACTATTCTCCATGGTTAGCCCTCTTGCCTGGTTAGCCCTCAGGCTCTGATCAGGCCCTACACCCAAACAAGGGCACTGCGTTCATCCACCTCTGGCCTGCTCGCCTCCCTACCTCTGAGGAAGCACAGTTCCCGCTCAGCCCAGTCAAAACTGTTCGCTGCTCTGGCACCCCAATGGTGGAACAAGCTTCCTCACGACGCCAGGACAGCGGAGTCAATCACCACCTTCCGGAGACACCTGAAACCCCACCTCTAAGGAATACCTGGGATAGGATAAAGTAATCCTTCTAACCCCCCCCCCCCTTAAAATATTTAGATGCACTATTGTAAAGTGGTTGTTCCACTGGATATCATAAGGTGAATGCACCAATATGTAAGTCGCTCTGGATAAGAGCGTCTGCTAAATGACTTAAATGTAAAATGTAATGTAATGCCTGTTCTTTGAAGGTGGAAGGAGTCACAATTATACACCTGAGCCTGCTTACTGCACAACACAATCCATCAATCAGATTGATACATGAGTGTGTAGTTGTGGGTTATAGGGTGTCTAATTGTTCTACATTTTCTCAATATGAGTGACTTAAAACAGCCTGTTTTGTTTTTCTACAGACATCACACCCTTATCTAAACAGCACCCTCACCTGAGAAGTAGAAATCAAAGGGAGAGAAACTGGGAATTGAATAACTGCAGTTGACATAGCTAAGTAAATGGAAGAATAATCTTATTGCAATGTGGATGGCTCTTAAAATAGCCTTTGGTTGTGCATAATGTAGTCTATGGTGTTGCCAGGGAACAGCACTCTCTTTGAAGAAGTAGGAGGTGAAGATCCCCCGCACACGGATTGCCTCTCATGCTGCGTTGCTGGACCCCAACCTTGAAACATCCTGCAGAGCACCAGACGTCTCCTCTGGCACACGCCGGCAAGCTGCAGATCCACTCCTGGCCCTCGTGTCCATCCTCATGAAGTTATGCAGGTCACAGGTAGCCTTCACATGCCTGAATTTCTCCAGGAGGCAGTCCCAGATGGCCCTGGTCACCCAACCTTGCAGTGCCCTACACGGTAACTGTAGGCAATCTCCAGTTACAAGGTATCTAGGAATATGGAAGATAATGTTATTATTAGACTTTTACATCACCAGGTCATTATGGATTACTAAAGTATAATATCCCTTATAACAAATCATGATAACATTGGATTGATAGATGCATGGGCACACACATGCATGTGTAGCATGTGACAATAACAGGATCATATCAAGGATAGCATCACAAATTAATACATACCACTTGATGCTTGATGATGAGTTGATCATTGGACTCAGCAGTGCAGTGCTAAGGCAAAAACAAAAATGTGCACCCCTTTGAGTCCCCGGGACCAGGACTGAGAACCACTGCTCTTCATTGAGACCTCTTCATCTGTAGACAGGCTTTCATAGCTCTCTTAATCTGAGGACAGAAAACCTCACAAGAAACAGACTTCATTATACTCAAATTACACTGCACTGAATATTATGTTACCATTATCTCCTTCCTCACTTCTAGGGACTGGAACTACACAAAAGTACCTATCTAGAATAGCCTACTCTCTCACTTTGAAAGTTGGGGCTGCTAACATTATCCTTCACCTTCCTCCATGGCTGTTAGCTAGCTACCTATAAATGCATCAAAATAGTTAGCTAAAATGAAGTTAGGTAGCTGGTGATATTTAATTCACTTAGCTAGCAATCTATACAGAATGTAAAGTTGGCTAGCTAGCTCATTTAGCAGCTCATTTGAGTTAGCTAGTTATCTAATGATACATTTTTTTTTTTTTTACATTTTCAAAATGTATTTACTTACTTGAATAGGTTCTCCCAGCCAAACAGAGCAGCAAAGTTTGTTTGTTACCAGAGCGTTTTAGAGCATATTACTATTTAACTATTTACCCATTTAATAACCAGACCGTCATACAAACTTGCTATGCTGAATTCTTGACGCACAATCGAACATGCTGCTATATGCTGCCAGCATACCCACAAGCAAGTCACAATGGGCGGCCTAAGTGGCACTCGGCAATTTACCGCTTGCTAGGGAACATGCCACGCCACCCGCACTCTCCGCTCCTTACCACTTTCCTCCATTGAAAATGAATGGGAAGCAGTGTTTCACCGCGCGGAACCACGTGTAGTGTACACGGGACATCAAAAGGCAAACTCCAACTAACTAGTTTCAATGTATGGAATCGCTTGGTAAATTTAGGTAAACTTCCCCATTAACTAACGTGCTAATCAGTCAGATCCTCTGAAGACAGGGATGCTCTACGTTTTATTTGAACAGGTTCAGGACCGGAGCACACGCCTACATATCCTCCTCCTCGTATTAACAAGCAATAATTGGAGGACATGTGTTCTCAGTCAACTTACCTGGTTAAATAAGTAGTGGTTTCTTTGCAGCAATTTGACCATGAATGTCTGATTCAAGCAGTCTCCTCTGAACAGTTTGTGGAGATGTGTCTGTTACTTGAAATCTGTGAAGCATTTATTTGGGCAGCAATTTCTGAGGTGCAGATAACTCTAATGAACTTATCCTCTGCAGCAGAGGTAACTCTGGGTCTTCCATTTCTGTGTCGGTCCTCATGAGAGCCAGTTTCATCATAGCGTTTGATTGTTTTTGCGACTGCACTTGAAACTTGCAAAGTTCTTGAAGTTTTCCGGATTGACTGACCTTCATGTCTTAAAGTAATGATGGCCTGTCGTTTCTCTTTGCTTATTTGATATGTTCTTGCCATAATATGGACTTGGTATTTTTACCACCCCTACCTTGTCACAACACAACTGATTGGCTCAAACACATTAAGGAAAGAAATTCCACAAATTAACTTTTAACAACACACCTGTTAATTGAAATGAATTCCAGGTGACTATCTCATGAAGCTGGTTGAGAGAATGCCAAGCATGTGCAAATCTGTCATTAAGGCAAAGGTTGGCTACTTTGAAGAATCTCAAATATATCTTAAATTGTTTAACACATTTTTCATTACTACATGATTCCATGTGTTATTTCATAGTGTTGATGTCCTCACTATTATTCTACCGTCACGTACGTTTGTAGAAACGGACCAAGGCGCAGCGTGAGTAGCGTTCCACATCTTTATTAGAAAGTGAAACTTAACAAAATACAAAAACAATAAAGAATAAACGAAACATGACGACAATGCAACTACACATAAACAATATCCCATAACCCACAGGTGGAAACAATTCTACTTAAGTATGATCCCCAATTAGAGACAACGATAACCAGCTGCCTCTAATTGGGAATCATACAAAACACCAACATAGAAAAAAGAAACTAGAACCCCACATAGAAAATATAAACTAGACTAACCCCCCCCCAGTCACGCCCTGACCTACTCTACCATAGGAAAAAAAAAGCTTTCTATGGTCAGGACGTGACATCTACAATGTTGAAAATAGTACAAATAAAGAAAAACCCTGGAATGAGTAGGTGTGTCCAAATTTTTGACTGGTACTGTATATATTTATTAAAATCCCATTCACAGAAATGTGAATGTGGAAAATAATAGGATAACAATTGAATCAAGGATAAAAGCTAGTTTATTCAAGTGAATGAAAAAAACAAACCATCCCACAGTTATCATTTCTAAAAAGACATGGCACATTTTTCAATACTTTTAAAGCCCGAGTGATTGATTCATTACATTATTGCTATCTGAAAGCGTGTTTCCCTTTATACCCGATAATTCAGAACCAATACAGGAACAACAAATCAATAGCAAGTATAAATATTGCATAATCGCTGCTTAATGCCTGCCTTCCTCCATTACAAATGCATTCTCTTTGGTCCAACATCATGCCTTTTAGGCCTCCGAGTCCAAGGTAAATCGAATCAAACCTTTAGCTTTCTCTTTAAGAATTAAACCAAACAGAATACAAGTATTTAAATTTGTATCCACTTAGAAGTAGTGCTGAGCGATTAGTGCTTTTTGAGGTCGGTTCGGTTTCATTTCAATTCTTAAACAATAATCCCGGTTTTCGATTTCGATAATACATTAAATGCATTATGTGGGTTGAATGCGGTAACACAGAATAAAACAATCATTAAAAGTCCAATGATGGTAGTGACTGCCCATAACTGCTTATCACTTATTAACCATCATTTATTCACATTACTTAAAAAAAATATTTGAGTTGTGTATATTACATTTGTTTTATTTTGATTATTTTTTGTTTTATTATTTTATGACAATTAAAAAATATATATTAGTCAACCTCTCTATAGAGCTTCTGCTTATGCTGTCTGAGAAAATCACAATTTTAGTAGTTCTTCAAAGTAAATAAGGCATACTTTTGTAGCTGCTGAATACCAATCACTTAGATAATGTATTTTCAGACAGATACCTTGCGAAGCAACTGCTCTCTATCCCTCTCGATCGCGCGTTCTTCTGTCTCAAGTAGGATTATGGTCATGGTAGTTAATTACCACGTTTTCTGCACTAAACAATGTAAAATATTGTCCGGTTGAAAACTACAACTCCCTACTACATTGCAGTTCGGGCTTGATCTGGTTTATCTCTAGAGAAAATGTGCATAAAGGGAATTAAAAATATTGAACCGACATTGGTCAATTGGTCATTTAGAAATGTTGTTTAATTGCTCAGCACTACTTAGAAGTCCAGTAAACATTGTGCACATAGTTAAAACGGTCCCACAGGATACACAATCAAGTCATAGTAATGTCTAGACAACAATATCAAATCAATGTGGAAAGTAGAGATCTTTGGTCAACATAGACACAATGCAAGGGATCTGCTTTTTGGCAGTAAAGCCAGGCATGTTGGAGACAGACTCGAAGTCAAGTGCCACCATGTGGTTGACACGTGTCATGATCTGCATGATCTCCAGCTGTTGGCCGTACCTTTGTAACATCTCACAGAGGGCCTGCACGAACCAGGAGCCCTTCTGGGTGTTCCTCCAGGAGTAGTAGCCTATGGGGAGGCACGGACGTCACAAACCAATCAGACCAACCAATCACTGTAGTAATGTTGTACATTGCTACAACCTCTCTAAAGCACATACAGTGGTACATGGTCGTTTTTGTACATGGTACAGTGCAATTACCATACAAGTATATATTGCTATAGTAGTAGGCTTATAGTCTACTGTCATACATGTTTGCAGTTTGTGTGTAAAAGTTATAACATATATCAGTTGTAAGTACTATGTAACATACCAATGTACCATGTAAATGTAACATATGTAGTATGCATGACTGCAGACGTTTTTGTCTCAATACCAAATAATTTCTTGGAAACAATTAAGTAACTTACTGCGATTGTTTTCGATTAAAATGGTGATGTCACTAGGCTGGCAAAATTCTATCCACCAAAACTTTTCAAACAGCTCTTACACTAAAAAGGGCATTATGATTTTCACAATTTCACAGTTACTACAACCTAAGTGTGGAAATAAATATTTACAAAATCATGTTTTTGACTGCCATGGGCCTTTAAAGTATATCAAAGTGGGGCATTAATAAAACAGGGTTAATTAATAAACAGGGTTTATTACCTGGGGCTGTAGAATAAGCGTAGAGAAAGTCTGCCTCAACAGGAATCCTCTCTGTAGTGTCATCAGCAACGGCGTCTGTCTCTATGCCACCATCCAGGTTATCGCCACGGCACGCCTACTCACCAGGTCCACAGGAAGGATCAGGGGTTAAGGGTCAGGGGAAGATAGTCTACTCTTAGCAATGTACCACTGAATATCAGTCATGCAAATACATGTTCATCACTTCAGTACAGAAATTTTGAGCAGGCAGCTAAAACCTTACAGTACCTGGATGAAGAAGAGTTTGGGCTTGCCCACCAGCGTTTTGCAGCGGTCGCCCCTAAAGAGGCCAGTGAGCTTCTTGAGTTCTACATTGCCATCTGTGCCATAGAAGAACCCCTCTTCTCCATGGCTCAGCATCACACACACAAAGGAGGCCGACTGGCTGTGGTCGTCTTGAGACACTGAAAATGTCACACACGCGCACACAGTGGCTCTTGAAGTCAATCAAACTTAACATTAAAAAGAGATTTCCAGATTTGCCAGATGTCACATCACTACTACCAACACTAGTGCAACTTATTTGTAGACAATCAGAAAGAAACTTCTCAAATGACTCCACAAAGAAAGACAATCTAACTCGGACACTCACATCACAACTGCTGAGCTTACCTTTGGAAAGCAGCTGTTGTATCTGTTGCACAGTCTGGTCATTGGCAACCTTCACTTTGTACCCCAAACTCGAGAACACTTTGATCGCATGTCCTGCATCCACGTCTGTTCCATTGCGAAAGCTCATTCCTTAAAGGGAAATAACCAATGAAGTGTATATAAAAAAAATCGGACATACCATCATAACCTGAACAAGTGAAATGGACAAAAATACATCGTACAAACTTAGGCCTACCTGTTTGCTTGTCAAAGTTCTTGTTGTTGATGATGACACACTGACCAAGGCTGGGGTAGTTCATCTTATATGTGTACATGTCAGCCGGAGGCTTAGCGTCTACTTCAGGATTCTCTGTCGTAAACCTTTGCACTGAGGGACTGCCCAGCCTGGAGCAAAAGGAAAAAGTTCCTTTTAACACTGAATCGGCTGCGGCACAGTGGGCGGACAATAACACATTGCAGGAGTCCTTGCAGAGTGATTAAAACGTCTACATGCACTTTTCACTGTCCATGTTAAACTGGCTCCACAGGTACATTGAAAATGCATGTTGTTTGGCTGACATGCTTGAAGGCGCAATGACAGCAGGTTTTGGCTTATGATCAGACACGCAATGTCACATTGCATTCTAATCCAGCTGAGAGAATAATTTGTCCAACATTATTCAGGGATAACATGATGTTAAAAGATGCATTCACAGAATGTGACAGCTGATAGAACTATGTAAAAAGAGGCTCACTCGCCCAGTGCATGCCACCCAAATGGGTATCTAAATAAAAAATCAGAGTGCAAACTAATAGAATAAAATACAGTGCCTTCAAAAACTATTCGCACCCCTTGATCTTTTCCAGGTTTTGTTGTGTTACAGCATGAATTTAAAATACATTGAATTGAGATGTTTTGTCACTGGTCTACACACAATACCCAATAATGTCAAAATGGTATGATGTTTTTCAAAATGTTTACAAATTAATAAAATATGAAAAGCAGAAATGTCTTGAGTCAATAAGTATTCAAAACATTTGCTTAACAAGTCACATAAGTTGCATGGACTTACTATGTGCAGTAATAGTGTTTAACATGATTTTTAATGACTGCCTCATCTCTTTACCCCACACATACAATTATCTGTAAGGTCCCTCAGTCGAGCAGTACATTTCAAACACAGATTCAACCACAAAGACCAGGGAGGTTTTTCTAATGCCTTGCAAAGGGCACCTATTGGTAGATGGGTAAAAAAAAAGCAGACATTGAATATCCCTTTGAGCATGGTGAAGTTATTAATTACACTTTACATGGTGTATCAATACACCCTTTCACTACAAAGATACAGTCATCCTTCCT
Source organism: Salmo trutta (assembly GCF_901001165.1). Classification (NCBI taxonomy): domain Eukaryota; kingdom Metazoa; phylum Chordata; class Actinopteri; order Salmoniformes; family Salmonidae; genus Salmo; species Salmo trutta. Next base: position 10,214,355 of record NC_042983.1, on the reverse strand, counting down.
AACTCATTTGCCAGAGAGGAAGGAAACTGCTTAGGGATTTCACCATGAGGCCAATGGCTGTGATGAGAGAAAACTGAGGATTGATCAAAAACATTGGTAACTACTCCACAATACTGACATAATTGACAGAGTGAAAAGAAGGAAGTCTGTACTGAATACAAAATACTTACAAAACATGCTTCCTGTTTGCAACAAGGCAAAAAAGTAATATTGCAAAAAATGGAGCAAAGCAATTCACTTTTTGTCCTGAATACAAAGTGTTATATTTGGGGCAAATCCAACACAACACATAACTGAGTACCACTCTCCATATCTTCAATCTTAGTGGTGGCTGCATCATGTTATCGGTATGCTTGTAACGTTAAGGACTGGGGAGTTTTTCAGGATAAAAAATAAATGGAATGGAGCTAAGCACAGGCAAAATCCTAGAGGAAAACCTGGTTCATTCTGCTTTCCACCAGACACTGGGAGAAAAATTCACAAAATCTAAAGTGGAGTTACTTACCAAGAAGACAGTGAATGTTCCTGAAAATCTATGGTAAGACCTGCAAATTGTTGTCTAGCAATTATCATCAACCAATTTGACAGATCTTGAAGAATTTTGAAAATAATAATAGGCAAATGTTGCACAATCCAGGTGTGGAAAGTTCTTAAGATGTAGCCAGAAGGATTCACAGCTGTATTCGCTGCTAAAGGTGCTTCTACAACGTATTGACTCAGGGATGTGAATACATATGTAAATACATATTGGATATTTCTGTATTTAATTTTCAGTAAATTTGCAAACATAAAAAATAAATGTTTCATTGTCATTTCGGAGCATTGTGTGTAGATGGGTGACAAAAATGCCCACCCTCTATTCTTTGGGTAGCTGAAAGGGTTGACATGAGAAATGCATTGCCTTACCCTTGTGCAGCTATCCCTTTGGCATCCACCAAATCAGACATGGTATCAGTCTCAGTAGCGCAATCACTCTTACAACATTTATAGTTGTACTGAAAGAGAAAATAAGAAGTTAATAATCACACACACACACACACACACACACACGTTCCAAAGTTGAATCCTCACAGGAGCCAAGCCATAATCTAAGTCAACTAAATAAGTTAACCTGCTATCAACTGTGGTTCAATAGTGAATGTAGCTAGCCATTTCTTTTTACAGTAGTACTGTTAGATATTATGACATGTAACACCAGCTAAATAACTAGCTAGTATGCTAACGTTAATAGCTAGCTAACGTTAGTACGTTAGTTACCAAAGTCTGTGTAGCTAACTTGTAGTAACTTTCAGTTAGCTAGCTAGCTACTCTTATCAAATTTAGCTGGGACTGTTACGGTAGCTAGTATATATATATATATATAACGTTACAAAGTAGCAGAAACGTCGTAAGTTAATGTTAACGTTACCAATTTGAAAGTGAAACGTTTCCTGTTCTTGTGTATATTACAGTACATTACATAAGGTATCAATGAAAGGTGTAAAATCTTTAAACATAATTACTTTGCATTAAGGCGTTGAAATACACCGGCGAGGGAGTCAACGTGAAGATTTCTCCGCAACTAAACAAGGTTATCTGATACTTGTTCATGTGTTGTCAACGAAAAACATAGCTTACGCGTCATTGTGCAAAGCAGCCAATCAAACACCGTAGTTTATTTCCTGTGTGGACGTCATAAAGGACACACCTTGACCAAAGCCGATCTTAACGTTTCCAGAATGGTGTGACTTTCCTGAGAATGAGGCAGGCAGGTAAAGACAAGCGAAAGATGGCGGAAGCGGATGAGGGGGTTTTGAATACAATGGCGGTAGAATCAAGGAGAATTGGAGTATTGTCCAAAAGAGTGGAAAACGTTGCAAAATAGTGTACAGTGATGAGAATGACCTTTCGTATCTAGTAGGAGTACGGTTTGTTAATGAGGAGCAATTGAGCAGAGTACCAATCTTGAAAAAACCCATTTGAGTTATCTAACTGGTGGAGAGAGTTCTGGGTAAAGTGAAGGTTGTAAGGATCTTGAGAGGCTGGCTTGTTTTGTCGTGTGTGTCTCTTCGGAACAGGGCACCCCTCAAGGGGGTTATATCTGTCGTCTCGTGGGCAGTCGATTTTGAAGAGATTAAAAATATTCCTGGAGTGATTGAAGCACGTCGGGCGAATCGTGTGGTGAATGGTGAAGAGTCTATCTGTTCTTTTGTTTTTTGATATGGAGTCTCTCTACTCAAGTGCAGTTAGCATATATTAACTAGGGAGTCCGAGTGTCACGTCCTGACCAGTAAAAGGGGTTATTTGTCATTGTAGTTTGGTCAGAGCATGGCAGGGGTTGTTTGTTTTGTGTGTTTTGGGGTTTTGGTTCTGTTATCTATTTCTATGTTTATTTCTAGTTTTCTATGTTGTTGTTTTTTGCAATGACCTCCAATTAGAGGCAGCTGGTTGTCGTTGTCTCTAATTGGAGGCCATATTTAGTTGTGTTTGATTCACTTGTGTTCTGTGGGTGGTTGTTTTCCTGTATAGCCTGTGTTGCCTTACGGAACTGTTTCGTCATTTGTTTATTTAGTTTAAGTGTTTTCTTTAAATAAATTAAGAAGATGAGGACTTTACCCGCTGCACCTTGGTCCAATCCTTACGACGCCCGTGACACCGAGCATTTATCCCAAGACCAATGCAGTGTGATCAGTGTAAAGCTGTTGGTCATGTAGCAAATGTTTACAGAAGGGAGAAGCGGAGATGTCCAAGTTGTGGAAAGGATCATTATTATGTGTTATAAAAGTGATGAATATGTGACTTGATGCCATGTCTTCTGAATGCCCCATAAGGGTGAATGAGAATCAGGTGGCCAAAGTCAGGGTTTTACAGAGCATTTCCTATGCAGCAGCTGTAAAAAGGGTTGAGGGTTTGAATGGCATACCAGAAGAGTCCATGGTAGTGGATAGGCCTACACTGCAGGATACAGGGGTTGCCTTTCACCAGCAGGATCCTGACATTTTAAAGGTTAAGAAGGTGGACTTTGTGGCATTTATAGCTATGGTAATTAATGGCACTGCCAAGGTGGAGAGAAGGTCCAGGAAGATAGAAATTGTGATTGCGCCAGAGCGTTTCCTGGAGCTGAAAGATTTTTCAGTGCATGCAATATTGGCACAAGCTGTACCAAGCTGTATCATGTCCTACAGCCTGAGAAGGGAGATAGGGAGAACTAAAAGTAGGAAGAAGTGGTAGTTTTGTTTATTTTGGCAATGTACTATTTTTATTAGGGTGGATTAAGTTAGTTTCACTATTACGTATGGATTTATTTATATACCTAACAGCTAATCAAAGGGCTACCCAGACACCTCTTTTACGCTGCTGCTACTCTCTGTTTATTATCTATGCGTAGTCACTTTAACTCTACCTACATGTACATTAATTACGTAGACTAACCGGTGCCCCCGCACATTGACTCTGTACCGGTACCCCCTGTATATAGCCTCACTATTGTTATTTTACTGCTGCTGTTTAATTATTTAATTTCAATTTTTTTACTTATCTATTTTAAACTTTTTCTTAAAACTACATTGTTGGTTAAGGGCTTGTAAGTAAGCATTTCACTGTAAGGTCTACACCTGTTGTATTTGGCTCATGTGACAAATACAATTTGATTGTAGTGAAGAAAAATTAAACTACAGATACCCCAAAAAATTACTTTAAAGTATTTTTACTTAAGTACTTTACACCACTGGATAAGGTACTCATTACTCAAACATATATTTAAAAACCCATAGGCTGACCTTACTTGAGAAAGGTTATATACATTCTCAAAAGGACCATTTATAAATAGTGCATAATCAACATTTTAAACAACTGTAGCATAATTCATATCTGATACAACCAATAAAGTATCTTAAACTTTTATGAACATACAGTATAACTGGAGAACATAGAGTGTCAAACTACTGTACTTGATAAGAGCATTTATATCTCCCCCTCAAAGTTTCATTGTCACGTTCCTCTTCGTCAGAAGATATGTTGAAATCGCTGTCGGAAAAAGTGGACCAATATGCAGCGGATTGCGTGCTCATCATAATTTATTATAATGTGAACACCACGAACAAAACAAGAAAACAATGACCGACAGGAACAGTATAGCAGGCTACACACGTATAGCAGTGCTAAAACAACTACCCACAAACAAGACCAAACACACCCTAATATATAGGACTCCCAATCAAAGGCAACTAGAAAACACCTGCCTTCAATTGAGAGTCCATACCCCAATTAACTAACATAGAAACAGAACAGATAGAAAACCCATAGAAACACAAACATAGAAAAGAAACCCAAAATCCCGGAATACATAAACTCTGCCACGTCCTGACCAAATTACAATAACAAATAATCCTCTATACTGGTCAGGACGTGACATTCATTGCCAGGATTATTAATTTACACCAGGAATGGACAACTTTGATGAGGGTGGTGGCACAAAAAAATCTGAACTCATGAGGGGCTGCAGTGGCCGGAGGATCTGCATACCCACATCCATACCTACACATGCAGTCAGAGCCGTCCCTAGCCTTTTGGGGACCTTATTAAGCAACATTTTATTGGGGGGCCCCGCACCGTTCAAGCTACATTTTTTGTGCCCCCCCCTTTGAAAGCGGGAAGAAAAAAATAATGATATTTTAGAGTTCATTTCTTGAAATTCTACAAATGTTGCCATGTTGCTTAGATAAAATGTTGCGGTTTTAAAGCAAGTTTGCTGCAATTCTACACATTTTGCCTTGGGCTCGGAGAGGAGATTTAGCAATTTTATAACTCATTTCATGCAATTCTACTCATTTTGTATTTGTATTTATTATGGATTCCTATGGATCCTGGGGTCCAGCAAAATTAAGGCAGTTAAATACCATTTTCATAAAATTACAATGCATTTCACAACACATTAAGTGTGTGCCCTCAGGCCACTACCCTACTACCACATATCTACAACACATAATCCATGTGTACGTGTGTGTACAGTGCATATTTTATTATGTTTGTGTGTATGCGTATCTGTGCCTGTGTGTCTCTTCACTGTCTGTGAGTCATTTCACAGTCCCCGCTGTTCTTTAAGGTGTATTTTTATCTGTTTTTTAAAATCTGATTTTACTGCTTGCATGAGTAACTTGATGTGCAATAGAGTTCCATGAAGTCATGGCTTAATGTAGTACTATGTGCCTCCCATAGTCTGTTCTGGACTTGGGGACTGTGAAGAGGCCTCTGGTGGCATGTCTTGTGAGGTATGCATGGGTGTCTGAGCTGTGTGCTAGCAGTTTAAATGGACAGCTTCGTGCATTCAACATGTCAATACTTCTCACAAATACAAGTATTGATGAAGTCAGACTCTCCTCTACTTGGAGCCAGGAGAGATTGACATGCATATTGTTATTATCTCTGTGTACATTTAGGGGCTAGCCATGCTGCCCTGTTCTGGGACAATTGTAATTTTCCCAAGTCCCTCTTTGTGACACCTGACCACAAGACTGGACAGTAGACCAAGTGCAACAATACTAGGGCCTGTAGGACCTGCCTTGTTGATAGGCAGAGCAGGGCTTTATTATGGACAGACATCTTCCTATCTTAGCAACTGTTGCGTCAATATGTTTTGACCATGACAGGGTAGCTCCAAGCAGTTTAGCATCCTCAACTTGCTCAATTTCCACATTATTCATTACAAGATTTAGATGAGGTTTAGGGTTTAGTGAATGATTTGTCCCAAATACAACGTTTTGAGTTTTTGAAATATTTAGGACTAAGTTATTTATTGCCACCCATTCTTAAACTGACTGCATCTCTTTGTTAAGTGTTTCAGTGATTTCTGTGGATGCCAAAGGGGTTTCTGTGGTAGCTGGCCTGGATAGTGTTCAGTCATCAGCATACATAGACACACAAGGTATAATCAGAGCCAGTGGCAGGTCATTAGTAAATATTGAAAACAGTAAGGAGCCGAGACTCTGACTCTACCCGATTTATGTTTGAGAGGCTTCCATTAAAGCATACTCTCTGTGTTTTGTTAGACAGGTAACTCTCGATCCACAATATAGCAAGGGATGTAAAGCCATAACACATAACACAGCAGCAGATTATGATTCATACTGTCAAAAGCTGCACTGAAGTGTAACAAAACAGCTCCCACAATCTTTTTATTATACATTTATCTCAGCCAATCATCAGTCATTTTTGTCAAGTGCTGTACATGTCGAATGCCCTTCTCTATAAGCGTGCTGAAAATCTGTTGTTCATTTGTTTACTGTGAAATAGCATTGTACCTGGTCAAACACTATTTTTTCCTGAAGTTTACTAACTTTTCTACGAGTGAGTTCCAAATATCTATAACTGTCGCCCCTGCTTGAGTTTTTTCATGCACGTGATGTCAGAATGCTCTCACTGTTCCAAAATGTGATTGTTATGCACAGGACAGTTACCCACGCTGCCCTCAAACCAAGGCACGCTGCCTGCTAATTATCTATAGGCTGTTTCAACTTGTCAATTTCTAATTATTTTCTAACAAGTTGTATTTTCTAACAACAGTTTGAATTGAGGTGTGATCCGCCTTCTCGTTAATTCACATAAGAAGTAGCCCATTTCACTGCGGACCATTTATGTTTGAGGCTTTACTGAGCCAGACAAACTTCGAGAGCCCAAGCACTTCCCTAGTTTTTCCCGAGATCAAGATTGCGCATCTCTAGTCAGAACAGGCCTTGCACAAAGGTTTTTCCCCAGCACATTTTCTGGCTGGCGCCCGCATTGCCTTCCTTACAAATTGGACTTTGGACATGTGTGCGTAACTATCAAAGTAAGTGGCTTATTTTCTGTATATTGTGTTGTCGTTTCTGCTGTAGCACACCGATGTATGGATCATAATGTCACGTTCTGTGGCACTCCGCAGAAGGAGCAGTCATCCATGGGAATTAATGGAATTCTACAATATTTCAATGAAATGTTTCAAGGACAAAATTTCATGTATTTAAATATTTTTTTGTTCTAGAGGGGAAAGTAACTTAAGTACTCTAACAATTCTACTTTATGAAAAATGTTATTGTTCTGTTTACCTCACACAATATAATATAATAAGTATGCATTAATGGGTATGTAGTAGAATAAATGTGGCATAAACAAATGTAGACATTAGTAAATGCATTTCTATAGCTTCCAAAATCTTTTATACAATGGAGGAGTAGTACAAAATGGAGGTGCAATGGCTTTAAAACAGTGCCTCTTGACAGTCATCTAGTGTATCATTGGGTTCAACAAAGGTTTTCACTCAAGGTGATGCATTTTTTTTGGTGTGAACTATCTAAATGCTCTGTTATGAAGTCGTGGTAATTTTTACCCACATTCATATATGAAGTAAATGTTCATAGAAAACATGAGCTGGCCCAGAGTAATAGCCTATTTTTTAAAATACAAGGTTATGGCCTCTACCCAGGGACCTAACCTATCCTTTGTAGATAATTTAGGTTAGGCTATTAAAATAATTTCTCTATTTCCATCATACAAACATATGGTGGTAACCTGTGAAAGAATTGCTCAACTAATTCAAACATCCTCAAATACAGTACTGATATTAAATATTTGATCCATATCTTACACTAGATGGCTGTATTATAAGAGAACAGAATCCATGCATTGCATTGGGTACGTTTGTGGCCCATTCCAATATGTGTATTTTAGAGTTCCGTATTAAATGGTGATCAGGACTGTGTATTAGGATGCCGTAAGTGTCAAGGTGTGCGCCTCTGGTGGAGAAGTCAGGTGCAGGAGAGCAGAGAGTTGTGAACAGGCGCACACTTTATTAAGGCAGAGGCAATAAAACAGACAGACACCACTGCGTCAAAACCTCCAGCCAAAGGTAAAAGTGCAATGCGCGAAACAGTCACAAAAATTGAGCAAATGTTGTACAATAAACATCCCTCGAAAAGCCACGGACTAACGGGAAAAAACCCAGCCTGGCGAGTACACACAAACACGCAACAAAAACAATTTCACACAAAAACATGGGGGGGAACAGAGGAATAAATACATGCAGTGTGATTAGGGAATGTAAACCAGGTGTGCAGGGAACAAGACAAAACAAATGGAAAAATGGAGCGGCGATGGCTAGAAAGCCGGTGACGTCGACCGCCGAACGCCACCCGAACAAGGAGAGGAGCCGACTTTGGCGGAAGTCGTGACAGTAAGTGTTGTTTGATAGTGAAATTGTCTGCACAGATATTTGGTTTGAACTTTTCTTCGCTTATGAATAAACATACAACCATTTCATATGTGTACTCTTTCAAAAAACGTTATTTCCTGTCTTTGGGTCTCACCATTATGTAGTCTATTCTAATTGAAATTGTATAATTGCTGACCTGGTCTAGTGCCCATGACCTCTCTTTCTGTTTTTCTTTCTCTGCTAAAGCTTACCTATTCCTTAAATACCTGCGTTGAGGACTCTGTTGTTCACTCCCATGTTCAGTCTAAATGCCCTGGCCTGCACTACTTCCATCCTGTCCTTGCTCCTGTAGTGATGTGATGTATCATCTGGCTAATGCTTCTGCAGAGAAGTGCCCCAATGATATATGGTTATGGTCTATAGAGGAAACCGGAAAATAAACACACACACACCATGAGTAGAAAACAGAAAGAGTGCCTGGGAGGATGGATTGAGGGGGAGAAAATAAGCCATTTATCTTTCTAACAGGAGGACCACCATATTTGAGTCTACCCCTATTGTTATTATTGGGTGTTGTTGTTCTTTGTTGGGAGTTCGTATAGTGATTACATGCACCGATAGGTCTGTCGACCATCCCTGTCTGTGTACAACTCTTTCATCACAGTAGTTCCTCATTTTTACATTGTTCACTGACTGCCCCCCAAACAGGTTAACCAACAGCAACGGGGACGCTGGCACTTTACTCTATTACTTCCAATCACATTTTTAAATTGGCCTGGACTATGAATTGGTAATGACGTTGTACTGTGTATGTATTGTAAGTTGAAGGTCTGGGAGCTGTTGTGGGTGTTGTGAACGCGGCCATAGGAGCATTGGTTTGTTGCGTCCCAAATGTGCACTAATTTTATGGGCCCTGGTAAAAAGTAATGCAAAATATAGGGAATAGGGTGCCATTTGGGATGCAGCAAAGATCTCAGAAATCAAAATGGATAGACATCAGAAATAGAGGAAGGCCAGGAATAAAAGCGAACAAAATATAACTATTTTAAAATAGATTGTGTCCGTGAAATGTATAAAGTATGTATAAGCTGGAAGTAGAAGCCTAAGTGTTATTGTTTATTAGTTTACTCCAACTAAGGGTGGGGTGGTAGAGTTTGCTGGGAATAATAAAGGAAATTATATTTTAAAAAAGATACGTGTGTGTATATGTGTGTATATATATACATATATTTGAATGTATATTTGAATGTGTATATATATATATGTTAGCATGTTATATATATATATATATATATATATATATATATACTGCTCAAAAAAATAAAGGGAAATCAAATATATATATATATATATATATAAAAAATAAAGGGAACACTAAAATAACACATCCTAGATCTGAATGAATTAAATAATCTTATTAAATACTTTTTTCTTTACATAGTTGAATGTGCTGACAACAAAATCACACAAAAATAATCAATGGAAATCCAATTTATCAACCCATGGAGGTCTGGATTTGGAGTCACACTCAAAATTAAAGTGGAAAACCACACTACAGGATGATCCAACTTTGATGTAACGTCCTTAAAACAAGTCAAAATGAGGCTCAGTAGTGTGTGTGGCCTCCACGTGCCTGTATGACCTCCCTACAACGCCTGGGCATGCTCCTGATGAGGTGGCGGATGGTCTCCTGAGGGATCTCCTCCCAGACCTTGACTAAAGCATCCGCCAACTCCTGGACATTCTGTGGTGCAATGTGGCGTTGGTGGATGGACCGAGACATGATGTCCCAGATGTGCTCAATTGGATTCAGGTCTGGGGAACGGGCGGGCCAGTCCATAGCATCAATGCCTTCCTCTTGCAGGAACTGCTGACACACTCCAGCCACATGAGGTCTAGCATTGTCTTGCATTAGGAGGAACCCAGGGCCAACCGCACCAGCATATGGTCTCACAAGGGGTCTGAGGATCTCATCTCGGTACCTAATGGCAGTCAGGCTACCTCTGGCGAGCACATGGAGGGCTGTGCGGCCCCCCAAAGAAATGCCACCCCACACCATGGCTGACCCACCGCCAAACTGGTCATGCTGGAGGATGTTGCAGGCAGCAGAACGTTCTCCACGGCGTCTCCAGACTCTGTCACATCTGTCACGTGCTCAGTGTGAACCTGCTTTCATCTGTGAAGAGCACAGGGCGCCAGTGGCGAATTTGCCAATCTTGGTGTTCTCTGGCAAATGCCAAACGTCCTGCACGGTGTTGGGCTGTAAGCACAACCCCCACCTGTGGACGTCGGGCCCTCATACCACCCTCATGGAGTCTGTTAATGACCGTTTGAGCAGACACATGCACATTTGTGGCCTGCTGGAGGTCATTTTGCAGGGCTCTGGCAGTGCTCCTCCTGCTCCTCCTTGCACAAAGGCGGAGATAGCGGTCCTGCTGCTGGGTTGTTGCCCTCCTACGGCCTCCTCCACGTCTCCTGATGTACTGGCCTGTCTCCTGGTAGCGCCTCCATGCTCTGGACACTACGCTGACAGACACAGCAAACCTTCTTGCCACAGCTCGCATTGATGTGCCATCCTGGATGAGCTGCACTACCTGAGCCACTTGTGTGGGTTGTAGACTCTGTCTCATGCTACCACTAGAGTGAAAGCACCGCCAGCATTCAAAAGTGACCAAAACATCAGCCAGGAAGCATAAGAACTGAGAAGTGGTCTGTGGTCACCACCTGCCGAACCACTCCTTTATTGGGGGTGTCTTGCTAATTGCCTATAATTTCCACCTGTTGTCTATTCCATTTGCACAACAGCATGTGACATTTATTGTCTATCAGTGTTGCTTCCTAAGTGGACAGTTTGATTTCACAGAAGTGTGATTGACTTGGAGTTACATTGTGTTGTTTAAGTGTTCCCTTTATTTTTTTGAGCAGTGTATGAATACAGATAACTTTTACTGAGCAGGTGGGACTTGAAATATTGATTTAATTGACTGACATCCACTTATTTACTATGGGAGCCCAGGAGAGCACACTAGATCTTCCTTATTGGCTAGCTCCAGGCTAGAAGATATGGGCCTTCAGGGTGTCAGAGTTGTTGATTTTATGACAGACGTGATAGAAATCAATACTCTATATTGGATATAAAGCCTGTGTCTGTACTCTGTGTGAGGCTAAATCCTCTTTTAGCCAGAAAATCACCAACATTGATTGCTTCCATACCACTCCATCCACACTGACGTGTTTAGGTTATCATCCATGTTGTCATGTCAACATAATCATGTAGTATCAAAGATAAACAGCTGGTTTACTTAATACTCACATACGAATGTAGCCTAGCTGTCCTGCTACTCTGTTACTTTGCTAAGATCCATAATTGCACACTAGGAATCTGACTCCCCTGCCTGTTCGTTTTGGAATTTAACAATGATTGAATGTATTTATTTCACAGCTGAAGAGGAGGTGAAGAGAGTGAGCGAGAGAGAGATAAGGAGGAGAGAGTGAGAGCGAGAGAGAGATAAGGAGGGGAGACAGTGAGAGAGAGGGAAAGTGAAAGTGTGAGCAAGCCAGACAGAGGAGATTGAGAGGAGAGAGCAAGAGAGAGAGGAGATAAGAGGGGAGGGAGGGAGAGAGAGACATAATGGAACAGCTGGCTTGTGTGGAGCCACAGCCATGGACAAAAACAATGCCTTTGTCTTGTTCGCCAGAGAGCAGTTTTAATCACAAAAGGGCTTGCATGCATTGTGTTGCTACCATTACAACTTTTATCCTGTGTTTTATTTCCGTAGAGTGGGCTGCAACCCCCAAAAACTTGCTCTGTCTAGGCCTACCTGCACTCACCTGCGCTGTCTAGACTGCCCCAATAATTACTCGTTGTCACGTTCTGTTGCATAATTAAACAAGTGTGTCAACAGCAGGATACCCTCGGATTAAAATTCAACATGCCTGGCTCTAGATTACACCCATCTATACATACTTTACATTGTTTGTGAGATCAGACATAATATCACTATTTCAGCCATTGCCCAGTGGTGTAAATTACTTAAGTAAAAATACTTAAAATGACTACTTAAATCGTTTTTGGGGGTACCTGTACTTTAGTATTTATATTTTTGACAACTTTTACAAAAGAAAATAATGTACTTTTTACTCCATACATTTTCCCTGACACCCAAAAGTGTTCATTACATTTTGAATGTTTAGCAGGACAAGAACATTGTAATATTCACACACTTATCAAGAGAATAGCCCTGGTCATCCTTACTGACTGTGATCTGGCGGACTCACTAAGCAAACCTGATTCGTTTGTAAATTATGTGTTTAAGTGGCTATACCTTAAAAACATTTTTTTTTTAAATGGTGCTTTCTAGTTTGCTTAAAATAAGGAATTTGAAATGATTTATACTTTACTTTTGATACTTACAGTGCCTTCAGAAAGTATTCACACCCCTTGACTTTTTCCACATTTTGTTGTGTTACAAAGTGGGATTAAAATGGATCTAATTGTCATTTGTTTGTCAAAGATCTACACAAAATACTTGAATGTCAAAATGAAAGAAAAATTCTAACACATACACATACAGTGGGGAGAACAAGTATTCGATACACTGCTGATTTTGCAGGTTTTCCTACTTACAAAGCATGTAGAGGTCTGTAATTTTTATCATAGGCACACTTCAACTGTGAGAGACGGAATCTTAAACAAAAATCCAGAAAATCACATTGTATGATTTTTAAGTAATTAATTAGCATTTTATTGCATGACATAAGTATTTGATACATCAGAAAAGCAGAACTTAATATTTGGTACAGAAACCTTTGTTTGCAATTACAGAGATCATACGTTTCCTGTAGTTCTTGACCAGGTTTGCACACACTGCAGCAGGGATTTTGGCCCACTCCTCCATACAGACCTTCTCCAGATCCTTCAGGTTTCGGGGCTGTCGCTGGGCAATACGGACTTTCAGCTCCCTCCAAAGATTTTCTATTGGGTTCAGGTCTGGAGACTGGCTAGGCCACTCCAGGACCTTGAGATGCTTCTTACGGAGCCACTTCTTAGTTGCCCTGGCAGTGTGTTTCGGGTCGTTGTCATGCTGGAAGACCCAGCCACAACCCATTTTCAATGCTCTTACTGAGGGAAGGAGGTTGTTGGCCAAGATCTTGCGATACATGGCCCCATCCATCCTCCCCTCAATACGGTGCAGTCGTCCTGTCCCCTTTGCAGAAAAGCATCCCCAAAGAATGATGTTTCCCCCGCCATGCTTCACGGTTGGGATGATGTTCTTGGGGTTGTACTCATCCTTCTTCATCCTCCAAACACGGCGAGTGGAGTTTAGACCAAAAAGCTCTATTTTTGTCTCATCAGACCACATGACCTTCTCCCATTCCTCCTCTGGATCATCCAGATGGTCATTGGCAAACTTCAGACGGGCCTGGACATGCGCTAGCTTGAGCAGGGGGACCTTGCGTGCGCTGCAGGATTTTAATCCATGACGGCATAGTGTGTTACTAATGGTTTTCTTTGAGACTGTGGTCCCATCTCTCTTCAGGTCATTGACCAGGTCCTGCCGTGTAGTTCTGGGCGGATCCCTCACCTTCCTCATGATCATTGATGCCCCACGAGGTGAGATCTTGCATGAAGCCCCAGACCGAGGGTGATTGACCGTCATCTTGAACTTCTTCCATTTTCTAATAATTGCACCAACAGTTGTTGCCTTCTCACCAAGCTGCTTGCCTATTGTCCTGTAGCCCATCCCAGCCTTGTGAAGGTCTAAAATTTGATCCCTAATGTCCTTACACAGTTCTCTAGTCTTGGCCATTGTGGAGAGGTTGGAGTCTGTTTGATTGAGTGTGTGGACAGGTGTCTTTTATACAGGTAACGAGTTCAAACAGGTGCAGTTAATTCAGGTAATGAGTGGAGAACAGAAGGGCTTCTTAAAGAAAAACTAACAGGTCTGTGAGAGCCGGAATTCTTACTGGTTGGTAGGTGATCAAATAAATAAATAAATAAAATGCAAATGAATTACTTAAAAATCATACAATGTGATTTTCTGGATTTTTGTTTTAGATTCCGTCTCTCACAGTTGAAGTGTACCTATGATAAAAATTACAGACCTCTACATGCTTTGTAAGTTGGAAACCCTGCAAAATCGGCAGTGTATCAAATACTTGTTCTCACCACTGTATATATTACATCTTGATTAGATAAGTATTCAACGCCCTGATACATTGCCCTTGTGTTTTAGGTTATTGACCTGGTGAAAAGTGAATTCATCTCCCGTTACGCTTTGTATTCAGGACATAAAGTTAATTTCTTTGCCACATTTTTTGTATTATTAGTTTAGTGCCTTGTTGCAAACAGGATGTGTGTTTTGGAATATTTGTATTCTGTACAGGCTTCCTTCTTTTCACTCTGTCAATTAGGTTAGTATTGTGGAGTAACTACAACGTTGTTGATCCATCCTCAGTTTTCTCCTATTACAGCCATTAAACTCTGTAACTCTGTTTTAAAGTCACCATTGGCCTCATAGTGGAATCCCTGAGAGGTTTCCTTCCTCTCCGGTCACCGAGTTAGGAAGGACGCCTGTATCTTTGTAGTGACTGGGTGTATTGATATACCATCAAAAGATAATTGTATGTGTGGGGCACAGAGATGAGGTAGTCATTCACAACTCATGTTAAAATTCCACGTAAACTATTATATGACTTGTAAAGCACATTTTTACTCTTGAAATTTTTTAGGCTTGACATAAGAATTGGGGTTTTATACTTATTGACTCAAGAAATTTCATATTTTCATTTTTAATTAATTTGTACAAATTTGTAAACATATTTCCACTTTGACGATATGGGTTATTGTGTGTAGACCAGTGACAACATCTAAATGTAATCAATTTAAAATTCAGGCTGTAACTCAACAAAATGTGGAAAAAGTCAAGGGGTGTGTTTACTTTCTGAAGGCACTGTAAGTATACTTTAGCAATTACATTTACTTTTGATACAAAGTATATTTTAGACATTTACTCAAGTAGTATTTTACTGGGTGACTTTCGTTTTTACTTTTCTGTTAAGATATCTTTACTTTTACTCAAGTATGACAATTGGGTACTTTTTCCACCACTGCCATTACCAGGGTGTGTTTGACAGGTCATTGCTAACATTTCTGCGGTCGTAACATTAACGGGAAAAAACAACAGGCAAGAGTATGAGAGAGTCTCAGGAGTAAAATGAAAGCAATCAATCCAGTGAGATTTAAGTTACAAGTGGATTTTACACTCCTCAAACACAGGAAATGGATGGCTGAAAAAGACAGATCCTCAGGTGGTGGGAGCATGCACGTTACTACATAAGGAGGGAATAAATCAAAATGGCAGATGTTAAAAGGACTTTGGTGGTGACATGGAAAACCTCTGGGTGTAGTGTCCTTATCATTGTCATGGTGTTTATGGTACAGGTTTGTGTAACCAGTTACCAGGGAACATATACCCAAAGCCTCCAATGGCAGTTTTGTTTCCATTTAGGTAGTACACCCAGAGAGATTGACAGTCAGGGATGGACTGGCCATCTGGCATTTCAGACAAATGCCAGATGGCCTGGTCCAGTTTTAGCCCAGTGATCCTGTCTCACTTGGGTATTTTATGCAAAATGACCATTATCTAGCTAATAATGGGGACCTCATGGGAAAAAATGCGGCAGTGTGTGGGCCTCAAGGGAAAAAATGTGCCCGGTGTGTTAGAAATGCCAGGGCCATTTTTGGTGCCAGTCCGCTCTTGTTGACAGTGGTTGATTAAGCTGTGTGTGTGTGTGCGTGTGTGTGTGTGTGTGTGTGTGTGTGGTTCCTCATGTATGGTTTCCTCAAGAGAATAAATTACAGCACAAATTGCCTCGTAAATAAGAGTAAATAAGCACCAGCCTCTGTCAGCAGCATCAGCATTCAGTGGGTGTCAGATTAATTCAAAGTGGGATTTCAGGTCTTGATCTTTTAATAGTGCCTTCCCTCCTCCAACAATAAGTTTCAACAAATCAAAGGAGCTTTCGCTACTGACATGTTTAACTATGCCATCCTAGCTGTATTGAGCTAGGTTACGTCCCAAATGGCACCCTATTCCCTAGTGCACCACTTTTGACCAGGACCCATAAGGTTTAATTTATTTAGTCAATTTATTTAGTTCACCTCGTATTAACTTTGTGACGCAACCAAACAAAGCAGTTATTTACAGCGGAGATTCTCTTTGGTCTGTTGCGTAGGTAGGCGACCGTTGGTTTAATGTTCTGTCTGCCATGTATTCATGAAAGAACGTGTCATGTTGTATGTAGCCTATGTGCTATGTCCGCTTGCCTGCGATTCTGTTTTGGAAGGGCAGAGTATTTGAAGCCTAGTATGAATATTCCATCCTTCACCTGTAGATCTCAGGCCGTGGTTAATGGATAGACGAACCAGAGGAAATCCTTTATACTGTGGAGAGGTCTATTGCTTATAGTTTGAGAGAGGATGAGGATGTTAAATCAAATCAAATTGTATTGGTCACATACACATATTTAGCAGATGTTATTGCGGGTGTAGCGAAATGCTTGTGTTCCTTGCTCCAACAGTGCAGTAGTATCTAACAGTTCACAACAAATCAAATCAAATTTTGTTGGTCACATACACATGGCTAGCAGATGTTAATGCAAGTGTAGCGAAGTGCTTGTGCTTCTAGTTCCGACAGTGCAGCAATATCTAACAAGTAATCTAACAATTCCACAGCAACTACCTAATACACACAAATCTAAGTAAAGGAATGGAGTAAGAATATATACATATAAATATATGGATGAACAATGACCGAGCGGCATAGGCAAAATGCAACAGATGGTATAAAATACAGTATAAACATATGAGATAAGTATTGAAAGATATGTAAGCATTATTAAAGTGGCATTATTAACGTGACTTGTGATCCATTTATTAAAGTGGCCAATGATTTCAAGGCTGTATGTACAGGCAGCAGCCTCTCTGTGTTAGTGATGGCTGTTTAACAGTCTGATGTCCTTGAGATAGAAGCTATTTTGATGCACCTGTACTGCTTTGTACCTGTACTGATGCACCTGTGCTGCTAGCTTTGATGCACCTGTACTGACCTCGCCTTCTGGATGGTAGCGGGGTGAACAGGCAGTGGCTCAGGTGGTTGAGGGCAGGTAGTTTGCCCCTGGTGATGCGTTATGCAGACAGCACCACCCTTTGGAGAGCCCTGCGGTTATGGGCGGTGCAGTTGCCGTACCAGGCGGTGATGCAGCCCGACAGGATGCTCTCAATTGTGCATCTGTAAAAGTTTGTGAGGGTTGCGCCTTCTTCACCACACTGTCTGTGTGGGTGGACCATTTCAGTTTGTCTGTGATGTGTACGCCGAATAATTTTCTACCTTCTCCACTGCTTCTTCCTGAAGTCCACAATCATCTCCTCTGTTTTGTTGAAGTTGAGTGAGAGGTTGTTTTCCTGACACCACACTCTGAGTGCCCTCACCTCCTCCCTATAGGCTGTCTCGTTGTTGTTGGTAATCAAGCCTACTACTGTTGTGTCGTCTGCAAACTTGATGATTGAGTTGGAGGCGTTTATTGGCCATTCAGTCATGGGTGAACAGGAAGTACAGGAGGGGGCTGAGCATGCACCCTTGTGGGGCCCCAGTGTTGAGGATCAGCGAAGTAGAGATGTTGTTTCCTACCTTCACCAACTGGAGGCGGCCCGTCAGGAGGTCCAGGATCCAATTGCACAGGGCGGGGTTGAGACCCACGGCCTCAAGCTTAATGATGAGCTTGGAGGGTGCTATGGTGTTGAATGCTGAGCTGTAGTCAATGAACAGCATTCAACATAGGTATTCCTCTTGTCCAGATGGGTTGGGCAGTGTGCGGTGTGATGGTGATTGCATTGTCTGTGGACCTATTGGGGCGGTATGCAAATTGAAGTGGGTCTAGGGTGACAGGTAAGGTGGAGGTGATATGATCCTTGACTAGTCTCTCAATGCACTTCATGATGACAGAAGTGAGTGCTATGGGGCGGTAGTCATTTAGTTAGGTTACCTTTGCCTTCTTGGGTACAGGAACAATGGTGGCCATCTTGAAGCATTTGGGGACAGCAGACTGGGATAGGGAGAGATTGAATATGTCCGTAAACACACCAGCCAGCTGGTCTGCGCATTCTCTGGGCCGGCAGCCTTGCGAGGGTTAACACATTTAAATGACTTTCTCATGTCAGCCACGGAGAAAGAGAGCCCACAGTGCTTGGTAGCGGGCCGCGTCGGTGGCACTGTATTATCCTCAAAGCAGGCAAAGAAGGTGTTTAGTTTGTCTAGAAGCAAGACGTCGGTGTCCGTGGCGTGGCTGGTTTTCTTTTTGTAGTCCGTGATTGTCTGTAGACGCCGCCACATATTTCTCGTGTCTGAGCTGTTGTATTACGACTCCACTTTGTCTCTATACTGACATTTCGCTTGTTTGATTGCCTCGAGGAGGGAATAACTACACTGTTTGTATTCGGCCATATTCCCAGTCACCTTTCCATGCTTAAATGTGGTGGTTCGCGCTTTCAGTTTTGCGCGAATTCCGCTATCTATCCACGTTTTTTGGTTAGGGCAGGTTTTAATAGTCACAGTGGGTACAACATCTCCTATGCACTTCCTTATAAACTCCCTCACCGAATAAGCGTATAAATCGATATTATTCGCTGAGGCTACCCGGAACATGTCCTAGTCCACGTAATCAAAACAATCTTGCAAGTGTGGATTCCGATTGGTCAGACCAGCGTTGAATAGTCCTTATCAGGGTACATCCTGTTTGAGTTTCTGCCTATAGGAAGAGAGAAGCAAATGGAGTTGTGGTCAGATTTGCCGAAGGGAGTGTGGGGGAGGGCCTTGTATCCATTGCGGAAGTTATAGTAGCAGTGATCCAGTGTTTTGCCAGTGCAAGTGCTACAATCAATATGCTGATAGAATTTAGGTTGCCTTGTTCTCAAATTTGCTTTGTTAAAATCACCAGCTACAATAAATGCAGCCTCAGGATATATGGTTTGCATAAAGTCCAGTGAAGTTCCTTGAGGACTGTTGTGGTATCGGCTTGAGGGGGGATATACACGGCTGTAAGAATAACCAATGAGAATTCTATTGGGAGATAATACGGTCGGTATTTGATTGTGAGGAATGCTAGGTCAGGTTAACAAAGGGACTTGAGTTCCTGTATATTGTTACAATTACACGATGAGTCATTAATCATGAAACATACACCCCAGTCCTTCTTCATGGAGAGATGTTTATTTCTGTTGGCGCGACGCACAAAGAATCCTGGTGGCTGTGCCGACTCCGGCAGCATATCCCGAGAGCCATGTTTCAGTGAAACAGATTATGTTAAAGTCCCTAATGTCTCTCTGGAAAGCAACCCTTGCCCTAATTTTGTCTATCTTGTTATCTAGAGAATGGACATTAGTGAGTAATATACTCAGAAGCGGTGGGTGGTGTGTGCGCCTCCAAAGTCATAGCAGATGGCCGCTCTGTCTACCTCTTCTGCGGCAACATTGTTTTGGGTCAGCCTCTGGAATCAGTTCAAATGCCTTGGGTGGTTCGGACACAGGATCCACTTCGGGAAAATTGTATTCCCGGTCGTAGTGCTGGTAAGTTGACGTCGCTCTGATATCCAATAGTTCTTCCCGGTTGTATGTAATAACACTTAAGATTATCTGGGCTAACAATGTAAGAAATAATACATAAAAAAACTAAATACTGCAACGTTTCCTAAGGACTAGAAGCGCCATTACACCATAAATGTAATACACACTAATCTAAAAGTAAAAGAATGGAATTAAGAAATATATAAATATTATATCGAGCAATGTCAGAGTGGCATTGACTAAAATACAGTAGAATAGAATACAGTATATACATACTGTATGAGATGAGTAAAGCAGTATGTAAACATTATTTAAACATTATTAAAGTGACTCGTGTTCCATTATTAAAGTGGGTAGTGATTCCAAGTCTATGTATATAGGGGAGCAGCCTCTAAGGTGAAGGGTTACGTAACCGGGTGGAAGCCGGCTAGTGATGGCTATTTTAACAGTCTGATGGCCTTGAGATAGAAGCTGTTTTTCAGTCTCTCTGTCCCAGCTTTGATGCACCTGTACTGACCTCGGGTGGTTGATGTCCATGATGATCTTTTTGGCCTTCCTGTGACATCGGGTGCTCTAGCTGTCCTGGAGGGCAGGTAGTTTGCCCCTGGTGACGCGTTGGGCAGACTGCACCAACCTCTGGAGAGCCCTGCGGTTGTTGCGGTGCAGTTGCCGTACTAGGTGGTGATACTGCCCGAGAGGATGGTCTCAATTGGGCATCTGTAAAAGTTTGTGAAGGTCTTAGGGGCCAAGCCTTCTTCACCACACTGTCTGTATGGGTGGACCATTTCAGATCGTCAGTGATATGTACGCCGAGGAACTTGAAGTTTTCCACCTTCTCCACTGTGGTTCCATTGATGTGGATAGGGGGTGCTCCCTCTGCTGTTTCATGAATTCCATGATCAGCTCCTTTGTTTTGTTGACATTGAGTGAGAGGTTATTTTCCTGGCACCACTCTCCCAGGGCCCTCACCTCCTCCTTGTAGGCTGTCTTGTCATTGTTGGTAATCTGTTGTGTGGTTTTCTTTCCAATGGTGCCTGGCTGGAGGGGAGCTTTTTGTGAAGCAGCTGATCAAATCAAATCAAAGTTTATTTGTCACGTGCGCCGAATACAACAGGCTCTGAGCTGTAGTCAATGAATAGACCTTACAGTGAAATGCTTACTTACAGGCTCTAACCAACAGGGCAATTTTAAAGTAAAAAATATTTATTAGGTGAACAATAGATAAGTAAAGACATAAAAGGCTAATAAATAAGAGGCTATAACAGTAGCAAGACTGTATACAGGCACCGGTTAGTTGGGCTAACTGAGGTAGTATGTACGTGTAGGTATGGTTAAAGAGACTATGCATATACGATAAACAGAGAGCAGCAGTAGCGTAAAAGATGGGTTGGCGGGTGGTAGGTGGCGGGACACAATACATAGTCCAAGCTAGCCAATGTGCGGGGGCACCAGTTAGTCGGGCTAATTGAGGTAGAATGTACATGAATGTATTGCGAAAGTGACTATGCTTATATGATAAACAGAGAGTAGCAGTAGTGTAAAAGAGGGACACACACACACACACACACACACAATGCAAACAGTCCGGGTAGCCATTTGATTACCTGTTCAGGAGTCTTATGGCTTGTGGGTAAAAGCTGTTGAGAAGGCTTTTGGTCCTTGACTTGGCGCTCTGGTACCGCTTGCCATGCAGTAGTAGAGAGAACAGTCTATGACTGGGGTGGCTGGGGTCTTTGACAATTTTTAGGGCCTTCCTCTGACACCACCTGGTGTAGAGGTCCTGGAGGGCAGGCAGCTTAGCCCCAGTGATGTACTGGGCCGTACCCACTACCCTCTGTAGTGCCTTGTGGTTGAGGCCGAGCAATTGCCGTACCAGGCAGTGATGCAACCAGTCAGGATGCTCTTGATGTTGCAGCTGTAGAACCTTTTGAGGATCTGAGGACCCATGCCAAATCTTTTTAGTTTCCTGAGGGGGAATATGCTTTGTCGTGCCCTCTTCACGACTGTCTTGGTGTGTTTGGACCATCCTAGTTTATTGGTGATATGGACACCAAAGAACTTGAAGCTCTCAACCTGCTCCACTACAGCCCCGTCGATGAGAATGGGGGCGTGCTCGGTCCTCCTTTTCCTGTAGTCCACAATCATCTCCTTAGTCTTGGTTACGTTGAGGGATAGGTTGTTATTCTGGCACCACCAGGCCAGGTCTCTGACCTCCTCCCTATAGGCTGTCTCGTCATTGTCGGTGATCAGGCCTGCCACTGTTGTGTTGTCTGCAAACTTAATGATGGCGTTGGAGTTGTGCCTGTCCACGTAGTCGTGGGTGAACAGGGAGTACAGGAGGGGGACTGAGCACGTGCCCCTGAGGGGCTCCAGTGTTGAGGCTCAGCGTGGCAGATGTGCTGCTACCTACCCTCACCACCTAGGGGCGGCCCGTCAGGAAGTCCAGGATCCAGTTGCAGAGGGAAGTGCTTAGTCCCAGGATCCTTAGCTTAGTGATGAGCTTTGATGGTACTATGGTGTTGAACTCTGAGCTGTAGTCAATGAATAGCATTCTCACGTAGGTGTTCCTTTTGTCCAGGTGGGAGAGGGCAGTGTGGAGTGCAATAGAGATTGCATCATCTGTGGATCTGTTTGGGCAGTATGCAAATTGGAGTGGGTCTAGGGTTTCTTGAATAATGGTGTTGATGTGAGCCATTACCAGCCTTTCAAAGCTCTTCATGTCTAAGGACGTGAGTGCTACGGGTCTGTAGTCATTTAGGCATGTTGACTTAGTGTTCTTGGGCACAGGGATTACGGTGGTCTGCTTGAAACATGTTGGTATTACAGACTCAATCAGGGACATGTTGAAAATGTCAGTGAAGACACCTGCCAGTTGGTCAGCACATTCCCGGAGCACACGTCCTGGTAATCCGTCTGGCCCCGCGGCCTTGTGAATGTTGACCTGTTTAAAGTTCTTACTCACGTCGGCTACGGAGAGCATGATCACACAGTCGTCCGGAACAGCTGATGCTCTCATGCATGCCTCAGTGTTGCTTGCCTTGAAGCGAGCATAGAAGTGATTTAGCTCATCTGGTAGGCTTGTGTCACTGGGCAGCTCTTCAGCTGTGCTTCCCTTTGTAGTCTGTAATAGTTTGTAAGCCCTGCCACATAAGACGAGCGTCGGAGCCGGTGTAGTACGATTCAATCTTAGCCCTATATTGACTCTTTGCCTGTTTGATGGTTCGTCGGAGGGCATAGTAGGATTTCTTATAAGCTTCCGGGTTAGAGTCCCGCACCTTGAAAGCGGCAGCTCTACCCTTTAGCTCAGTGCAAATTTTGCCTGTATCCATGGCTTCTGGTTGGGGTATGTGCGTACAGTCACTGTGGGGACGACGTCCTCGATGCACTTACTGATAAAGCCAGTGACTGATGTGGTGTAGTGTGGTGTACTCCTCAATGCCATCGGAAGGCATTAAGGAGTACACTGATGGTCTTGCTCTATAAGAGTTGAGGGTCTCAATGAATGAAGAGCAGTCAGTCTCTAGACACTACTCGGAAATGGCAGTAAAAATCCTTAAAGACAGGTCTGTTACAGTCCTGTGGAGCACCAGACATTTTCTCAGCTCCTTAACCTTTCAATGAGAGATCTGTACTGTCCCAAATGGCATCCTATGCCCTATATAGTACACTACTTTTAACCAGGGCCCATAGGGTGCTCATATGCTGATTAATTAATTTAAGCGTTTGTGGGAAAGAAAATAGTGTGTGTCTCGTTCTTTTTGCTAGCAGCAGGGTTAAATTTTTGTAAATCATCCTCTCTGTTAATAATAAGACTCTGTACGGGAAGACAGATGGCTGGTCAGAGGACTGCTGTTGCTCTGTACACTCTGAAACATTCACCTTTGCTTTCTCCTCAAACACACTGAGGAGTGTCTCCGTCTCCACAGCTGTGTCCCAAGTGACACCCTATTCCCTATATAGTGCACTAGTTTTGACCACAGCCCTATGAGCTCTGGTCAAAAGTAGTGCACTACGTAGGGTGCCATTTGGGAATAGGGTGCCATTTGGGATGCATACCAGTCCTGCTCATGAGGTTTTCTTTCCAGTTGTGCTTGGCTGGAGGGGAGCTTTTTCAATGTTCTTTGATTACAGTGGGTGTGTGGAAAGGCTTCTCACCTCAATCACTACCAGAGTCAGACCAGTGGAATTCTCCAGAATGTGAGCGAGTCGAGTGGCAGAGCAGACTGCATTTAGGCCAGAGGTTAGGTATAGAGGGGTCCTCATGCATGCACCCATCAAACTCTCTCTGCTGCTGAACTGACCAGTAGATTAGACTTTAGTATGCAATTCTTGAACCTCGGGGTTGCGGGAGCACATACAGAAATCAAGAGAAGGAACAAAGTCCTTCATCAAAGTTACATGAGAGCTTTTCTTAATAGATTTGAGCTACTTACTGGAGGGCAATGAGCTGAAAAAGACCCTGATTTGAGCTCCAGAGAGCAGACGTGATGAGAGAGCAGAACCCGCTATATGTGATTATAGAGAGTTGGGGACTTGTATGGGTTATTGATCTATAGCTAACCATATGATCTACTCATAATAACACCACTGTCCCCGCTATATGTATCTATCTCTCTTACCATAAGGTGCATCCTAAGGATGGCTGCATTTGTCTGTCTCACCCTTCTCTCTCTCTCGCTCTCTCTTATCCCTCTCTTGCCCACTACCTACTTATCAGGTCTTGGATTCATATTGCGGTCTGGTTATTAATGTGAGAATTTTGCGGCCCACCCTCTCGACATTTTTGCTGGCTGCTTGTGAATGCAATCTCTCAATCTCTCATTATCCATCACCCTCTTTTTTTACTCCATTTACTCCCTGCGCCTCGGGCTCTGTGGCTGGTTTGTCTTGGCTGATGCATTTATTTGTCAGCGGCCCTACTTTTCATTTGTGAAGGCTGCTCCGTCAGCCTGGAGATGGCAGGACAGAGACACCTCACCCTGCTATAATCTCAAGTTGACAGCTCCTGGAAGCTGACAGCTCCTATATCCCTGGATTCCCTGCTTTCCCTTCAGCCTAAAGTGCATGTTAAGCCTGATATTATCTCTGAGCTATCCTACTATCTTACCATTCGTTCTCATGCTGAGTGTAATATTTCCCATCCCTTCTGGGCACTGATGAAATCCGGAGTGGGGTCAGGTGTGCATCCCAAATTGCACTCTATTCCCTACATAGTGCACTATTTTTGACCAGAGCCTTGGTCAAAGATAATGCACTACATAGTGAATAGTTTGCTATTTGGGACGTTCACAGGAAGAGCGTATTACACAGATAACGGGGAGAGCCCGTTGAAGTCGGAGGATTAGCCTCTTCACCTGCATCATGACTGACAGGTGCTAAGTGTTATGGATGGCCAAGGCTGATAGAGTCTGATGGATGGCCAGGCTCACGTCAGGCTCATGGAAGAGATCATCTGAAAACAAATTTACCGTTCTCATTCTCTCTCTCTCTCTCTCTGTTTCTCTCTCTTCTCTCAATATCTGTCATTATGTCCCTCACTGTTTCCCTGCCCCCTTTCTTTTGTTTCTCTCTCTCTCTCTCTCTCTCTCTCTCTCTCTTTCTCTCTCTCTCTCTTTCTCTCTCTCTCTCTCTCTCACTCGCTCTCACTAATTTGCTCTCCCTCCCACTCATCTTCCACCATAATAACATCAAGATTCTAATCTAGTCATCTTCAGCATCTTGACTGACCCAGCTCATAATAAGAGGCGAATAGCCCATCTCCCAAAGGCAAAGCACATCCATCTTCTCACCAATTTTTGTTTTACTCTACCTGCCCATGTCATGAAGCAGCCAGTGGTGTCATTAGGCTTCCGGAGCTTCAGTCCCGGATGTTTTTGGTCCAGCCCAAACATTTTTATGGTCCCCCCAAAAATAACATTATTATTATTATTATTATTATATGACATTTTTTCAGTCTTATATGAGTCTCTGTAACCAAACATCACTTGCTCTGTGCAGAAGTTAAACAATAGGCAGTAGCAGGCATTGCAGTTGCAGGCACTGCAAGAAACCCCTGAAGTGACTCGGTGCCCGCTGTGATTGGTCAAGATTTCACAACGCAGTGGACCGGTCACGTCCCTTGACCCCTCCCCTACCCCGACAGCACCGGTTTGATGTCAATGTTATCACTCAGCAAAACACCTGTCATAAGTCAGAGTCTGCAGCATAGCACAGAGGAAATATGGATATTCGGATCTTCTTCCAAAAGAGAGACAAAAAAAAGCAATCAGGTTGAGCACGAGCAAGCAGCAGTGAATGAGGTGGAGAGGGCAGAACAGCCAGAAAGTCAAAGTGCAACAGCAGCAGAGTTAGCCACAGGTTTGTGCAGGGTTGGTGGTAGCTAACTAGCTAGTCTCCCTCAGCATAAGCATTGACTAATGCTAATAAGTTAGCATTAGCACTCAGCATCCTTAAGCTATTGGGTGTCAGTCAGAGTTATTTAGTGAATGGGCAAGCTAAGGATGTTGATATGAGTCATGATATTAGGAAAATTGCTTATTTCTAGATAATGTATTTGTTCGGTTTCATTTCTGTAGCTAGCTTGGCTTGCTAGCCACTTTGGGACTTCTAGCTAGCTGAGACCGAAGAGATAAGAGAACGTTTTTCTGACTGAAGCATATATCTTCTGACAGTGACACAATTCCCCCCTGTAGACTGAACATGAACTTTACTACAACTAGATATTTAAAACTGTTAATAATGGGCAATGTTGAGGTGGTAGAACTGACTAAATGAAATGAATCATCAAGGTCTTATAACCTATTCCATTCCACAGGTAAACATGCTTGGCTCATGTCTGTCATTTCCATATAGGCTATGTAATTTGTTTAAAAAACTGTCCATTATTACATTTTTGAAATGATTTCATTAAGCTTTATTTTTATTCATATTTTTATTCACTTAGCTACTTACTCTTTCTATTGCTTTATTGTCAAGATGCTAACCTGCAAGTAAGCATTTCATTGCACTGTGTACTCCATGTACAGTATAACATGTGCATTTGATATTTTTGGTATTTTATTAGGATCCCCATTAGCTGTTGTGAAAGCAACAGCTACTCTTCCTGGGATCCACACAAAACATGAGACATGACAATATACAGAACATTAATAAACAAAAACAGCTCAAGGACAAAACTGCGTAAAAAAATTAAATAAATTGCACACACAGCCTACATATCAATACATACACAATAAATATTTAGGTCAAATAGCGGAGAGGCGTTGTGCCATGAGATGTTTGCTGTTCATTTGAGCAATATGAGATGGAAGCGAGTTCCATTCAATATTTGATCTGTGTAATACTGTACGCTTTCTTGAATTTGTTCTGGATTTGGGGACTGTGAAAATACCCCTGGTGGCATGTCTGGTGGGGTAGGTGTGTGTGTCAGAGGATGAAGAGCAAGACGTGCCGCCCTGTTCTGGGCCAGCTGCAGATTAACTAGTTCTTTCTTTGCAGCACTTGACCACATGGGTCCTCAGATCCTCAAAAGGTTCTATAGCTGCACCATTGAGAGCATCCTGACTGGTTGCATCACTGCCTGGGGTAGAGCGAACGGCTCAGTACATCACTGGGGCCAAACTTCCTGCCATCCAGGACCTCTATATCAGGCGGTGTCAGAGGAAGGACCTAAAAATTGTCAAAGACTCCAGCCACCCTATTCATAGACTGTTCTCTCTGCTACCGCACGGCAAGCAGTACCGGAGCGCCAAGTCTAGGTCCAAGAGGCTTCTAAACAGCTTCTACCCCCAAGCCATAAGACTCCTTAACATCTAGTCAAATGGCTAACCAGACTATTTGCATTGCCCCACCTCTCTCTCTTTACACCACTGCTACTCTCTGTTGTCATCTATGCATAGTCACTTTAATAACTCTACCTACATGTACATACTACCTCAACTAACCGGTGCCCCCGCACATTGACTCTGTATCGATACCCCCCCTGTATATAGTCTCGCTATTGTTATTTGACTTGTTACTTTTATCTCTTATTCTCAACCGTATTTTTTCGGAACTGCATTGTTGGTTAAGGGCTCGTAAGTAAGCATTTCACTGTTGTATTCGGGGCATGTGACTAATACAATTTGATTTGATTTGGCTGGACAATAATTAAGATAAAACAAAACATGAGCCTGCAGGACTTGCTTTTTGGAGTGTGGTGTCAACAAAGCTGATCATCTCTTTATTATGGACAGACCTCTCCCCATCTTTACAACCATTGAATCTACACAGAACGAAAATATGAACACAACATGTAAAGTGTTGGTCACAAGTTTCATGAGCTGAAATAAAAGATCCCAGAAATGTTCCATATGCACAAAAAGCTTATTTCTCACAATTTTTGTGCACAAATTTGTTAACATCCCTGTTAGTGAGCATGTGTCCTTTGCCAAGATAATCCACCCACCTGACAGGTGGGGCATATCAATAAGCTGATTTAAACAGCATGATCATTACACAGGTGCAACTTGTGCTGGGGACAATAAAAGGCCACTCAAAATGTGCAGTTTTGTCACACAACACAATGCCACAGATGTCTGTGGCGAACAAATGTCAGATGTCTGCGGAGTACAAACATCTGGGCACTGGGGACTGATACCCCAGGGAACACTCAAACAGAGATAGGCCTGTGGCAGAGCAGGGAAGTGTGTTGCAGGCGTATTCGACCCAGACCATCTGCTGGCTCCAGGAGGTGGGGTTGGCAGAGACCAGGCAGCGCAGAGTAGTTTCAAGATCCTGGTTGGCTCGTTCCGACTGGCCATTGGAACCCAGAGGACAGGCTGGCCGATGACCCAATGAGGGCGCAGAACGACTTCTAGAACCGGGATGAGAACTGAGGGCCCCGGTCGGAGACCATGTCCATGGGCAGTCCATGGATCCGGAAGACGTGCTGCACCACGAGCTGGGCCGTCTCCTTTGCCGAGGGTAGTTTGGGGAGAGGAATGAGGTGAGCGGCCTTGGAAAACCGGTCGATCACAGTCAGGATGGCAGTGTTGCCCTCAGATGGGGGAAGATCCGTGACGAAATCCTGGGATATGTGGGACCAGGGACGGTGAGGGACAGGCAGTGGTTGCAGAAGACCAGCTGGAGCTTGCCAAGGAGTCTTATTCTGAGCACAGACCGTGCAGGCGGAGACAAAAGCGGCGACATCCGTAACCATCGTAGGCCACCAAAAGGCCAGGGTACAATGGGAGCCTGGGTGGCAGGCAAGTCTGGAGGAATGGGCCAAATACAGGACCGTAGAGAGGACAGCGTTAGGCACAAACATCCGATTATCAGGGCCTCCCCAAGGGTTTGGCTGGGACCGCTGCGCCTCCCGGACCTGTTTCCCTATACCCCAGTTGAGTGCCGTCACCAGGCACGAGGTGGGAAGGATGGTCTCAGGCTCCGGGGTAGTATCTGTGGGGCTATAGAGGCAGGACAGTGCATCCGGCTCGACATTCTTGGATCCCAGCCGGTACGAGAGGGGGAAGTTGAACCGTGTGAACAGCAGGGCCCATCTGGCTTGCCTGGAGTTGAGGCGCTTAGTGGTGTGGAGATACTGCAGGTTCTTGTGGTCGGTTCACACGATGAATGGATGTTCCACCCCCTCCAGCCCGTGCCTCCATTCACCGCAAGAAGCTCATGATTCCCCACATCGTAGTTCTTTTCTGGTTGAGGCGGTGGGAGAAGAAGGCACAGGGATGTAGCTTGAGGTCCAGGGCAGAACGCTGGGACAGGACCGACCCCACTCTGACATTCGAAGCATCGGCCTCCACCACGGACTGATGGGAAGGGTCCAGATGAACCAAGATGGGAGCTGTGGTGAAGTGATGTTTGAGGTCCCGGAAAGCCCAGTCAGCTGCTGGAGACCACGTGAACGGAACCTTGGGCGAGGTGAGTGAGGACAGGGGGGAAGCCAGGGTGCCGTAACCCCAGATAAAGTGGTGATAGAAGTTGGCGAACCCCAGGAAACATTGCAGCTGTACACTGGAAGTAGGCTGGGGACAATCCACCACCGCTCTCACCTTCCCTGGATCCATTCACTCCCTGTGGCAATGATGAAACCCAGAAAAGGGATGGTAGAACAATGGAACTCGCACTTCTCTGCTTTTACAAACAGCTGGTTCTCCAGGAGGCGTTGGCGTTGGACGTGGAGCACATGTTCTTGGGTGGAATGGGAGAAGATGAGGATGTCATCTAGGTAGACAAAGATGAACCGGTTCAACATGTCACGGAGAACATCATTGACCAGAGCCTGGAACACAGCAGGGGCATTGGTAAGGCCAAATGGCATGACCAGATACTCGTAGTGACCGCTGTCCATGATGAAGGCGGTCTTCCACTCGTCCCCTTCCCTTATCCGCACCAGGCGGTAGGTGTTCCGTAGATCCAGTTTGGAAAACAAGGTGGCCCCCTGGAGCGGCTCAAAGGCCGAGGAGATGAGTGGTAGCAGGTAGCGGTTCTTCAACGTTATTCTGTTGAAACCCTGGTAGTCGATTCACGGGCGCAGGGTCTTGTCTTTCTTCTCCACAAAGAACAACCCTGCGCCGATGGGAGAAGAAGAAGGACGGATGAATGCTGCAGGAAGGGAGTCCCCAATGTAGGTCTCCATCGGCCTTGGTCTCTGGTCCCGACAGAGTGTACAGTCGTGCTAGAGAGAAGGTCAATCCTGCAGGCATAAGGTCAGTGCGGCGGGAGGAAAGTGCCCTAGGCCTTGTTGAACACCTCCCGGAGGTCCTGGTACTCCGCGGGAGTGACTGAGAGGTCCGGAGCACCTTCTGAGCCCCCAGGAAGACGTCCTGGGGCAGGTTGTGCTGACTTCAGGCAATGTGCGTGGCAGAACGGGCTCCAGCCCATGATGGCACAAGTATACCAGTGAATGAGGGGATTGTGTCGCTGGAGCCAGGAGAATCCCAATACCACGGGAATCTGAGGGGACTTGATGAGCAGGAACTGGATAGCCTCGCTGTGGTTCCCTGACACATGCAGGTTGATGGGAGTGGTGGTGTGGGTGACCGTTGGGAGCTTCCGGGATGACTCGGAGGCAAGGTGGGATCCCTGGGCATGCGAGTGAAATCCAATTTCCTCTCCCACCGTCATTTCTGTAATCGCCCATCGATACGGATGGTCAAAGCAATGAGAGAATCGAGCTCCGTAGGTAACTCCCGGGCAGCGTGCTCGTCCTTGACCTCCTCAGAGACGCCGTGCAGGAACATATCTTGGTTCCAAGCACTCTCTGCTGCCAACGTGTGGAAATCCACCGCATAATCAGCTACACTGTGGAAGTCCTGCCAAAGCTTGATTAGCTTCCGGGTGGCCTCTCTCCCAGAGAACGGGGCATAAAAAATCTTCCTCACTTCTCCCACGAACCCCTCCAGACTAGAGCATATGGTCGGCTGTTGTTCCCATACAGCAGTAGTCCAGGTGAAAGTCTTCCCGGACATCAGCGTGATGAGGTAGGCCATCTTGGAGCAATCCGACGGGAAGGAGGAGGGCTGAAGCTCGAAGGAACGTCCGACAGGGGCTCGGCTCTCCATTGAAGCGTACCGGAGGAGGTAAGTGGGTCTCCCAAGAAGAGGAAGTGACCGATGAGACGGTGCTGCTAGCAGTTGAGTCGCTGAGGAGCTGTGGGGTTACCACCATGGTAGGCGGCCTGCCAGACAACCTGTGGAATTGCTCCAGCAAACTGTCAAACATCCGGTCATGGCATTCAGCAAACGTTTTGACCCCCTCCACAAGGCCACGAAGCAATTCCTCGTGCCTACTGATGGTTGCTCCTTGGGTCGAGATGGCGTTGCGGAGCTGGCCCGGCTCTGCTGGGTCAGTCATGGCTAGTTTGTACTATCAGGAATCAAGGTAAGACCCAGATGCAGACACGTCGAATTAACAATGGTTTAATGATCCAACAGGCGCAGGGAATAAACAGGTCAAGGCAGGCTGGGGTCAGTAAACCAGAGGTGGGGCAACGGTACCGGATGGCAGGCAGGCTGTGACAGCTTCTGTCAATGGTGTGTGTACTGGTAGCGGAGTCAGGTGCAGGAGAGCAGAGAGTTGTGAATAGGCGCACACTTTATTTAGGCAGGAGAAACCAACAGACGGACGCCACTGCGTCGAAACCTCCATCCAATATGCCAAAGTGCAAAAACGCGCAAACAGTCACAACAATAAAGTACAAACAAATAAACATACCTCGTGAATAATAAGTCACGGAATAAACACACACCAGAAAATAGCGTGTCAAAAATGACACGTAACGCGAAACAATCACACACAAAGACATGAGGGGGAACAGAGGAATAAATACATGTAGTGTGATTTGGGAATGAAAACCAGGTGTGCAGGGAACAAGACAAAACGAATGGGTAAATGAAAAATGGAGCAGGTTGGCTAGAAATCCGGTGACGTCGACCGCCGAACGCCGCCCGAACAAG
Source organism: Salmo trutta (assembly GCF_901001165.1). Lineage (NCBI taxonomy): Eukaryota > Metazoa > Chordata > Actinopteri > Salmoniformes > Salmonidae > Salmo > Salmo trutta. The sequence goes on along the minus strand of NC_042983.1, from coordinate 10,182,116 downwards.
GAGAGGAGCCAACTTCGGCGGAATTCGTGACAGCCTCAGAATTATTTCTTGTGTTTTATTGTGATAAGACACTCAATGGTCAGACTTTTGCAGAACAGTTTATCAAAATATTGTCATTTCATGGAATTATTTTAAAAACACCATTCACATCTATGACGGATGCATATTTTGCATATATTTACAGATAAAATTACACTTAAAATCAAAACGACACAAGATATCAAAAAAGTCTCTATAAAAGTCGGACTATAAGACCTAAGAACCTGTGTGTGGAATAATGTGAATGTACGTCCTTTGAAGACTGAGAAAAATTAATTGGTGCACGGGAAACATGTCATTTTGAGAAAATGGCCGATAAAGACAGGCTAATGAAATTAAAATGTACTTTCCATTAATATGACCATTTATGTCACATTAATTCATATCTTATTCACATATCACTTCTAAACTGACAAATAAACATCAAATATACCTTTCACAAATACATTAGCACATTTAATACATTTGTTTCATGCAGTAGAGCATATGCTTTATATACTGGTCTGTTAGGAAAATCTGCAGTTTTGGTCAAATTATCATATCACTTTGTAAAAATTTTCACATACATGGCTTTTGAATGGTGTTGAAATGTGCAGAACATTAATCAGCTATGCCTGTCCCATATGTAAGCCCCTCTTTGAGTTGTTGCTGGTGCCGCTTTACTTTCTTTTGACTGTGTCATGGGACCTGCGCCTACGCTTGGCACACCCCATTGAAGCAGCATCAGCTCTCACAACACACCTCGCATCCTCCTCTCTGATTGCTTCCAGTGCCACCAAAGTGCTGTCAAGCCACAATTTGTTCATCACATTTGATATAGCAGTGGCTCCCTCATTGAACGTGGCTACTGCCATACTGACTGCTGCTTCAATGCAGCTTTTGCCCACAAAGACAGTTTTGGGTGTCAGGGAAAATATATGGAGTAAAAAGTACATAATATTGTTTAGGAATGTAGTGAAGTAAAAGTTGTCAAAAATATAAATAGTGAAGTACAGATACACCAAAAAACTACTTAAGTAGCACTTTTTTGGTAACTTGCAACCTAACCGTGGCTCCGATATGCAATGTCTCCAAACCCCCTCTGATTTTTTATCTATTTCTAGTTTTGGTATTTTTCATTTAAATGTACGCAGCCTGTTGTCTAAAAATTGATGAGGTTAGGATTTGGGTTAAATCAACTGATGCTGATGTAATTGTGTTCTCTGAAACCTGGCTCAGCAAGTCTGTTCTTGATAAGGATATTTGTATAAATGGTTACAATGTGTATCGCACTGATTGTGTTAAGAAAGATGGGGGTGTGGCTATATATGTAAAGACTAAATTCCTTGTAAGTGTGGCAAAGTCTGAAACTATTTGTAAACAGTTGGAATTTCTTGCTTTGAATATTAAGGTTTCAAAGGGTCACTCTATAACTGTGATTGGCTGTTATAGACCCCCTCTGCTCAAGGTGATGCATTTTCTTCTCTGATGCACCTTATGTCTAAACTTCTTTACAGTGAAATTATCTTGATTGGTGATCTCAACTGGTGTTGGTTAAAGCCGGTGTCTGACGATTTAAAAATGTTTTGTAATTCTATGAATCTTACCCAGTTGATTAACTCACCCACTCGCCCAAATCTCAAATGTCCAAAGAAATCTACTCTGATTGATTTGATATTGACAAAGTTTTCACATAAATATTCTGCGGTTGGTGTTTTTTGTAATGATTTAAGTGACCATTGTGCTGTTGTTGCTATTAGAAATACTAAGGTTCTTAAAATTAGACAAACCCACGTATTATTCGTAAGAGAAATTTGAAGAGTTTCAATGAGCAGGCTTTCTTTCATGATTTGTCTTATTTTGACTGGAGCAAGATTGAGCTTATGTCTGATGTAGAAACTGCATGGAAATTCTTTCATGATGTTTTTTTCCAAATAGTAAACAAACATGCCCCATTCCGCAGGTTCAGAGTTAAAGGGCGGGATAATCCATGGTTTTTTTCTGAGCTGTCTTGTATTATTCACGAACGTAATCTAGCCTGGGCTAAGGCAAGGAAATCATGTTCTGATGCTGATTGGCTTCTTTTTAGGCAGTTATGAAACAAGTTTTATTTTCTTCTCAGGAAGGCCGAGTCTGAATATTTTATGTCTGTTACCACTGATAACCTGAATGACCCTAGACAGTTTTGGAAGGCTATTAAGTCTATGTCTGGAAACAGTAATGTTAATGAATTACTGTCATGTGTATTGAAGGACTTTGTTGCTGTGTATGACAAAACTGAAATGCTGAATTGTTTCAGTGAGCACTTTGTATCATCTGGTAGGCTGTTTGATTCAGTGTCTTCTGTCTCTGTACAACCCTGCGTGGATGAACCAGCGAGAGCTGGTCAAACTTTAAGCTTTTTGCCATTCTCAGTGCAGGAGGTACACAAAGCCCTGAAATCCTTAGATCAGAGAAAGCCTGCAGGTCCGGATTTTCTTGATCCCTGCTTTTTAAATCTGGCAGCTGATTTCATAGTTGAACCATATACATATCTGTTCAATCTAACCCTGGAATGTAATGAAATTCCAAAGATCTGGAAATCAGCATTTGTCCTACCACTTTTAAAAGGGGGAGATCCAACTCTTTTAAATAATTATAGGCCAATCTCTAAGCTGTCACCCCTGGCGAAAATACTTGAAACCCTTGTGAGTGAACAGGTAAACGAGTTTTTATATACTAACTCTATTTTATCAATGTACCAATCGGGCTTCAGGAAGAAGCATAGCACAATTACAGCAGCCATGAAGGTTTTAAATGATATCACTGAAGCCCTTGACAAAAAACAGCACTGTGTCTCAATTTTTATTGATCTCTCTAAGGCTTTTGATGCAGTTGATCATGCTATACTGAGGCAGAGATTGTCGAGTGTAGGTCTTTTGGAGCATGCAGTTGCATGGCTTGCTAACTAACTGTTTGATAGAACTCAGTGCATTCAATTTGATTGGCTCATGTCTGTTAAATTGTCTGTCTGTAATGGTGTCCCAGGGCTCTGTACTTGGTCCCCTCTTATTCACTATTTACATAAATAATTTAGACAAAAATGTGCAAAATGCTCAACTTCACTTTTATGCGGATGATACTGTTATTTATTGTTGTGCCTCGTCTCTCACAAAAGCTTTCCAGAACTTGCAAACTTTTGAAATGCTTGTAATTATACTTCAGTCTGTTACAGTCTGTTACCTCCAGTCTGTTATTCGAACTCAATCAGTATGACAGACTGATCTCCAGCCTTGTCCTCGTCAACACTCACACCTGTGTTAACGAGAGAATCACTGACATGATGTCAGCTGGTCCTTTTGTGGCAGGGCTGAAATGCAGTGGAAATGTTTTTGGGGGATTCAGTTCATTTGCATGGCAAAGAGGGACTTTGCAATTAATTACAATTCATCTGATCACTCTTCATAACATTCTGGAGTATATGCAAATTGCCATCATACAAACTGAGGCAGCAGACTTGGTGAAAATTAATATTTGTGTCATTCTCAAAACTTTTAGCCACGACTGTACATTTATGCCTTTAGTAGACTATGGGGATATTTTATATATGAATGCTTCCGCTCAGTGTTTGAGATCAATTGACACCCTTTACCATGGAGCATTGACATTCAGTGTTAACTGCAAAACCCTTACGCACCACTGCACTTTATATACCAGGGTTGGCTGGCCTTCTCTAGTCACTCGTAGGCTCAGTCACGGGTATACTTTTATTTACAAAGCCATTTTGGGTTTACTACCATTTTATTTGGGCATTTATATTGTTCAGAAATGTGGTGGGATGTTCGCAGGACTTTATCCTGTTAACTGTTCCAAATGTCCGAACTGAATTTGGTAAAAGTGCTTTTATGTACTCTGCGCCATCGGCTTGGAAGCCCTTACAAAATACTTGTAAACTGGAAGAACCTGTCCCGATTGGTGTTTTTAAATTACTGATGAAGGATTTTGAGGCTGATTTCCTGACCTGTCAATGTTTTTATTTTGCTGTTTTATGATTTTGTTATACTCTTGTGAATTCTATGTTTTTTACTAGATTACTTGTAGTTTTTCATGTTGTCTGTCTGCAATTGTGTAATGACTTGGTGCTGCCTATCTTGGCCAGGATTCTCTTGAAAAGAGATTTCAAATCTCAACGAGCCCTTCCTGGTTAAATAAAGGTTAAATAAAAAAAGTACTTTACACCACTGACAGTAGGCTACAGCGCATTACACTGTACTGTATGCCTCATTGTATGCCTCAGTCTCATTGTATAGTTACATTTTCCAATCACTCTTTTTATTCACTTTGAATACATTTGCTGGAGCAAGGAAATAAATATTATTTATACACAGCAAGTCACCAGACAATAATGGGCTACTTTCCCTTTTTATTTATCTGATATTATTTACGTGATATACGCTGAGAAGCACAGATAAGCAAGAAAGGAATCCCTAGGACTTTGACTTGGTTATGCAGCTCTAAAGAAAATAAGCAATCAATCAATCAAATGTATACTGCTCAAAAAAATAAAGGGAACACTTAAACAACACAATGTAACTCCAAGTCAATCACACTTCTGTGAAATCAAACTGTCCACTTAGGAAGCAACACTGATTGACAATAAATTTCACATGCTGTTGTGCAAATGGAATAGACAACAGGTGGAAATTATAGGCAATTAGCAAGACACCCCAATAAAGGAGTGGTTCTGCAGGTGGTAACCACAGACCCCTTCTCAGTTCCTATGCTTCCTGGCTGATGTTTTGGTCACTTTTGAATGCTGGCGGTGCTTTCACTCTAGTGGTAGCATGAGACGGAGTCTACAACCCACACAAGTGGCTCAGGTAGTGCAGCTCATCCAGGATGGCACATCAATGCGAGCTGTGGCAAGAAGGTTTGCTGTGTCTGTCAGCATAGTGTCCAGAGCATGGAGGCGCTACCAGGAGACAGGCCAGTACATCAGGAGACGTGGAGGAGGCCGTAGGAGGGCAACAACCCAGCAGCAGGACCGCTACCTCCGCCTTTGTGCAAGGAGGAGCAGGAGGAGCACTGCCAGAGCCCTGCAAAATGACCTCCAGCAGGCCACAAATGTGCATGTGTCTGCTCAAACGGTCAGAAACAGACTCCATGAGGGTGGTATGAGGGCCCAACGTCCAGAGGTGGGGGTTGTGCTTACAGCCCAACACCGTGCAGGACGTTTGGCATTTGCCAGAGAACACCAAGATTGGCAAATTCGCCACTGGCGCACTGTGCTCTTCACAGATGAAAGCAGGTTCACACTGAGCACATGTGACAGACGTGACAGAGTCTGGAGACGCTGTGGTGAACGTTCTGCTGCCTGCAACATCCTCCAGCATGACCGGTTTGGCGGTGGGTCAGTCATGGTGTGTGGTGGCATTTCTTTGGGGGGCCGCACAGCCCTTCATGTGCTCGCCAGAGGTAGCCTGACTGCCATTAGGTACCGAGATGAGATCCTCAGACCCCTTGTGAGACCATATGCGGTTGACCCTGGGTTCCTCCTAATGCAAGACAATGCTAGACCTCATGTGGCTGGAGTGTGTCAGCAGTTCCTGCAAGAGGAAGGCATTGATGCTATGGACTGGCCCGCCCGTTCCCCAGACCTGAATCCAATTGAGCACATCTGGGACATCATGTCTCGCTCCATCCACCAACGCCACGTTGCACCACAGACTGTCCAGGAGTTGGCGGATGCTTTAGTCCAGGTCTGGGAGGAGATCCCTCAGGAGACCATCCGCCAACTCATCAGGAGCATGCCCAGGCATTGTAGGGAGGTCATACAGGTACGTGGAGGCCACACACACTACTGAGCCTCATTTTGACTTGTTTTAAGGACATTACATCAAAGTTGGATCAGCCTGTAGTGTGGTTTTCCACTTTAATTTTGAGTGTGACTCCAAATCCAGACCTCCATGGGTTGATAAATTGGATTTCTATTGATTATTTTAGTGTGATTTTGTTGTCAGCACATTCAACTATGTAAAGAAAAAAGTATTTAATAAGATTATTTCATTCATTCAGATCTAGGATGTGTTATTTTAGTGTTCCCTTTATTTTTTTGAGCAGTGTATTTATAAAGCCCTTTTTACATCAGCAGATGTCACAAAGTGCTATACAGAATGTCAGGGCACAAGGCGAGACCCAGATGCAGACACAGGAGGCAGATGGTTAGTCTTTGTAGTTTATTTATAATCCAAAAGGAGTAGGCAAGAGAATGGTTGTGGACAGGCAAAAGGTCAAAACCAGATTCTGAGTCCAAGAGGTAAAGAGTGGCAGGCTTGATGTCAGGGCAGGCAGAAGGGTCAGGCAGGCGGGTACGGAGTCCAGAAAAAACAGGCAAGGGTCAAAACCCGGGAAGACTCGAAAAATAAAATAAAAAAACAGAAGCATGGGAAAACACGCTGGTTGACTTGAAAACATACAAGACGAACTGGCACAGAGAGACAGGAAACCCAGCCAAAAACCTCAAACAGCAAGCAATGCAGATGTAGAAGCACGGTGGCTAGCAAAAGCTCTCTAGAAAGGCAGGAACCAGGCTGTGAGGGGTGCCCAGTCCTCTTTTGGCTGTGCCGGGTGTAGATTATAAGAGTACATGGCTATTTAAGGCCAGATTGTTCTTCAAGATGTTCAAACGTTCATAGATGACCAGCAGGGTCAAATAATAATCATTGGTTGTAGAGGGTACAACAGGTCAGTACCTCAGGAGTAAATGTCAGTTGACTTTTCATAGCTGAGCATTCAGAGGTCGAGACAGATGGTGCGATAGAGAGAATCAAAAACAGCAGGTCTGGGACAAGGTAGCATGCCCGGTGAACAGGTCAGGGTTCCCTAGCTGCAGGCAGAACTGTTGTAACTGGAGCAGCAGCACGATCAGGTGGACTGGGGACAGCCAGGAGTCATCAGGCCATGTAGTCCTGAGGTATGATCCTAGGGCTCAGGTCCTCTGGGAGGGGAGGGAGAGAGAGGGACAGAGAATTAGAGGGTGCATACTTAAATTCACACAGGACACCAGATAAGACAGGAGAATTACACCACATGGACTATTGTATCATTGATAGTAGAGATTGAAACAGGGGTGGGTCGGGTGATACTGTGGCCACGTCCAACAATACACCTGGACAGGGCCAACCAGGCAGGATATAACCCCACCCACTTTGCCAAAGCACAGATATCAACAGACCACCAACTTACTACCCTGAGACAAGGCTGAGTATAGCACACAAAGATCTCCTCCACCGCAAAACCGGACAGGAATATCATGTCTGTGACTCAACTCACTCAAGTGACGCATGGAAGAGCACTAGTAAGCCAGTGACACAGCCCCCGTAATAGGGTCAGAGGCAGAGAATCCCAGTGGAGAGAGGGGAGCCGGCCAGGCAGAGACAGCAAAGGCGGTTCGTCGCTCCAGTGCCTTGCCGTTCACCTTCACAACTCTGGGCCAGACAACACTCAATCATAGGACCTACTGAAGAGATGAGTCTTCAGTAATGACTTAATGAAGGTCGAGACCAAATTTGTGTCTCTCACATCGATAGGCAGACCATTCCTTAAAAATTGAGCTCTATAGGAGAAAGCCCTGCCTCCAGCTGTTTACTTAAACATTCTGGGGACAATGAAGAGGCCTGCGTCTTGTGACCGTAGCGTACATGTAGGTATGTACAGCAGGACCAAATCGGAGCGATAGGTAGGAGCAAGCCCATGTAATGCTTTGTACTGTAGGTTAGCAGTAAAACCTTTAAATCAGGCCTAGCTTTAACAGGAAGCCAATTTTGTAAACCTTTTTTTAAATTTAACCTTTATTTAACCAGGAAGGGCTCGTTGAGATTTGAAATCTCTTTTTCAAGAGCGTCCTGGCCAAGATAGGCAGCACCAAATCATTGCACAATTACAGACAGACAACATGAAAAACTACAAGTAATCTAGTAAAAACCATAGAATTCACAAGAGTATAACAAAATCATTAAACAGCAAATTAAAAACATTGACAGGTCAGGGAATCAGTCTCAAAATCCTTCATCAGTGATTTAAAAACACCAATCAGGACAAGTTCTTCCAGTTTAAAAGTATTATGTAAGGCGTTCCAAGCCAATGGCGCAGTGTACATAAAAGCCCTTTTACCAAATTCAGTTCGGACATTTGGAACAGTTAGCAAGATGTTTTGCAATTAAAAATTAATCTCAATGTGTCACGCCGTGACCTGAGAGAGTCGGTTTTTCTCTGTTTGGTTTGGTCAGGGTGTGACATGGGGTGGGCATTCTATGTGTTGTAATTCTATGTTGTTTTTTCCTTTGATTTGGCCTAGTATGGTTTCCAATCAGAGGCAGCTGTCTATTGTTGTCTCTGACTGGGAATCATACTTAGGCAGTCTTTTTTCCCACAGTCAGTTGTGGGATCTTGTCTTTGTTTGGTTGCATGTATTTTGCACTACGAAGCTTTTCGGTCGTTGTGTTGTTTTTAGTTTTTTTGCTGGTTCACCTTTAAAATAAAAGATGATGAACTCAACTCACGCTGCGCCTTGGTCTACCTTGAACGACGGACGTTACACAATGCTCCATGGTATAGGGTGTCAATTGATCTCAAACACTGAGCGGAAGCATTCATTTATAAAATATCCCATGGTCTAGTATAGGCATAAATGTAGCTGATACCAGTCTCCTTCTGGCTTCAAAAGAAAAACAGGCCTCATTCCTAAAATAAAATCCCAACTTCAGCTTCAATTTTTTTGTAAGTTGTTGAATATGCAATTTAAAAGAGAGGCCGTCATCAATTAAAATTCCAAGATATTTATATGAGGTTACAGTCTCAAACTCATTGCCCTGACAGGTAGTAATAGGTGAAAGGTTCAGAGGTCTATTTCTTGCTTTAGAAAACACCATTAGTTTAGTTTTGTCAGTATTGAGGATAAGCTTCAATTGACACAAGGTATGTTGAATAATATATGAAGCAGTTTGCAAGTTCTGGAAAGCTTTTGTGAGAGACGAGGCACAACAATAAATAACAGTATCATCAGCATAAAAGTGAATGCGTGTTTTGCACATTTTTGTCTAAATTATTTATAAATAGTGAACAAGAGGGGACCAAGTACAAAGCCCTGTGGCACACCATTGCAGACAGACAATTTAACAGACATGAACCCATCAAATTGAGTGCACTGAGTTCTATCAAACAGTTAGTTAGCAAGCCATGCAACTGCATGCTCCAAAAGACCTACACTCGACAATCTCTGCCTCAGTATAGCATGATCAACTGCATCAAAAGCCTTAGAGAGATCAATAAAAAGTGAGACACCGTGATGTTTTTTGTCAAGGGCTTCAGTGATATCATTTAAAACCTTCATGGCTGCTGTAATTGTGCTATGCTTCTTCCTGAAGCCCGATTGGTACATTGATAAAATACAGTTAGTATATAAAAACTTGTTTAGCTGTTCACTCACAAGGGTTTGAAGTATTTTCGCCAGGGGTGACAGCTTTGAGATTGGTCTATAATTATTTAAAAGAGTTGGATCTCCCCCTTTTAAAAGTGGTAGGACAAATGCTGATTTCCAGATCTTTGGAATTTCATTACATTCCAGGGTTAGATTGAACAGATATGTATATGGTTCAGCTATGAAATCAGCTGCCAGATTTAAAAAGCGGGGATCAAGAAAATCCGGACCTGCAGACTTTCTCTGATCTAAGGATTTCAGGGCTTTGTGTACCTCCTGCACTGAGAATGGCAAAAGCTAAAAGTTTGACCAGCTCTCGCTGCTTCATCCACACAGGGTTGTACAGAGACAGAAGACACTGAATCAAACAGCCTACCAGATGATACAAAGTGCTCATTGAAGCAATTCAGCATTTCAGTTTTGTCATACACAGCAACAAAGTCATTCAATACACATGACAGTAATTCATTAACATTACTGTTTTCAGACATAGACTTAAAAGCCTTCCAAAACTTTCTAGCGTCATTCAGGTTATCAGTGGTAACAGACATAAAATATTCAGACTCGGCCTTCCTGAGAAGAAAATAACACTTGTTTCATAACTGCCTAAAAAGAAGCCAATCAGCATCAGAACATGATTTCCTTGCCTTAGCCCAGGCTAGATTACGTTCGTGAATAATACAAGACAGCTCAGAAGAAAACCATGGATTATCCCGCCCTTTAACCCTGAACCTGCGGAATGGGGCATGTTTGTTTACTATTTGGAAAAAAACATCATGAAAGAATTTCCATGCAGTTTCTACATCAGACATAAGCTCAATCTTGCTCCAGTCAAAATAAGACAAATCATGAAAGAAAGCCTGCTCATTGAAACTCTTCAAATTTCTCTTACGAATAATACGTGGGTTTGTCTAATTTTAAGAACCTTAGTATTTCTAATAGCAACAACAGCACAATGGTCACTTAAATCATTACAAAAAACACCAACCGCAGAATATTTATGTGGAAACTTTGTCAATATCAAATCAATCAGAGTAGATTTCTTTGGACATTTGAGATTTGGGCGAGTGGGTGAGTTAATCAACTGGGTAAGATTCATAGAATTACAAAACATTTTTAAATCGTCAGACACCGGCTTTAACCAACACCAGTTGAGATCACCAATCAAGATAATTTCACAGTAAAGAAGTTTAGACATAAGGTGTATCAGAGAAGAAAATGCATCACCTTGAGCAGAGGGGGTCTATAACAGCCAATCACAGTTATAGAGTGACCGTTTGAAACCTCAATATTCAAAGCAAGAAATTCCAACTGTTTATAAATAGTTTCAGACTTTGCCACACTTACAAGGAATTTAGTCTTTACATATATAGCCACACCCCCACCTTTTTTAACTCGATCAGTGCGATACACATTGTAACCATTTATACAAATATCCTTATCAAGATCAGACTTGCTGAGCCAGGTTTCAGAAAACACAATTACATCAGCATCAGTTGATTTAACCCAAATCCTAACCCAAATAAAGGCTGCGTACATTGAAATGAAAAATACCAAAACCAGATCTAGATTTAAAATTAGAGGGTGTTTGGAGACATTGCATATCAGGGCCAGGGTTAGGTTGCACGTTACCTGATATCAACAAAAGAAGAATAACAAGGCACCTCTGTTTAATAACCTTGCACGACTTCTCTTTTTTAAGATTTTACAAGTGAGTTTCCAGACCAAACAAAACAGTCATTTAAAGCCATTAGACTTTGGTAGTGACACAAGTTCGTATTGTTTACATCATACCACAAATGCGTCAGCACTTGGACGAGTGGACCGAGTGAAAAAGAGCGAGTTCCTGCAGACAAAATGTCTAATGGACGGGAGAGCACATTGTCAGATGTACTCATCCAACGACAATGTTCATTTTCTCCAGAGTTCAGTAAAGTCAGTACACAAAGCAATACCACAAAAATTGTCATTTTCTCTGAGAGATGTAAGAAATAGAGTCCAAGGAAAGATAAGGGGAGAGAGGGACAGTGTGTATGTATGAGTCTGTATTTGAGTGTGTGCGCATGTGATTAGATTGGGTGTTGGGGTCGATTGAGAGAACGGGTTGGGAATTGTTGAGCTGCCTCTGACAGCCAGGCGGAGAGCGAAGAGGAGCAGCTTGGACGAGACACTCCGCAGAGGGAAAGCTGAAGAAAGAACTCAGGCCAACCAGAGATAGGGTTACTTTGGTAAACTTCAAGTAAAGAAGTGCAAATAGAGAGAATTTTTTTTTATCAGAGTTGAGGGAGACCCGCGATCCTTACACCAGCAAAAAAAAATTGTTTGCACTACACAACAAGGAAATTGTGGATTTACTCAACCATAAATTAATAGGTTATTAGTAGGTTAAAATCTACTAGTCACAGACAAACGACTTGACATGCTGCCATCTTGGATTTTGCAATCATGTGACAGCAAGGCTCAGCTGAGGCCTCGAGTCCAGGATGGCTCGAACAGCATACGTTGGGGCCCCCTCGATGTCCAGAGGGGGGCGGAGGAACCTCCCGCACCTCAGCTTCCTGGAGTGGACCAGCCACCACCGGCCTGAGGAGAGACACACGGAACGAGGGATTAATGCGATAATTCTAGGGGAAGCTGTAACCTGTAGTTTACCTCGTTCAGTCTCTTTAGGACTGTAAATGGCCCCAAAAACCGCGGACCCAGCTTCCGGCAGGGCAGGCGGATGGGCAGGTTTCGGGTTTAGAGCCAGGCCCGGTCCCCCGGTGCGAACACCGGGGCCTCACTGCGGTGGCGGTCAGCACTCGCCTTCTGCCGCCTCACGGCCCATTGCAGGTGCACATGGGCGGCGTCCCAGGTCTCCTCCGAATGCTTAAACCATTCGTCCACCGCAGGAGCTTCGATCTGGCTCTGATGCCACGGTGCCAGAACCGGCTGATACCCCAGAACGCATTGGAAAGGAGGGAGGTTAGTGGAGGAGTGGCGGAGTGAGTTTTGGACCATCTCTGAACGCCGCCCACTCCCCTGGCCGGTCCTGGCAATATGACAGCAGAACCTACCCACATCCTGATTTACTCTCTCCACCTGCCCGTTACTCTCGGGGTGAAAACCTGAGGTGAGGCTGACCGAGATCCCCAGACGTTCCATGAACGCTCTCCAGACCCTGGACGTGAACTGGGGACCCCGATCAGAGACTATATCCTCAGAGACTATATCCGTAGTGCCGGAAGACGTGAGTGAACAGGGCCTCCGCAGTCTGTAGGGCCGTAGGGAGACCGGGCAAAGGGAGGAGACGGCAGGACTTAGAAAACCGATCCACAATGACCAGGATCGTGATGTTGCCCTGTGATGGAGGAAGATCTGTCAAGAAGCCCACCGACAGGTGCGACCACGGCCGTTGTGGAATGGGTAGGGGTTGTAACTTCCCTCTGGACAGGTGCCTGGGAGCCTTGCACTGGGCGCACACCGAGCAGGAGGAAACATAAACCCTCACGTCCTTGGCCAAGGTGGACCACCAGTACTTCCCACTAAGGCAACGCACCGTCCGACCGATGCCAGGGTGACCAGAGGAGGGTGACGTGTGGGCCCAATAAATCAGATGGTTGCGGACAGCAGGCGGAACGTACAGGCGCCCAGCTGGACACTGGGGGGGAGTGAGCTCTGTGCGTAACGCCCGCTCTATGTTCGCGTCCAACTCCCACACCACCGGTGCCACCAGGCAAGAGGCCGGAAGTATGGGAGTGTGATCCATGGACTGCTCCTCTGTGTCATACATCCGGGACAGTGCGTCTGCCTTAACGTTCTGGGAACCTGGTCTGTAGGACAGAGTGAAAACAAAACGGGTAAAGAACATGGCCCACCTTGCCTGGCGAGGGTTCAGTCTCCTCGCTGCCCGGAGGTACTCCAGATTGCGGTGGTCAGTCCAGATGAGAAAAGGGTGTTTAGCCCCCTCAAGCCAATGTCTCCACGCCTTCAGAGCCTTGACAACAGCCAACAGCTCCCGGTCCCCCACATCATAGTTTCGCTCCGTCGGGCTGAGCTTCTTCGAAAAGAAAGCACAGGGGCAGAGCTTTGGTGGCGTGCCCGAGCGCTGAGAGCGCACGGCTCCTATCCCAGCCTCGGTCACGTCCACCTCCACTATGAACGCCAAAGAGGGATCCGGATGAGCCAGCACGGGAGCCAAGGTAAACAGAGCCTTCAGGTGACCAAAAGCCCTGTCCGCCTCAACCGACCACTGCAGCCGCACTGGTCCCCCCTTCAGCAGTGAGGTAATGGGAGCTGCTACCTGACCAAAACCCCGGATAAACCTTTGGTAGTAGTTGGCAAACCCTAGAAACCGCTGCACTTCCTTTACCATGGTGGGAGTTGGCCAATTACGCACGGCTGCAATGCGGTCACTCTCCATCTCCACCCCTGATGTGGAAATGTGGTACCCTAGGAAGTAGACGGACTGTTGGAAGAACAGACATTTCTAATCCTTGACGTACAGGTCATGCTCCAACAGTTGACCAAGCACCCTGCACACCAGGGACACATGCTCAGCGCGTGTAGCGGAGTATATCAGAATGTCGTCGATATACACCACTACACCCTGCCCGTGCAGGTCCCGGAAAATCTCATCAACAAAGGCCTGGAAGACTGATGGAGCATTCATCAACCCGTACGGCATGACGAGGTACTCATAGTGCCCAGAGGTGGTACTAAATGCTGTCTTCCACACGTCCCCCTCCTGGATACGCACCAGGTTGTAAGCGCTCCTGAGATCCAATTTTGTGAAGACGCACGCCCCGTGCATTGACTCGATCACACTGGCAATGAGAGGCAGCGGGTAGCTGTACCTCACGGTGATCTGATTGATACCTCGATAGTCAATACACGGGCGCAGACCACCATCCAAAAGAAACTCGAGGAGGCAGGTGAAGTGGAGGGCCGAATGTATCCCTGCAACAGGGATTCGGAGACATATTTTTCCATAGTCTCCTCCTGTGACAGAGGATACACTTGACTCCTGGGAAATGCTGCGTCTACCAGGAGATTTATCAGACAATCCCATCGTCGATGAGGTGGTAATTTAGTCGCCCTCTTCTTACAGAAGGCGAGAGCCAAATCGGCATATTCTGAGGGGATGCGCACGGTGGAGACCTGGTCTGGAATTTCCACCATAGTCACACTGATGGAAACCCCCACACACCTCCCTGAGCACTCTTGTGACCACCCCTTGAGAGCCCTCTGTTGCCACGAAATAGTGGGGTAACCATGTAACCTGCGTAACCATGTCTAGTGGAGCGGTGACCTCCCTAATCAGCCCTGACCCTAATGGTCGACTATCTAGGGCGTGCACAGTTAAGGGCATATCCACAGGAACAAGGGGGATCCCTAAACTAAGGGCAAATGAACGGTCAATAAAATTCCGAGGTGCGCCTGAATCTACGAGCACCTTATGCTGGGAATGCGGGGAAAACTCAGGAAATGAAATAAACACATAAATGTGAGCAACAGGGGGCTCTGGGTGAGCCTGGTGCCGACTCACCTGGGGTGACACGATAGTGCCCTGCCTGCTGCCTCGACTCCCTGAGGAACCCCCCCAGCACCAACCAGCAGTGTGCCCTCTGCTGCCACAGATGGTGCAGGGAATAGCCCCTCTTCCGTTCGCTCTAAGTGCAGCACCTCCCAGCTCCATGGGCATCGGAGCGGAGGTGCTGGGGAATGGAAGTGACAGGCCCCGATCCGGATGTCCACGGGCAGTCAGCAGGTTGTCCAGACGGATGGACATGTCCACCAGCTGGTCCAATGTGAGGGTGGTGTCTCGGCGGGCCATCTCCCGATGGACGTCCTCGCGTAGACTGCACCGGTAGTGATCAAGTCAGGGCCCTGTCGTTCCATCCCGCGCTGGCAGCCAGGGTCCGGAAGTCCAATGCAAAATCCTGTGCGCTCCTCGTCCCCTGCCTTAGGTGGAACTGTCGTTCACCCGCCGCTCGACCCTCTGGCGGGTGGTCGAACACTGCCCGAGAGCGGCGGGTGAACTCTGCGTAATGGTCCAACCCCGCGTCTCCCTCACTCCATACGGCGTTGGCCCACTCCAGGGCTTTGCCTGAGAGGCAGGAGACGAGGGCGGACACGCTCTTACGTCCCGAAGGAGCCGGGTATCCAGTTGCCAGGTAGAGCTCAAGCTGGAGTAGGAACCCCTGGCATCCGACAGCTGTCCCATCATCGGGAGCGCGAGCCGGATCCCGCTGGAACCGGGTGAAGGAGGGGTGGACCGTGGGACCTGCTGTAGTGGGGCTGGTGGAGGCACTGGACGACCTCCTCCTCTCTCCCAACGATCCATCTTCTGCAGCACGCGATCCATGGCGGTGCCCAGATGTTGCAATATGGTCGCGTGCTGCTGGACGCGCTCCTCTATCTCTGAAGGGAGGGTGTCAGCTCCTGCTGACTCCATTCTTTTGGGTGAGTGATTCTGTAATGAGGTCTGTGTGTAGCTGGTGTATAGGAGTCAGGCGCAGGACAGCAGATATAAGTAAATAAACGTATTTTACTCAACATAATATAAATGCAATACAAAAACAGAGCCCACAATAACGGAGCTTCCTACATAGAAACAATCACTCACAAGCAAACATGGGGGAACAGAGGGTTAAATAATGAACAGGTAATTGGGGGATTAAAACCAGGTGTGTAAGACAAAGACAAAACAAATGGAAAATGAAAAGTGGATCGGCGATGGCTAGAAGGCCGGTGACGTCGACCACCAAACGCCGCCCGAACAAGGAGAGGGACCGACTTCAGCGGAAGTCGTGACAAGCAGCCGTGTTTAGCACTAACTGAAGTTTATTTAGTGCTTCATCCGGGTAGCCGGAGAGTAGAGCATTGCAGTAGTCTAATCTAGAAGTGACAAAGCATAGATTAGCTTTTCTGCACCATTTTTTGACAAAGGTTTCAGATTTTTGCAATGTTACGAAGATGGTAAAAAGCTGTCCTTGAAATATTCTTAATATGTTTGTTAAAAGAGAGATCAGGGTCCAGAGTAACGCCGAGGTCCTTCACAGTTTTATTTGAGATGACTGTACAACCATCAATATTAATTGTCAGATCCAACAGCAGATCTCTTTGGTTCTTGGAACCTAGAACTAGAATCTCTGTTTTGTCCGAGTTTAAAAGTAAAAAATGTGTCGCCATCCACCTCCTTATGTCTGAAACACAGGCTTCCAGGGTAGGCAATTTTTGGTCTTCACTATGTTTCATCGAAATGTACAGCGATGTGTCGTCCGCATAGCAGTGAAAGTTGACATTGTGTTTCCGAATGACATCACCAAGAGGTAGAATATATAGTGAAAACAATAGTGGTCCTAAAACAGAACCTTGTGGAACACCGAAACGTACAATTGATTTGTCAGAGGACAAACCATCCACAGAGACTAACTGAGTTTGTGGGCTAGAAGAACCATCCTCACATTCATATCAAATGCCACATCTCCACTGGAGCACTCCTGCAGCCTGGAGGAAGTGTAAACACTCCTAAATGCATTACGATCACCTTCACAGCATGCACATTCTATCATGGCAGAATGACAGAATCCCTGGTTGGTGGGGTCTATGGTGATTTTCAGTCCAGTGTTTAGATACTTAGGGCAAATCAAATCATGTACAAGTTGGTTTTTTGTGACGTGGAATAAAAGCCACTGTTGGCTGGCTGCTGTCTGGTTGATCGCTGCTAGCTCTCATCTTCATCTCAACTAATTTGCGTCTCGACGCGCTGCTGCCAGCTACCTCATTTTCCTCCTCAACCTTTACTTCCACTGGCTGCCTTGATCAGTAGATCAAGCACATTTTTTTCTTTCATTCACTGCTTTTCTCACATTGGCTAACTGAGTTTGCTTATTTCAATTCACATACTGTAGGTATATTCTTCAAGATTTTTAATTCTGTCTCTCTTTACAGGGATTCTTCACAGGTGATATTTTCAAACAAGGAAGTGCATTTTAACCAATCAGGTTGCCGGAAAGGGCCTTTAATGCCAGTAACCAATCAGATGTCAGGAAATTACTAATCTTTCAGCACGAAGCACTACGTCTACAAATAGCCATGTATGGACTAGCTAACGATATGCTCTGGAAAACAAGCTTTGAATGATATATGATTCAACATGGAGAGTTTTAAAAATAGAGGTTGAAGTTCTACATTAAACATGCTAACAAGATCAAAATGTATGATAGGTGTAGCTGACAGAGTTGGGATAAAATTATACAAATTAAGTATTTATATACATTATTTACGATTTATTTGTACATTTTATGAAAATAGGGAAGTTATTTTTGCAAAATATCCCAAAATTGAAAAAATGGACAGATGGAAGCAAAATCAAAAATGTTGCATGTGGTGCCTGGCCTTAAAATAAATGGCTACATCAAATGGTTTTGTATTGAACAAGCCATCTGATTCGATGAAAGATGGAGTTGAATGTGTGTTTCTGGCCATAATTTAATTTAAAGTACTCCAAAGTTTTTTTCCGGCATTCTTATATCATTGATCTTGGCTTCATAATACAATTTCTTCTTCTTTTTGTAGAGTTTAGTCACATCATTTCTCAATTTGCAGTAAGTCAGCCAGTCAGATGTGTAGCCAGACTTATTAGCCACTCCTTTTGCCCCATCTCTTTCAACCGTACAGTTTTTCAATTCCTCCTCAATCTATGGAGCCTTAACAATTCTAACACAGTTTCTTAACAGGTGCATGTTAATCAATAATTGGAAAAAGCAATTTCATGAATTCATCAAGTGCAGCATCTGGATGCTCCTTATTAATCACATCAGACCAAAACATATTTGAAACATCAACATAAGAGTCACAGCAAAATCTTTTTATACACTATTTTAGGCCCAGTCTTTGGAACTTTGGCTTTCCTGGATATTTTCACTATATTGTGATCCCTGCATCCAATGGATACAGCTTTCTAACAAAGTTCTACAGTATTAGTAAAAATGTGATCAATACATGTGTATGATCTTGTTCTTGTAGTGTTTGTAAACACCCTGGTAGGTTGATTAATAGCCTGAACCAGATTACAGGCACTGGTTACAGTGAGATGCTTCCTTTTGAGCGGACAGCTTTATGAGAATCAGTCAATATTCAGGTCCCAAAGAAAGAATAACTCTCTGTTTACATCACATACATTATCAAGCTTTTCACACACGTTATTTAGATACTGACTATTATCACTTGGTGGCCTATAGCAACACCCCAAAATAATAGGCTTTAGATGAGGCAGGTGAACCTGGAACCACAGCACTTCAATAACACTTGACATGAGATATTCTCTAAGCATTACAGAAATATGGCTATAAATATCTATAGCAACACCTCTCCCATAAGCAGTCCTGTCTCTTCCTTGTATCCTTGTCTTGCTACTGCTGTATCATCAAAGGAAATATCCAAGTGAGTATCAGAAGTGGCTAATACAGTATATTCATGTTATTTGATGTTAGGAAGTTATTGATTTCATAAACCTTATTGCTAAGGCTACATATATTATTATGGGCTATTTTCAGCCATTTCCTGTGTAGCTTCTCAGAGATAGACATACAGTAATATGGAATAGAACAAACAAAGCAAGAAAAAAACATTCAGCAGGCCATTCATCAGTTGGTGTGTGTAACTGTGTGTGAGTGTGCTGTGGGGTTGAAGCTACGAACCCATAGGCTTGGCTTGCTCATCCCTTCCAGGCTTTTGGGCGGGAGGGTGGACAATGAGCCTGGTATAGCGGATGTAAGCAATGTCCCCATGTGCTCTGGCAGTTTCATTGCCGGGATAAGTTATTTTCTCATCTGGCACACAGCTTCAGGATAGTCCTCGTTGAGGAAAATGTACATTCCTTTCAAGTTCTTTGCTTTTTCCAGAACAGCTACCTTGTTCTTGAACCTCAGGAACTTGACCACTATTGGCCTGGGCATGTCACCTGGGCCGGTGGTGGGTTTTCCAGTCCTGTGGACACGTTCTACCTCAATCTTCCCGTGGTCCATCTGTATTTTATTTTATTTTCGTCCTCAGACTCCGTCCAGGTATCATGTGGAGAGTCTGCAATTCCGTCCACAGCAATATTGTTCCGCCTTGATTGCCCCTCAAGATAATCTGATTTCTTCATCATTGCTATCATGGTTTCACATACAGAACTGATGTCCTCTCTCAATGACTTCCCGATTGTAAGCTTATCAGACCCTTGGTCGGCAGCATCCCTGGACAGATAGCAGCGGTTCCAGCAACTGATGCCAACCGCGTCACATGATCCAAATGAAAAAATAACCAAACTTTTTCAATAGAACACTTTTTCAGAGACTTTCAAAACTTTCCAAAACAATAAACCGAGCTCTCGCTCGTTCCGGTTTTAATAGGGTTCCCGAGTGGCGCAGCGGCCTAAGGCACTGTATCTCAGTGCTTGAGGTGTCACTACAGGCCCTGGTTCAATTCCAGGCTGTATCACAGCTGGCTGTGATTGGAGTCCCATAGGGCGGCACACAATTGGCTCAGCGTCGTCCGGTTTAGGGTTTGGCCTTAACTGACTTGCCTTGTTAAATAAAAATATGGGCTTACATGATATGACAAATAAACAAACCTGAACTTGAACCTAGAAGGGAAGACCAGCCAGAAAGAGAGGAGAAAAGATGGCCAGCTTTGTGGTTAGATTGTTATGTAACCTAAAAATATACCATTAGCTGGTAGAAATGACAAAATGAAATGAATCATAGAATTATAACTTATTCCAATCTACAGGTCAATTTTTTGGGCTCTTGTATCTTCATTTTCGTATAGGCTAGAGGCTATGTAATTTTGTATCTGTGGAGTTGTGTTGCTCTGTTATGAGAACAGTTGAATTTTTCTTTACAGTTGAGTTGCCCTGGTCGTGTCAGTGAACAGTAACTTTCAAAGTAACTAATGACATGTAGCATGTCGACCCTGCACCAGAACCTGTGTTTGTATAGTTCATTGTGTTCTAGCGGTTAGAGCATTGGGCCAGTAACAGTCGCTAGTTCGAATCCCCGAGCCGACAAAGTGAGAAATCGGTCAATGTGCCCTTGGGCAAGGGATGTAACTCTTATTGCTCCAGGGTCGCAGTTGATAATGGCAGACCCTGGCCATGACCCCACTCTCTGAGGGTGTCTCAGGGGGGTTCACACATGCGTATAAACCACACTTGTACATGAAATAGGACAAATATAAGCACACACTAAATTATTATTATTATTATTTATTTATTATAAACACTTGAATCCTTACCTGATTCTTTCGTCTCTGATTAGCAACTTTTCTTTGCTGCCCAATCTATCTATCTAATCTAAAATAAGAACGACTTCATCAGGGGTGGTGTGTATTATTTGTAAATTAGGAGGAGAATACTGTGTACAAATCACCCCCAGCCGTCAGCACAGGACACCAGGACACCCATCACGCTGCTCCGCCAGTTCACACCTGCTGCATAGACCACTGAGCAGACAACATGCCAATTTCCCACCTGTCAGTCTTAGAGCAGTACACTGAGTAGAGGTCGACCGATTATGATTTTTCACCGCCGATACCGATACCAATTATTGGAGGACCAAAAAAGCCGATACCGATTAATCGGCCGTTAATTTGTTTTTTTAAATGTTTTGTTGTTGTTGTTGTAATAATGACAATTACAACAATACTGAATGAATACTTATTTTAACTTAATATAATACATCAATAAAATCAATTTAGCCTCAAAGAAATAATGAAACATGTTCAATTTGGTTTAAATAATGCAAAACAATGTGTTGGAGAAGAAAGTAAAAGTACAATTATTGCCATGTAAGAAAGCTAACGTTTAAGTGCCTTGCTCAGAACATGAGAACATATGAAAGCTGGTGGTTCCTTTTAACATGAGTCTTCAATATTCCCAGGTAAGTTTTAGGTTGTAGTTATTATAGGAATTATAGGACTATTTCTCTCTATACGATTTGTATTTCATATACCTTTGACTATTGGATGTTCTTATAGGCACTTTAGTATTGCCAGTGTAACAGTATAGCTTCCGTCCCTCTCCTCGCTCCTACCTGGGCTTGAACCAGGAACACATCGACAACAGCCACCTTCGAAGCAGTGTTACCCATGTAGAGCAAGGGGAAACAACTACTCCAAGTCTCAGAGCAAGTGACGTTTGAAACGCTATTAGCGCGCACCCCGCTAACTAGCTAGCTATTTCACATCGGTTACACCAACCTAATCATGGGAGTTAACAGGCTTGAAGGGGTGGGTATAATTTGTAGAACTTTCCAACAGGAATCTGTTCCAAAAAACGTAAAGTAAAAGGTTGCCAACCAACAACGCATACAAAGTAGCAACGCATACAAACCTAGCTAACAAGCTGCCGAATAGGCATCAACTCACCACGTAGCTTATTCTTAATGTTTGTCCATAGGCAACCAGAGTGAGGACAGACATTTTTCGGAATAAACGTGATGAGTGAAAAACGCAATGAAATAGACCACTCACTACCCGGTATCTTATTCTGCCGCTATACAACTTTGTATGCATTGTTTTTTGACAACCTTGTTATTTACGAAGTTTTTGGAATAGATTCCTGTTGGAACGTTACACAAATTATACCCACCCGGCTTGAAGTCATAAACAGATTGAAACACAGCGAAGAGCTGCTGGCAAAACGCACGAAAGTGCTGTCTGAATGAATGCTTACGAGCTTGCTGGTGCCTACCATCGCCCAGTCAGACTGCTCTATCAAATCATAGACTTAATTATAACATAATAAACACACAGAAATACGAGCCTTTGGTCATTAATATGGTCGAATCCAGAAACTATCATCTCATCTCGTGGAGTGCAATGTAAGGCAGGTGGTTAGAGCGTTGGACTAGTAACCAAGGTTGCAAAAACGAATCCCCAAGTCCCCCCTGAACAAGGCAGTTAACCCCCGTCCATAGGCCGTCATTGAAAATAAGAATGTGTTCTTAATCTGACTTGCCTAGTTAAATAAAGGTGTAAAAAATAAATAAATCGGCAAATCGGTGGCCAAAAATACCGATTACCGATTGTTATGAAAACTTGAAATTGACCCTAATTAATCGGCCATTCCGATTAATCGGTCGACCTCTAACACTGAGTATAGAAATGGTGAGGGACCAGCAGTTACCAAAACCCGTTGTCCCCTTTGCCCCCACACACTGCTTCTCTTCCCAATCTGTCTCCTATACTACTACTATGAAGACAGCAGATGGCACCATTTATAGTGCACTATAGGCCCTGGTCAAAAGAAGTAAACTACTGTATGCAGGGAATAGGGTGCCATTTGGAATGTAACCAGTGATGACAGGCTGTATCCTTGTGTAAATGAATCTATGTGCCATATGTGTTGTGTTGTGAGGTGGTGAGTGAGTGGCACAGGTAGATATGGGTTGGAGGGAGGGTGGGTTAGTGCGACATTTCCAAGGTAATATGAACTGAGTGAGAGACCTCCTGCGGCTCCCTGACATCTGCACTCCCAATCAAGACCTTTCTCCCCTTCTCCCCTTTCTGCCTTTCTCTCTCTCCACCCACACACTCTCTCCCTTCTCTCTCTCTCTCTCTCTCTCTCTCCACCCAACACATTCTCTCCCTTCTCTCTCTCCACCCAACACACTCTCTCCCTTCTCTCTCTCTCTCTCTCTCTCTCTCTGTCCACCAACACACTCTCTCTCCCTTCTCTCCCTCTCCACCCAACACATTCTTTCTCCCTTCTCTCTCTCTCTCTCTCCACCCACACACACTCTCTCTCTCTCTCTCTCTCTCTCTCTCTCTCTCTCTCTCTCCACCAACACACTCTCTCTCCCTTCTCTCTCTCTCCACCGAACACATTCTTTCTCCCTTCTCTCTCTCTCTCTCTCTCTCCACCCCACACACTCTCTCTCCCTTCTCTCTCTTTTCCCCATTCTCTCCCAATCTCTTCATTTTTTTAGCTCTCTCTTTCCCTCTCTCTAACACAAACACACACAACCATTCTTCTGCATACAAACATTCTCCGTCTCTTGATTCCTCTTTGTGCTCACACTAGTCCTTCAACAATTACACGAACTCATACACAAATTCATAGCTTTTGTTTGGATGCATCCGCAATACAAATATGCTCAGCCCGTGATTGATGCGATCCTGTTGTTCCAACCCAACTCCCCGTCAGAGTGTAATTGGCTGTGTGACTGATGTTGATGCCTTCCTCTGGCTGGTCACCTAAACCACCGTGCTCTCCATGTGAGACTGTTGAGCCTGTCATTATTCTGAGACCCACAGAGCCGGGGACAATTAATCTGAGGCCAGTGATGGATAATGACTGGGGCTGCTATGACATTCAATCTGCGTCCCAAATTTCATCCTATTCCCTATATAGTGCATTACCTTTGACCAGAACCCATTGGGTTGAATGATTGATCCTGTAATATCAATGGCTGACTGATTCTTAAAATACTGTCTCTTTTTTGTTTGAGGCGCGGCTACCCGGGGGAAGGTGCAGGTAAGAAGGAAGTTGCCATGTGCTGGTTGGTAGTGTTTGACTGTCTGACTAAGTTGAGAGAATATATTTTATTTATCTTGATTTGAAAATGAAATAATGTCTTCCTTCGACCCTGCACCAGAACCTGCGTTTGAATATTTCATTGTGTTCTCCTGTGTGCTCCTTGTCTTTTGACCAGGCTTAAAAGAGATAAGTCTGAGGTTTTGACTAATGGTGGAGAAGGAGAAAATAAAACTTGTGAACTTGCAACATGTTGTTGACTTCTTTATTTTGCAACTCAACCTAAATTATAAGAAACTGTATGTATGTTAGGCTCTTGTTTAAACCTGGGGTGGCGTAGGATTTGCTACACTTATTTCTCTACTGCCTTACAATAACCACAAACCTCACAAACTGCTAGACACAACAGCAAATCATCCGCCAACAAAATGATGATATTAATTCTATATAGTTATTGTCACCGCATGGGGCATAGCCTTAATCTACTTAGCTGCCGTCCCGGGACCCCGTATGTCATGTCGAGATAGCGATGTAAAATTGCTTTGCAGACAGACTTACAGTTCCTCTATTTATACAACATAGTGTGTATATGTGTGTGTGTATACGTTTGTGCGTGAGTTTACACAGTTTGTTCTGACCTGTAGTTAGTTGGCATTGGAGATGTGGGGATGGAGGTTTGTGGGGTTTGCAGAATTTTCTTAGTCATAGGAGGTCTATTTAATTTAGGTCCCGGGTCATTCCAAATCAAAAGCACAAGAAATATTATTATTATTATTATTATTAAAATTATTATTATATTATCTCCGATTGTTTTGAAATCTTTTCTGTTTTTCTAAATAGATAAGATTAGTATTCCTGTAACTTTATTTTGTTTAACTATAATTTGATCTCTGCGAAATTAAGCTAATTGATTGCACCCAAATTGGTCATTTTAATATGTAGGATTCATGTAATATTCAATAAATATAGCACCTAACATCTGATTTGGGAATTCTTTAAAAAATAATCACCTAATAGTAGGAACAGCACCATCTACTGGTCAGAACCTGGTAATATCAGGATGCAGAATGGAACATAAACCTAACAACATCAATCATTTGTGAGGCATCCTTTGTGATTCTGATTCATAAGTCAATAGGTCTTTCTTGGGAGGGAGTGCAAAGAACGAACAGCTCTGCTCTGCAGCATGGCTACTCTGCTCTGTAGCATGGCTGCTCTGCTCTGTAGCATGGCTGCTCTGCTCTGTAGCATGGCTGCTCTGCTCTGTAGCATGGCTGCTCTGCTCTGTAGCATGGCTGCTCTGCTCTGTAGCATGGCTGCTCTGTAGCGTGGCTGCTCTGCTCTGTAGCATGGCTGCTCTGTAGCATGGCTGCTCTGTAGCATGGCTGCTCCGTAGCATGGCGGTTCTGCTCTGTAGCATGGCTGCTCTGCTGAGCATGGCTGTTCTGCTCTGTAGCATGGCTGCTCTGCTGAGCATGGCTCTCTGCTCTGCTGAGCATGGCTTCTCTGCTCTGTAGCATGGCTGCTCTGCTATGTAGCATAGCTGCTCTGTAGCATGGCTGCTTTGCTCTGTAACATGAGCATGGCTACTCTGCTCTGCTGAGCATGGCTGATCTGCTCTGTAGCATGGCTGCTCTGCTCTGTTGAGCATGGCTGGTCTGCTCTGTAGCATGGCTACTCTGCTATGTAGCATAGCTGCTCTGTAGCATGGCTGCTTTGCTCTGTAACATGAGCATGGCTACTCTGCTCTGCTGAGCATGGCTGGTCTGCTCTGTAGCATGGCTACTCTGCTCTGCTGAGCATGGCTGCTCTGCTCTGTAGCATGGGCCAAGTCATCTAGTAGCTATCTCTCTAGGTCCCTGAGGTAATTTATCGGGAGACAAGTATGAGGGGGTACTGGAGAAATTACTTTAAACAGAGAATAAAATGGTTGTAATATGTAATAAGGAAAACTAGTCCCCGGCCTGAAAAGCTAGTTGCTGACAGTGATGGATGTAGATGGGGATAATAAGATACAATGATTCCTAATTAGAGGGTATTACCGTGTTGTAAAAATAGTCAATCACTAATTTCTTTGACAGGGGGAAAAAAAACATCACTAAATTCAATGAGAAGACATTACATAAGATAAAGAAACAACACTCCGAGCTCCATACAATTTCTGACACATAGAGAACCGATACTATATACTCGTTGTTGGGGTTGGATTGTCGTGGGGTGTGGGAGGTTCGTGGATGGATTTTGACCACTTCTTTGGATTCCTTATGTCTTGCTCATTGTTAGAAAAAAGTTTGGTCCAAATCGAATGTTAGGTACTATAATTATTGCATATTCTATGAATCCTGTAAATTAAAATGGCCAATTTAGGCGCAGTCATTTCTAAGATAATGTTTACGGAATGCTTATCTTATCTGTTTCTAACTACAGAAACTTCTTCACATTAATCTGAGATGGTGGTTGTAATGGCTTGCTGAAATGACATGGAATGACCCTCCTATGTCACTATCCATTAGATTTCGATGAGTCAGCACCGGGAGAAAACACAAAACATGACATTGACTTAGTGCTGCCCTGCCGATGCTGTGCCAGTGCCTTGCAGGGCAGAAATAAACTTCTTGGATAAAGCCTGCAGCAGCATCCATGAACAGACAGCACAGCAGCACCAGGCCCTGTCGTTTTCAGGTTGCTCACTCAGACAGACAGACATATTGTAGCCCACCATGCTTTTGTGACTTAATGGATGCATCGCAAATTGCATCCTAATCCCTATTTAATGTAATACTTTTATCCAGGGCCTATATGGCACTGTATAGGGAATAGGGTGCCATTTGTGAGGCATCCTTTGTGATTCTGATTCATAAGTCAATAGGTCTTTCTTGGGAGGGAGTGCAAAGAACGAACAGCTCTGCTCTGCAGCATGGCTACTCTGCTCTGTAGCATGGCTGCTCTGCTCTGTAGCATGGCTGCTCTGTAGCATGGCTACTCTGCTCTGCTGAGCATGGCTGCTCTGTAGCATGGCTACTCTGCTCTGCTGAGCAAGGCTGGTCTGCTCTGTAGCATGGCTGCTCTGTTCTGTAGCATGGGCCAAGTCATCTAGTAGCTATCTCTCTAGGTCCCTGAGGTAATTTATCGGGAGACAAGTATGAGGGGGTACTGGAGAAATTACTTTAAACAGAGAATAAAATGGTTGTAATATGTAATAAGGAAAACTAGTCCCCGGCCTGAAAAGCTAGTTGCTGACAGTGATGGATGTAGATGGGGATAATAAGATACAATGATTCCTAATTAGAGGGTATTACCGTGTTGTAAAAATAGTTTGGAGTGAGGCTGGTGTATGGATACTGATTATGGATACTGACAGTCTCCAAGCTGATGTAGGATATGCTGTTATTTATATACTGATCTCCATCTCTGTATGGACACTGATTGGTTGCATCCCAAATGGCACCCTATTCTCTATATAGAGGGCCCTGGTCAAAAGTAGTGCACTCTATAGAGAATCAAGGTTGGGTAGATTGCTTTCTAAATGTAATCCGTTACTGAACTTTGGGATTACCCAAAAGTTAACTTTCTGTTACTTTTGGATTACTTCCCCCTTAAGGGGGCATTAGAAGACAAAAGGGATCAATCAAACACATTTGGTGTGTCATCATAGTATAGAGACTTGCTCAGGCAGAACTCATTTAAGATTGTGCCTTTTTTCAATGCTGAATGTCATTGAGAAAACAGAAAGGTGTTCATTTATTTTTTCCTCAAAATCCTTTCTAAATGTAAAAGTAATCCAATAAGTAATTATCTAGTTTTTCAAAAGTATCTGTACTCTGATTACAATATTTTTGCTGGTAAAGTAACTGATTACAGTTACAGTTAAAAAAAAAAAAAATCTGATGAATCAGTTACTCCCTAACCCTGTAGGGGATAGGATGCCATTTGGGATGCACTCTCTATTTCTGTATGGATAATGATCTGTCTCTGGGATGATGACTTGGAATATGCTAGACTGTTAGGAGATTTTATGATGTCAACTTGCTCTGGCAAAACTCTGGCATTGCCATACTAGATTCCAGTAATCCAGTAATTTAATCATAACTATGACTTTGTGTAATAGGCAAAATATCTTAAGGGAAGGTGGATTATTGGCAGCATGTGGACTCACTATGCTCATTGAATTATCCTCTCACCAGGGTATGTTTGTTTCTTTGTTTGTTTGCTTCATAGCTTTGATGAAGTTCTTTTGAATGGTTTGATTGCGATTCTGGTCACCGTTGTCTGAATGGAGGAGAACATTGGCTGATGGCTATTCTGTGAAATGTTGATTGTGTTTACTTAGTCTGGAGGAAAGAACTTTACTTGACACAGGATTACAAAGCCCTACACATGCCCAGAGAGAGAAGTCCAAGTTGTAGTCTGAATAGTTAACTGCTGTATAATTTGTGTGTGTGAGTACATGCACGTGTGTGTGCAAGCAGCCCTGTTAGTTTTAATGGGATAGATGCTTCTGCTGGTATTTGCTTGTTCATAAAATTTGTGCAAGTTTACATTAAGGTATATTTACTTTGCTGTTTCTGTACTTATTGTGTATGCATGTGTTTGTTTAAACACATCTAAACAGCTTTTCTATACTGAACAAAAATATAAATGCAACATGCAACAATTTCAACGATTTTACTGAGTTACAGTTCATATAAGGACATCAGTCAATTGAAATAAATTCATTAGGCCCTAATCTATGGATTTCACATGACTGTGTAGGGGTGCAGCCATGGGTGGGCTTGGGAGGGCATAGGCCCACCCACTTGGGAGCCAGGCCCACCCACTGGGAAGCCAGGCCCAGCCAATTAGAATTAGTTTTCCACCACAAAAGGGCTTTATTACAGACAGAAATACTCCTCAATTTCATCAGCTGTCCAGGTGGCTGTCCGAGTGGCGTGGTTACACGTGGTCTGTGGTTGTGAGGCCAAATTTTCTAAAATGACGTTGAAGGCGGCTTATGGTAGAGAAATGAACAGACAATTATCTGGCAACAGCTCTGGCGGACATTCCTACAGTCAGCATGCCAATTGCACGCTCCCTCAAAAGTTGAGACATCTGTGGCATTGTGTTGTGTGACAAAACTGCACATTTTAGAGTGGCCCTTTATTGTCCCAGGCACAAGGTGCACCTGTGTAATGATCATGCCGTTTAATTAGCTTCTTGTTATGCCACACCTATCAGGTGGATGGGTTATCTTGGCAAAGGAGAAATGTTCACTAACAGGGATGTAAACAAATTTGTGTACAAAATTTGAGAGAAATAAGCTTTTTGTGCATATGGAACATTTCTGGGATTTTTTATTTCAGCTCATGAAACATGGGACCAACACGTTATATTTTTGTTCAGTATAAATATAGTAAATTACCTTGGCTGGCAGTGTTCCAGCTCTCACTCTCATTTAACTTGAAGGAGCTGGTGGGCAGAAATAGTTGATTTTCCACATCTTAATTGAATGCTTTTGTTTTGAATTGGTAGAAGAAAATAAAGAATAGCTGAAGGATGAAGGACGCCTACACTCAATTCTAATCCAGAGAGAGAAAAGGATTGATTGTCTAAATATAATTGTTTCAAAGGCAGCTCCTAGCTTCACAGCCTTGTTTGTGTTCTTTCTCATCTCATCCGAATAAATTGACAGAGGGAAAGGCGGCGGAGATGAACAGGGAAACACAATATAATATTTTTCTCCACTTTACCTCAGCTTAGCATTCACTTTTACTCAGTACTAATACTGCCAGGTGTCTCGGTTTCTTTGTAACTCAAACTATAGAAGTACCAAAGAGGCAAGAAATAGCATTAACTAATATGATTAGGTTTAGTTAACTCTAATATGAATTACATTTAAATAGAGTTGCTTGAAAAACACTTTCTCTTCCAACATAATGTGGGCGAGTTCTCCTGCAAATGTATATTTAAAGAATGTAATCTGTCAAATTTGAGATGCTGTAGGTCTACACTGTCAGATGTATCAGGCAGACCATTAAAGCGGATAAAATAGTCCCACAGCCTTGCAGAGAAGCAAGTATCAAAATGTTTTATAGCACTAAAGCACTAAATACAATTCTTAATTTCACCAGTGATGGTCATTGTGAAAATTGGGGCCCTTCTCACGTATTTTACTCCCACTCTCTGCTGGTCAAGCTACGAGAATAGATATCTAATTTCATTAGAAAAGGAAGTAGAACTGAGAGAGTGGAGGAGGAAGAGAGAGAGAGAGAGAGAGAGAGGGAGAGGACAGAAAGTGAGAGGATAGAGAGAGAGGATGACAGAGAGGGAAAGGAGGAAAGAGAAGAGGACAGAAAGAGAGAAAGAGGAAGCTTTTTATCTTGGCCTGTTCATGGCGTGCTTATGAATTCTGTAATTACTTTGACTAAGTGTCTGCCTCAGTAGCCCACATTTGAACTATTTCTCTATCCAATGGGACGTGCCGCCACACTCAAATACTTGGTCTTATTTACCAAGCCACAGGCCCCAATTGAGGAGCCAGCCACGTTCTGCTCTCCGCCTGGTGTGATGTGTTAAGCCCATGGTTAACCCTCCCTCCTTCCCTGCTTCTGTGGCAGGAGCGCAATCCCATGTCCTTGCACAACTGACACCATCATCAACACCTGCCTGTGACTCGGAGAGAGAGAGATCCCTCATGGTATGGCTGGTATTGATCTGTTTCTCTCTCTCCTCCTGAGACAATCCCAGCTAACCACCACCATAGTATTTGGACATTTAGCTGACTCCACAGTATAGTGGCGGTCCCTCTGACTCCTCCACTCCTGGTTGCCAGATTGCGCATCGGCGAGGTCACTCACCTCCATAGCTTAAGACAGACGTTCGTTCTCTTGCTCGCTTTCTCTCTTGTCCTCTCTCTCTCCATAGTTCAAGTGAATGTCACAAGGAGGGAGCTCTAGATTTCGTTTCGATGACTGTTAGCAAGCTGGACAGAGTAATGAGACTATACATGTGGGCCAATTATAACCTCTACAGTTTCTATTCATTTTTGTCATTTCAAGATCGATTGAGCATGTTTTTGTCCAAAAACAACAAAAAACTAAACAAATATATATGTTATTATATATATATATTTGTTTTTACTCAAACCGCAGGCTGTTATGGAGGAGCTCGTGGTCCGGATCCGGCCCGCGGGCCGTATGTTTGACACCCCTGCTCTACAGCATCATGCATCTTATTGTATTTAAAAGGAAAACAGCATTGTATATCAAACTGCATCCCTTTGGTGGCAGAGAAATCGATGGCAGAGAGAATACACGTCACAATCCGCGACCACAAACTCTTATTTTCCTGACAAACATCCCTCATGACCTAAGACTCATTCTGCTTCAAGATGTCTGTCTAAAACACTGCAACTCTGTTGGAATCTGAAATTGGGGGAAGCAGAGAGGAAGGGGTCACACAATATCAACAGACACAGACAGACAGAAACCCTCTAAGACAGAACAAAGAGAGGACAAAATGAGAAAATCAAGAAGAGTAGATCAAGGAGGATGTACAGATGTCGGATATTAATATGACCCATTTCGTCCTCGTCGGGAAAATAATCCTGCAGCAGAAGGATTCTAATACATTTTTAATCGCCACCAGGGGGCAGCTGGAAGCGGTGTTTGTAGGCTATACAATGCAGTACCGTACCTAGGGGGCTATGGTTTGGGGAAGGCTCTGCAAACCAACCGACCTCATACCATCAAGCAGTAGCGACCCGTCATTCAGGGCAGGTGCCCCACCTGTTTTGAGCCCCACACTTTTAGGTTAATATATATATATATATATATTTATTTATTTATTAAAAAAATTGGGGGGGCTTGCCTGTTTTACTTAATACATGTCACTCATATCAGTTTGCAAACAATGTAAAAATAAATTAAGCCGCATACAAACATGGTCTATTTTTTGCTTTCTTGAGTAAGGCAGCTCCAACATGCAGGTGTTTCAGTGTTTCAGCCTAGCTCAGTGCTTTCTGTGGTGGTGGGGCTAGCCAAGAAAATACCGAGCATTGCGCCTGATTGGCTAAGTTTTCTGTCATGATTGGCTCAGTTTTCTGTCACTCATGGGACAGTATGTCATCCTCAATTCTAAGGTTAGAGCTCTAAAATTTTAGCCCCTCGGGTTCTGCCATAGAGTTATTTTAGAATTGCCCATCCAAGAAGGCTCAAGGTCATTGGCCACAGATAGAATGACATCAAATCACGTTATATCTATAGTAGCTTTGATTGGACTAACATTGGACTACAGTAGCTTTGATTGGACTGACATTGGTCAACATCATACCTCAAAATCTAAGCTAGCAGCTAGCAGTCGTCACCATGAATCAAGTCGACAATCAAATCCTTTTCAATCCTTGTCATATGAAGAGAAATTAGAGAAAAAATGTCTCGGTGCTCATCGGTCATTGGACATAAACATTACACAACAATTTGGAAATTGCAAAATTCAACAATGAGTGGTTTGGGAAGGAATCAGTGGCTAACTGTGAGTTCAAGACAACTGGGAACGACTGGGAAAATACGTTTTGAATGGTCATTCAACTTAGAATTGTAAATCCGGCATCTTTCGCTGTGATGACAAAATTTACCCACGAAGGACCGCCACGCCACTTTCCTGTTCAAGCACATCACAACGTGAGTCCAGAAATGTCTTGCTGCTTCATAAATTACAGTGAGGGAAAAAAGTATTTGATCCCCTGCTGATTTTGTACGTTTGCCCACTGACAAAGAAATGATCAGTCTATAATTTTAATGGTAGGTTTATTTGAACAGTGAGAGACAGAATAACAACAAAAAAATCCAGAAAAACGCATGCCAAAATTTTTATTAATTGATTTGCATTTTAATGAGGGAAATAAGTATTTAACCCCCTCTCAATCAGAAAGATTTCTGGCTCCAAGGTGTCTTTTATACAGGTAACGAGCTGAGATTAGGAGCACACTCTTAAAGGGAGTGCTCCTAATCTCAGCTTGTTACCTGTATAAAAGACACCTGTCCACAGAAGCAATCAATCAATCAGATTCCAAACTCTCCACCATGGCCAAAACCAAAGAGCTCTCCAAGGATGTCAGGGACAAGATTGTAGACCTACACAAGGCTGGAATGGGCTACAAGACCATCGCCAAGCAGCTTGGTGAGAAGGTGACAACAGTTGGTGCGATTATTCGCAAATGGAAGAAACACAAAAGAACTGTCAGTCTCCCTCGGCCTGGGGCTCCATGCAAGATCTCACCTCGTGGAGTTGCAATGATCATGAGAACGATGAGGAATCAGCCCAGAACTACACGGGAGGATCTTGTCAATGATCTCAAGGCAGCTGGGACCATAGTCACCAAGAAAACAATTGGTAACACACTACGCCGTGAAGGACTGAAATCCTGCAGCGCCTGCAAGGTCCCCCTGCTCAAGAAAGCACATATACATGCCCGTCTGAAGTTTGCCAATGAACATCTGAATGATTCAGAGGACAACTGGGTGAAAGTGTTGTGGTCAGATGAGACCAAAATGGAGCTCTTTGGCATCAACTGAACTTGCCGTGTTTGGAGGAGGAGGGATGCTGCCTATGACCCCAAGTACACCATCCTGACCGTCAAACATGGAGGTGGAAACATTATGCTTTGGGGGTGTTTTTCTGACAGTAGTAAAGGAATTCGGCTTGTCACCAAAAACACTCACACACTTTTACAGATGCACAATCGAGAGCACCCTGTTGGGCTGTATCACTGCCTGGTACGGCAGCTGCTCCGCCCATAACCGGAAGGCTCTCCAGAGGGTAGTGAGGTCTGCACAACGCATCACCGAGTGCAAACTACCTGCCCTCCAGGACACCTACACCACCCGATGTCACAGGAAGGCCAAAAAGATTTCCAAAATTTCTTCAGCCTCCTGAGGTTGAAGAGGCGCTGCTGCGCCTTCTTCACCACGCTGTCTGTGGGGGTGGACCATTTCAGTTTGTCCGTGATGTGTACGCCGAGGAACTTAAAACTCTCCACCATCTCCACTACTGTCCCGTCAATGTAGATAGGGACACCAAGGAACTTGAAACTCTTGAACCCACTCTACTACAGCCCCGTTGATGTTAATGTGGGCCTGTTAGGCCCACCTTTTCCTGTAGTCCACGATCAGGTCCTTTGTCTTGCTCACATTGAGGGAGAGGTTGTTGTCCTGGCACCACACTGCCAGGTATCTGATCTCCTCACTATAGGCTGTTTCATCATTTTTGGTGATCAGGCCTACCACTGTTGTGTTGTCAGCAAACTTAATGATGGTTTTAGAGTTGTGTTTGGCCACGCAGTCATGGGTGAAAAGGGAGGGGACTAAGCACACATCCCTGAGGGGCCCCAGTTTTTGAGGATCAGCGTAGCAGATGTGTTGTTGCCTACCCTTACCACCTGGGGGTGGCCCGCCCAGTTGCAGAGGGAGGTGTTTAGTCCCAGGGTTCTTATTTTAGTGTTGAGCTTTGAGGGTACAATGGTGTTGAAAGCTGAGCTGTAGTCAATGAACAGCATTCTCACATAGATGTTCCTTTTGTCCAGGTGGGAAAGGACAGTGTGGAGTGCGATTGAGATTGCGTCATCTGTGGATCTGTTAGGGCGATATGCGAATTGAAGTGGGTCTAGGATATCCGGGAGGATGCTGTTGATGTGAGCCATGACCAGCCTTTCAAAGTACTTCATGGCTACTGAAGTGAGTGCTATGGGGCGGTAGTCATTTAGGCAGGTTACCTTCGCTTCCTTGGGCAAAGGGACTATGGTGGTCTGCTTGAAACATGTAGGTATTGCAGACTCAGTCAGGGAGAAGTTGAGTACACATCCTGGTAGTGCTTTGAGTACCCGTCCTGGTACTCCGTCTAGCCCCGCGGCTTTGTGAATGTTGACCTGTTTAAAGGTCTTGCTCACATCGGCTACCGAGAGCTTTATCTCACAGTTGTCCAGAACAGCTGGTGCTCTCTTGCATGCTTCAGTGTTACTTGCCTCAAAGTGAGCATAAAAGGCATTTAGCTCATCTGGTAGGCTTGCGTCACTGGGCAGTGGTGTTTCACTGTGACGCTAATATTGCATTTGTAATGAGTAGGCTTGCATTGTGATTAATTCATAAAACTATCACACCTGTGCATTTCTTATCGATATCGGGGGTAAAATAACCCTGGACATATTTGAAATGTGTAACTACATCAAGTCAATTGGAGGATTGAGTTATTTGTGCCAGAAGTGCATGGGTCAGAATCAAAACCATGTCAACACGGTAGGCCATTATGTGCACACTGAAGGCAGCGGCCCTAACTGCTAGACCATGCCAGGCCATGATTGAACTACATTTTTAGTTAATTCGTAACCTTAGGATACACTAGAAACGTGTATGTCCTAGCCTAGTGCAGACCAATATTTATCTTGCATTATTAAGCTGTATAAAATGACGAGTGATCGAGTTAAGAGCTGACATCTGTAGAGAGAGCCAAGGAAGGAGAGAGAGGGAGTGGAGTGAAATAAATAATGGTTGAAGAGACAAAGAAACAGACAGAGAAGCACCAGAGAGAGAGGAGAGTAAACTTTATTATTCTGCGGGCTTTGCCTACAAGAGGCAATTTAATCTGTCATGTTGAGCATTTTTGCTGTTGGCAGAGAAGAATGCATCATTGTTTTGATTATTTAAGCAGGTCTGCATAGCTGCTGCTGTTGATGGAGGAGTGTGTGTGTGTGTGTGTGTCTGTGTGGGTGTGTGTGTCTGCGTG
The DNA here is from genome assembly GCF_901001165.1 of Salmo trutta. Classification (NCBI taxonomy): domain Eukaryota; kingdom Metazoa; phylum Chordata; class Actinopteri; order Salmoniformes; family Salmonidae; genus Salmo; species Salmo trutta. The sequence goes on along the minus strand of NC_042983.1, from coordinate 10,146,381 downwards.
CATGTCTGTGTGTGAGTGAAGGAGCAGGGGGATGCACGCTCAGTTAAAAAAGAGCAACGGAGGCTTCACTTCCCAAGCCTCTTCACACTTGGCTCCATCTTTGTTTCTGACATCCACTTGCCCTAGAGCAGTTTGGAGGACAGTTCCCAAATAGACATTCTAAAACAGTCACTCTCTCTCTGCACCAGTGCCACTCATGGGGTTACTTCCTCCCAACTTACTTCTGCTGATAACAACTCTGCACTCCTCTTTCTCTTTGTACTGTAGTAGCTAATTGTCTCCACCGCATAGTATATGTGACCCAACACCTCCATGTAGCTCATTGTCATTTTTTGATTTGAGAAGAATCTGTGAGAAGAATCTGACAGCATAGGGAATGTTAAGTTTGTCAGTCCTTTACCCATTCAGAGACAGGTGACTGATACATATAGTGTATTATTATGGTGTTACAAATAATAATGTAACCTTTATTTAACTAGGCAAGTCAGTTAAGAACAAATTCTTATTTACAATGACAGCCAACACCAACCAAACGACGCTGGGCCAATTGAGCACTGCCCTATGGGACTCCCAATCACAGCCAGTTGTGATACAGCCTGGATTCAAACCAGGGTGTCTGTAATGCCACCTCTAGCACTGAGACGCAGTGCCTTAGACCGCTGCGCCACTTGGGAGCCCAAATGGTAGTAGTGAATGTTATATATATATATAAAGTATATTATTATGGTAGCAGTGAATGAATATATGTCATGTTTATGTGAGAGAGGGAGATCAAGAGTCCTTGTATCTGCTTCCTATGCCTGCCCTTAGGACAGATGGACATGTGAGTTGGACCTTCTCAGACAACTGCCCGGTGTGACTCACCCTCCCTTTATTCTCCTCTATCCAAAACTGCACTGCCCACTAAGGAAGGGGGAAATGTATCTTGGAGAGACCTTGTTAGAATGCTATGGTAATTTCAGTAATAGTGAGAGAGGAAGAAGAAATGCTAATGAAAGCAGAAAAAAACCAGAGTATAAATAAATCCTCTATAAGATACAGTAATAAGATCAATAGTCATACTTAACAGACACAGTTCCTCTCAACAAAAGGAGCCTTTATTGGTGGTTGTTTAATTTAAATACAGTTTGTACATTGTTTGAGTGAACCACAACAGCATAAACCTTTACGACAATCAGAGCAGAACATCTGGAGAGACATACGGTACTATCTAAGGGCCCTCAGATCAAGTCCCTTCTTATGCACATCAAGATGAGACAGAGGAAGAAAGGAAGAACACAGGTACGAACATAGATCCACTTACACTGCATGATCACACGATAATGAAAGATGTGCTTGATAAGGGAACGAGGGAAAGCGGAACCCCTACTGCTCTCCACCACCCGCCACTTACACTCAGGGTTCTAAAGTGCAACCATTTTGGTCACATATGCTCCTAGATATTTTGCTTTGCGACCTGACATTTAGTTTGGGAGCACCAGTGCGACCACGAAATGAAATCACACCAGATAATAATTGTTGTGCCCTCGAGAAAAAAGCGAGTGAATATTAGTTCAATCCAAAGCCTACATGTAAAGAATGTATCAGCGATTTGTATTTCTTGCAACTTTCTGAAGATGTTAACTGCAAACTAGGCACACCGACACTAATCACTGCACGGACGCTCAGGCCACTAGAGCCACGCACACACCTGTTCTCTGGGGAAGAATCTAGCTTCTAGTCTGTCTGTTGCCAACCTCTCACACATTTCTCTGTGAGTGGGGTGATAGGCTTCTGAGAAGAAGTGAGATAAGTGAATGAGGAAATCAGGATTTATTTACATGAGCTGCAGATCCGTCGGGCTTTAAAACAGAGAGGGTGACCCAGACGTGATAATCAGTCTCAGCATGGGTTCCTCTATACTCCCCCGTCGCCTTCTCTCCTCTGTCAGTCTCTCTGTCTCCCTCTTCTCTATCACTCTTTTCATGCTGTCAATATCATTTTGTTTCTCCTCGTTGCCTATTCTGTTCATCTGTCAACTTCACTTCTGTCTCCTAATGCATTCGCCACTGAGGCAATTCAAGGATCGGGCTGCGGTTCGCTCGCTCTACAACCAGCACACCCCTCACAAAAACACCATACACTGCTGTAAAAAGTATCATCAGGTACATTCAGGTATGTCATATTGTTATATTTTCCTTGCAATAGGATAGATTGTTACGGTCAGATGATTCTGAAATAGACTGCTTCCAGAAAGCCAAGCCCATGTCTGAGATTTGCACTCTATTCCCTTTATAGAGCACTGCATTTGACCAGGGCACATATGGCTGCCATTTGGAACGTGTCCCAATTTACAGATAAAGTACATGGCCTGTGAGTCACTACTGTTCTGGCAGGTCTACAGAGACGTGGACAGACAAACTCTGTCCAGACCCATGCAGATGGACGGGTGTTTAATACGCACAGACTGCCCTCTACTCTCCTTTTACAGACAAAAAACAAAGGTCCAGTCCAAACACAAACATGCTTCATCTGACACAGGGCTCTCTGCTCGCCGATCCCTCTCCTCTCCTTTTATCTGTCTGGTGAGGTCTCCACAGAAGGTCAGGAATTATAATGAGACCATGCCAATCCCAGAGCGAACTGTTGCCTGTGTTGTTTTAGTAATTCCCCAACATTAATTTAGCACTATTTCTCTGCTGAGGTCTGCAGGGGTGCTCCTCGATTCACTCTATTTATTATTGGGGGGATATTTCAACTTTTTCTACACTTAAACATTGTTTAGATTCTTTGTTTGAAGTCATACTAAATACTATAGGCTACACTATTCTCGACAAACTGATGTTGGATTAAAAAAGTAGCTATAATATGAGCAAACGTATTCATAACATTAACACAATATTGAGATCTGCATGAAAACAACATAGCTACTCGTTAAAAGGCAAAAGAAACCCCAGAAAACATCTGATTATGTACATCAGAGATAGTGGGTTAGTGTAAAGCAATACCAACACTGTAAATACCTTTGATCTTTTTTTTTTTACTGATGAATCCTGCTAAAAGAAATATCTTGACACGACTGTAAGAAGTGCCTTCACAATGTCGATATAAATCTCTCAACAAGAATAACATATACATATGAAATACACATGTCTGAAATAACACGTATGAAATAACACATAACACTTATGAAAGCATAACCCAAGAGAGTAAGTGATGCAACAAGAGGTGGTTTGGGATAGTTGCTGATAATGGCCAATGCAGGGGACTCAGTCAGGTAGAGGATATAATATGGAAACTGGACAGTAATACATGTTGTTCTGTTGTAAACAGAGATCTTCCTCCAGGGATGCTGCAGACTGGGCTAATAGTTCAGTCATTCAGGGTAATTGTCTGACAGAGTGTTCAGAAATGTTCAACAGTGCCTCAGACAAGTCAGCAGCAGGACAAGTGAAGTCCATTTGATAGATCAGTGCAATACAAAACAACAAAGTTGTTTTGTTCAATGGTTCATCTTACCATTTCTCCCATCCTGGTCTAATAGACTAGATGTAACATTTCTCCCATCCTGGTCTAATAGACTAGATGTAACATTTCTCCCATCCTGGTCTAATAGACTAGATGTAACATTTCTCCCATCCTGGTCTAATAGACTAGATGTAACATGAATCCTGGACACTGAAATGAGTGTGATATGTTACGTTTGGTATGGTTCAGTGGAGGCTGGTGGGATGAGCTATAGGAGGATGAGCTCATTGTGATGGCTGGAATGGTATAAATGAAACGGAGTCTAACATGTTGTTTCCATATGTTTGATACCGTTCCATTAATTCCATTCATTACAATCAGCCTGTCCTCCTATAGCTCCTCCCACAAGACTCCACTGGTATGGTTACATAAGACAGAAGGTTACTTAATAAGGCAAAAAATAACGCAAATGTCTAGCAAACCAAAAGTTGCGTATTCAAATCTCACCATGGACAACGTAAGCATATTAGCTAATTAGTAACTTTGCAATTACATCCTACTTTCAACTACTTAGCATGTTATCTAACCCTTCTCCTAACCCTTACCTTAACCCTTTAACCTAACTCCTAAACCGTAACCCTATAACCTAACTCCTAACCTTAACCCTAACCACTCACCCATAGCCTAGCAAACATTAGCCACCTAGCTAATGTTTGAATTATCCACCTAGCCACCTAGCTAATGATAGCCACAACAAATTGGAAATCGTAACATATCATACATATTGCAAATTCTTAATATATTGTATGAATTGCAATGCGTAACATATAACAATTGTAATTCATAACATATCACACGAAATGGATAATGGAAGTCCACAAATTAATACATACATATGAACATACATACGTAACATTTTATACTAAATCGAGTGTCTCGTATAGAATAATACGAAATGCTCTGAGACCAGGTTGCAGCTTTTCTCCCTCCAGCAGCTTGTAAACCACATCAGCTGCAATAGTTAGATATGTTCAATTGCTTTCATGTGCTGTTTAGCGTGACAGTTATATTCAAAACAAAATGTACAACAGAGACCAACACAGACCACACAAGCCAAGCCATGTGCAGTAGCAGTAAATGAGCAAGTGTTTGAAACATTACAGCATGGCAGGGGTAGGCAACTAGATTCAGCCATGGGACGATTTTTGTCGGAGCGAATGGTTGGAGGGCTGGAACCTAATTATAATAATCTGTACGCTGCAAATTGACCACAACTAAGTCCAAAAAGAGGTTGTATTTGAAAATAGCAATCATTTCATACCTTAATTGTGGGGGGAAATCACTTGAGCCCGTGGGCCACCTGTTGCCGACCCCTGCAGTATGAGTTCAACTGGTATGCTTAACAATGACATTTCAAAGTTATACAGAGAACCAACCAAACATAACTGTACTATGTACAAGGAGGTCCACACAAGAGATGATCTTTCAGCACTGTATCAGAGAGCATTGTGTGTGGCACCCTATTCCCTATGAGCCCTGGTCAAAAGAAATGCACTATATAGGGAATAGGGTGCCATTTGGGGGCGCAACTGTGGCTGTGGTAAACTATAAGCAGTGTGTGAGCTGCTGTCCAGCAGTACTGCTGTAATATTTGCTAACCCAGAAGTAAAATCTCAAGTGATTTGGTCAGCTGCTTTAAAAACTTCTGTGTTCGTACGTGTTCGAAATGGAGAGTTCCGGCAAAAACAAACAGTCTCCACCCTCGCAAAAGCAAGCTCTATGTCAAAGCCCCCCCCCCCCCCACGCGCAAAGCACTCGAGGCGAAGCAGTTTAAGTACCGCCTTTGCCCAATCCTGATATGTCCAAATGACCAGTGACGAAAAACTGGAACTGATGCTGCTCGGCTCTCACCCATCCCATTCAGTCCTGGCAGATTCTCTCCATCTAAACGCATCAAAGCAGTAGCCACTCAGATCACTGTAGCAGAGATAAGCACATCTCACGGTGCGTTGCACCAGCCAGAATCCATCATGTAGATGGTAGGCTCATACGTACAGGTAAGTGAAAAACACATCACATCATTAAGGCAAAGGAGAGATCTGCTCTTTTTACCCTGTGTGTGTGTGTGTGTGTGTGTGTGTGTGTGTGTGTGTGTGTGTGTGTGTGTCTGTGTGCATTCGTGTGCATGGATGTGTCTGTATGTGCCTATGTGCGTTTGTGTCTTTGTGTGTGTGCTTCTTTCTGTATGTGTGTGTACAGCTGTTCTGTATCATCCCATTCCGTCTCTCTCTCCCCTTGTGGGTAATTAGTGTGATTGGAGAGAGATGGCGTTGATGAGAACATTCAACCAGTTGAGTAGACAGCATGGCGCCAGCTCTCTCCCAACCCACAGGAACAAGGCCAGCCTATTGTCTCCATCACTACAGTGATCAAAACCAACACTGCTTTCTCAAATAAGCTACCATACATCCTGCAACATTGTCAATTAACAAACTTGTTTTGAATGAGGTTGAGTTCACATTCAGCTGCCTCTCTTTGGCATAATCTTCTCTTGAACCAGCCATCTGAAATGTAAAAATATTCTATTGAATTTAGACATTGAGTGTTTGGTCTATTTTTGGTTTCAGTATTCAGTTCAACTGTATGGGAGCTACCGACCTTTTGGTTTAGGAGGGATGCCTTTTTGGGTAAACTAGTGTCTGCCTGAGAGGGTTTGTTTGGAGAGAAAAACAGGCTACCTGGTTCCCCATGTTAAATTAATCAGCTGCAAGGCGTGTTTCATTTAGTGGCTGTCTTGAGGAGAAATGCTATGTCTGGGTGAATCCTGTCCTCCTTATAGACTGTACCCACTGAGACGTGTCTCTCTCTCTCTCTCTCACACACACACACACACACACACACACACACACACACACACACACACACACACACACACACACACACACACACACACACACACACACACACACACACAACCATTAAAATTAAATCTGAATGAATCTTAGAAGTATACCAGACACAGTAACATAGGAGTGGCAAGGCAGAAAGAATAGGTATCTAATTACAATGGGATAAGTAGATATTCTACACCCCTAATGATTTACGTTTTTTGAATTCAGTACTCCAGATTCAGATTCAAAACAATATCCTGGTACTTTGCCAGCCAGGAAAGGTAGGAAAGGTAGACCGATAAAATCAAACTCTCTCTGTGGTGAACAGAAGCTAGTTGTACCCAAGGAGCAGATTCTGTTGGTTTCTGAAGCCATTGTGGTATATTGAATTTATTGTCTTCCTAGAAATTGGGCTCTAGGGTTTTAATCGTTTGGGCAAAAAGCTTAGCCCATTCCTGAAAGCTAAGACTCTCCGGAACATGCATGACAGAAGACTGTGTTAGCCCACTTATCTAAAGCCCATAGGCATATGTTCAGGAAGTTAATGTAAAGGATGAATGCAGTACTGTGTCTACCATATTGACACTGAATATAAATATAGAATTAAATTGAAATTGAATTTTAAACTTAATGCAATATTCATTAAATTCAGTTTCAAATCATGAAATACAATTTGAATTGATGAATTCAATTATTCAATAAGGCATTACAAATGCAAAAATATTGATTTAAAATGTAAAATGTTTATACAAACGCAAAATTGGGAAATTTAAATACATGTTTGTGAACAGCTGTGGGTGTCTGTGGGTCTGTGTGAGAATGTGTGATTATGTGTGTGCTGAACAGCATACATACATAAGTGTACTCGTTAGGTTTCAGATGGTGGGGTAGGACCTGCAGTGTCACAGCTATAACAGCTCCCTCCCGCTGAACTCACAGTCACACAGAGGTTGCATGGCAAAGGGTACCCTCTAGTCAAAAGCAATGCACTATCTAGGCAATAGGGTTCCATCTGAGACCCAGAGGTTTTATACAGAGAGAATTGCCTGAAAGCTGCCTCCCTTCATCTCTCAGCAGCATTATGCTAACTATCCAGACCCATCTTCCCATTGCTAGTTACAAGAACTAACAAAAGGCTCACAGTGCAGTTTCTCTTTGTTATGTAATCAGACTACATTTCTCCACTGTCTTATGTCCTGTGAAGTACACAGCTGACTAGCACTCTGTTCAGGTCTATCCCACATTATTCCACTGAAGTCATGCTGAAAGGCCACCAGCTAAACACACCTCAGCCCCAGTTGTCTAATTTAGTTTCCCAGTTGTCTAGTTTCCCATGGAGTGCTGGCTTGTTAACCCCGGGCTTCGTTTCAGGGTCTTAGGCTATGCAACCGGAATACCAAGCTTATCATAGACATGTTCATGAGAACTGACTGTGCTCCCAGCAATCACACACTAATGCACCATTCACAAGTACTGGTGGTAATATGAACATTAGAAGCAACTGTGAATATGCTAGATAAGTAGTGGGTAGATTCTGATCATTGAAGGTTTGTGGATAGTGTAAAGGTTATAGGGTTCAGTTAGGGCTGGGTCCTGTATTAAGCTTGTTTTCTGTATTGATCAAGTCTTGTTAGCAAAAAAAACGACACGTGTGCAACTATGGGGCAAAACAGACAGGGTTGGTTTACATTTTTGACAACATGTAAAACACATTTTGTCTCCAATGTTTATTGAAAACATAAATAAAGTTGCACAATGAGTACTTGTTGTCTCTCAAATACATCCTTACATTTCCTGGTTAGCTAGCTAGCGAATTTTAGCATAGACGTGACAGCAGTCAAATACCTCAAAAAACAAGGTAAAACGAGCCACTCACGATTTCCCACTTGTCATTGTTGCTAGCCATCTGGCCATCCAGAATCACAACACACGGCTTTCTGCCCCATTGAAGCGTGCGCATCGTTTTCGTGACGTTCTCAGCTAACTCGTCTACAGCAGGTACCAGGTAGTGTGGGCTAGGTATGCCTTACGGCCTTAGTGTCTACTGACTCCTGTTTAGTTTGAATCAGGGCACCACGGA